>NW_024355205.1:21362220-21539837 GCF_902729225.1 Pteropus medius | reverse complement strand
CTTCCTTCCTTCCTTCCTTCCTTCCTTCCTTCCTTCCTTCCTTCCTTCCTTCCTTTCTTTCTTTCTTTCTTTCTTTCTTTCTTTCTTTCTTTTTCTTTCTATTGTAAGAGCCTTTTTAGGGAGTATTAGTAAGGTTTGCAGGAAAATTGAATAAAATGTACAAGTAGATATTTCCAGTATACCCCTTGCCTGCACAAATGCTCAGACTCTCCCATTATCAACATCCCCAACAAGAGTTGCACATTTGTTACGGTAGATGAACTACATTGGCATGTTATTATTACTCAAAGTCCATAGTTTATTCTTGGTATTGTGTAGTCCACTGGTTGAACAAATGTATAATAGTATGATACACCACTATAGATTCATGCAGAGCAGTTGCGCTACTGTAAAATCCCTCTATGCTCTGCCTATTCATCTCTTTCTCACCCCCTATCCCACAATCCTGCCCTCCCCTGGCAACCACAGATCTTTTTACTGTCTCCATAGTTTTGCCTTTCCAGAATGTCATGTAGTTTAAATTATACAAGCTATAGCATTTTCGAATTGGTTTCATTCACTTAATTTACATTTAATGTTCCTTCATGACTTTTCATGGCTTGATAACTTATTTCCTTAGCATTGACTAATATTTCATTGTTTGGGTGTACCACAGTTTATTTATCTATTCAACTAATGAAGGATATCCTAGCTACTTCCAAGTTTTGGCAATTATGAGTAAAGCTGCTATAAATATCTTTTTGTAGGTTTTTATCTGGACACAGTTTTCAACAACTTTGAGTAAATACCAAAGAGCACTATTGCTGATTAATATGGTTAGTTTTCTAAGAAACCACCAAACTGTCTTATGAAGTGACTGTATGATTTTGCATTCCCACCAGCAATGAATGAGAGTTATTATTCCACATCCTCGCCCACATTTGATGTTTTCATGTTCTGGACGTCTGCTATTCTAATAGGTTTGTAATGGTATCACTTTCTTTTGAAATCAAAGTAATATATTTGTTATTTTTTCTGTGAAGTTGAGCATTGTAGACATAAGGGTTTTTTATTCAATTAATTATTATACTCACCCCACTCAGTTTCTTCCTTGTTATACTTACTGCTTTTTCTAAATAGATGTATATTTTTAAAATTGTTCATCTTCTATTACTATTACAGATAACAGATTTAAAACATAACTAAACCGGTTACATTTCCCTCCTCTAAATAATCACCATTTTTGTCAATACTAATGAACATATTCCTAGTTTTCATATATATTTTTCTAAATTTATTTATTTGCCAATTTAAAATCCTGTATTTTTTATGATCAGTAGCATTCTATACTGTTTATTCCCAGAGAGACAGATGAAATTTTTGTTAATCATGCTTTCCACCTATTTTTACAAAACATTTGACTTTTTTCCAGAATAATTATTGAAAAACTTCCAAGATTGATATCCCATAAAGAAATGTTATAAATGTATAGCATTTTATGAAATAGATATTTATGCATGCATAAGAATAATTGTTTTTAGCAGATTTTATTATCTTTCCATCTTTACTTTTGTAATGGACTCTTGGTTCTTTTAAAAGATTCAATTGTTTATTATTGACTCATTAAAAACCTAGTTTATTTTAATCACTTAAATTACCACACCTTAGCCAATGGGAGTCCCTTTTAGTTAACATACCATGCATCTTTGAGAGAACTCTTTGCTCTTTCATAAAAAACAAGTGTTTTAGAGTCATCTTTTCTGTGTTCCAAATGCATGACATGCTCCTCAAATATTCTGCAATCTCCTCTTTCATTTCCCAGTCACCCTTTAAGTTGGGTGATTAGTTTTTGCCAATATATTGTAAGTGGAGGAGATAAGGATACCCATGAAGTGATAATTCTAGAATTATATACAGTTAAAGTGGTATTACACAATAGAAGAACATATTCTGGACTCATAAGTTACCAAGTCAAGGAGACACAAAATCAACCTCACATAAATAAATAAATAAATAAATAATGATGTGTTAACACCTGAGATTTAAAGGTTTATATTTAATTAAAATTGCATTGCTAAACTAGAAAATGGGTTGAGATCATCAGTTAATACAGAAGATCAGACACTGAAACTATGAAGCTATTAAAGAAATAAAACAAGCACAGAGATCATTATTATAGACGATAGATACACAGACTAACAAAAGATTACCAATGTTGGTCAGTCAAGTACAGAACACAAAAAATGGAATAGAAAGCTATTCAAGGATGCAATACAGACCATTTCACTGGAATGAAAGAAGAAGCAAATTTGCAAAATGAACCATATTCCATGAAAAATGAAACAGCAAGACTGAGACGGATAATTACTGACTGTTTAATATGTAGAATTTCAAAGATACTTCTTCAAGCATACAGGCAGAAAAGCAAAGCCCATTTCAGTCAAGATGGTATTGTAAATTTGCATTTTATAATATTCCTTCTTCCTGAACTATCAAAAAAAAAAAAAAGTCATATCTGTCCTAAGGAAGAACACCAAGATCTCTTGGGCCCTGAAATGAAAAGTGATCACATAGCGGTAAGGGGAGACTAAAGCTGTGCACCTGATGCACTGGCTCAGGAAGCAGGCATCGAACACCACGAGTGGAACTCCTGTGGTATATTGGAGTCTAGAACTTAATTTTAATAAAGTGCATCTGGACCAGTACCCTGAACTTAGCAGGGCACCGGTCCACATGCACTTTATTAAAATTCAAATTTTTTATTAAAATTCGATTGGGGATTGTATTCTCTTGCCATAAGAATCCATAGATATCTCTGGTCATTGTCAAAAATTATGATTTTATGTCTTGTGTATTTAGTTTTGTGAGAGAGAAGCAGAAAATGTCATGAAGAGAGAGAGAGCAATTAGACCATGTTGTAATATCCTGATAGGAGAGTTAAGCTGCAAATAAGTTGATTCTTCTCTGGGAAACTGAACTGTGAGTGAATTCAATAACAAAGTAGAATGGCAGAGTTAAGTGAGCCTAGGGAGAGAGAATGAATAAATGATAAAGTCTACTACATTAGGTCAGTAGCATTAAGAAAGACAACCAAAATAGTAAAAATTAGAATAAGTAATAATGAAAGAAATTAAATTAGGACACTGAATGCAAAGAAAGAGACAATGTCTAGTTGATTTTAAAGAAAGTGTGTTTAAAAATCTCAAAATATGAGTAAAAAATACAAACAATAATAAACAAGACATAATGTAAAAATAGACTGATATAATATTTGATATAATTTTTAATAATTATTGTTGTTCATTCTTGTAAGTTGCTTCTATGAATGACTGTAAATGTATTATCCAGAAATGTATAATACAATTTATTACAAGAATTAGAACTAAAGAAATTTTTGCATATGTTGTATGATTTTGGCTAATCTAGAGAATTACTATAAATTTAGAAATTAAGAACAAGAAAGAAAGATATATTTTCTGTGTAAACATTTAGTTTTGGACAGTATATAGCACTAGCTAGCTCTACTGAAAATAATCATTATGTCATTATGAGGAAGCCAATATATATTCAGGATTATGAAATATAATACCAGCTATAATAAATGCATATCTTAATTATTTTATCAAATGACATGAATATCCCTTATTTGTGACTGTTAGAATTTCAAAAAAAATTGGTTATGCCCTCATATTTAAGCTTTTCACTTGCGTATATCAACATGATTTTTTTTCCAAGAAATTAAATGAAGATGTGGTTCAACTTAATAATAATTTGGCATTGGTATGATCTTGGCAAGAAAAAGATGAGTGGGTTATAGAACAAACCGATATCAAAATAGAGCTAAAGATAATTTATTTCAATGCAAACATATTTATTTTATTGCTAGAAATATTTTTACTCCCTCCCCCAACCTTTTCTGCAGAAACTTCTAATAGTTTCTTTGACAAGAGCATTAAATTCATTTCATACATTTTATTTAGGAAAGAACAATAAATAGTCAGAAGAGGGTAATTATTTGGAGGATTAATTTGGGGGAGAAGGAAGAAAATTGTAACATTCAATCACAGGGGCTTAAATAAGTACAATGCCTGATGATTCTCTTTTAAAAGGAATGATAAGAGTTAAATTTTCTATTTTTCCTTCATCTGTTCAATGTTGTTATAAAATTAATTTAAGTGATTTTAGAGTGCATGGCTTTTTCATATCTGCATGAATCAAGAGACCATTATGCAGGGCAGCAATAAAACATAACAGACAAGAGTATAGGCTTGAAATTCTAACTGTCTGAATTCTTATTAAAATCCTAGAATAGCTTCAATATTCCAAGTTTTCTAAACTGAAAAAAAAAAAATGTGTATTTTAATAAGGTTGTCATGAAAATAAAATAATTCACAGACAGAAGTTAGAACTGCCAAATGACAGTTAATAAATAGTAACTATAATAAACCAAAGCAAATAAAATCATGTACCTATTCCTGAGAAAAAGACACTCATAACTCATTAATATGAAATGTACTCTGAACCATTTAGAATCCTGAATCTAGAAACATAGCTTTAATCATAGACCTGTAAGTGCACATTGGCAGCTGAAGAGTTCTCAGAACTATATTAATGATGAACAAAAATCAGAAAGACTTAGACAAAATTATATCATCAATATGTTTTTATTGGTTTTGTATGAAGTTAAGTTCAGATAATAATGGGAGAAATTTTTAAATACAGTATGGACTCCATGTTTTTTAGTACACTTTATTGCCCAAATAGTAAAATATTTAGTAAAGAGACATCTAGTAATGTATCTACAGTCTGATCTAAATTCTAATTGAGAATATTTGTAGGCATGTACGTCATTGATTACTATGATGATTAGGAAAATTGTAACTATGACTGTTATTATGTTCATGACAATTTAAGAGCTTATCAAAGACCAAGTACTTTGTTAATAGATGATAGATAGATGATGACAGATAGATAGATAATGATGATGGATAGATAGATGAGATAGATAGATAGATAGATAGATAGATAGATAGATAGATAGATAGATAGATAGATAGATAGATGATCGAGTGAGCTAATTGCTATCTACATAATAATTTAGTTTAATACTCACGGTTATATTTCACTAATACTATTGGTACTTTATACACATAGAAACAAAAGTGTCTTTACCAAAGCCCCAGAGCACTATTAAGTGACATAGTTAGGATGAAAATCTGTGTCTATTGGGACCCAAATATAATATTTATGAGAGTATGATTCTTTGCTTAAATGGATAAAGTCAAAAAGGTGAACACTCAGTACTCTTTTCTTCCTACATTTTTAAAAGGCAGCTTATATAAATGAAGAAATAACATGTATATGCATAGCAGATATGTTGCTATAACAGATGATAAAATTAAAACTAAAAGCAACTTGAACCATTTAAACAAACAAAAAAAAGATGCCTGTCACAATTCACTTCTATTTTTGGAAAAGGCCTGCAAGAATAGAATGGTCAAGCTGAAGGGTCTGGAATTCACGCTTCCTATTAACTCTTTAATCTGCTACACATCTAACTTTTTTCCGTGACATCAATGTCCAACCTAATTTTATAACATTATCAGTTATTATTTGCTGATTATCTTAATAGATATTTTGTAGAATTTGACACTGTAAATTATCTTTTCTTATCAAAATTCTCTTCTCCCAATTGTTTTACATGATACTTCTTGCTTTATTTAGGATACAGTCTCAGCTTTTGTAATACAGAAATAAAAAAATATAATGTTTTATAGAAGATATATATTTAGTTCTTTTCCTCTTCTAAGTTCAGGGTCAGTCAGACTTTCTGGGATGAGCAAACAGTTCTGATCCATTAGGTTGTCCATAGACCTAGATTTCTTCTCATTTATTATCCCACCATTTCCTAGCTGTTGTCTTTATCCCAGATCGCTAAATCTGGATTGCCATTTCTAGTCATGTGGCCACATTTTCTTTTAAGGGAGGTTGGAAAAGGTAGTGTCTATCAAGATGGCCATGTATCCTCCTAAAACTCACAGTTATATTAAGATGAAGAAGGCCATAGAGAGAAAATGAACAGCTCTGCTACGTTACTTTTTCCATCTTTTAACTAAAATTTTATCATTTGAAACACTTTGTGCATCTTATTTTCTTCTCTTCACTCACAAAATAAGACCCTATTCTTTCTCTATGACTTGCTCAACTTCATTTTAACTCTTTGTAGTGAATTCACTCCATGCTTAGTAGATGAAGTTCTAAGGATTACATTTCCCAGACTCTTTACTGTGTGAATTCTTTAAGATTACACCCAGAAGATATATATGTGTGGGATTTGTGAAGTGGAGTTAAACAAGCTTAGGTGGAGACTATAATTCTGCTTCCACTATGAGGTTGGTTTATCTGTGGCAGAAATCTAATATCAGTTCCTAGCTTTGAGGGTAATGAGAATTATGACACAAAGCATATATTTTATATATATGAATTGTTGCTGTTGTTATGACTATGCCTACAGTCAACAGCAAGCCCTGGGTCATGGCAAAGTCAATTACTGATGGATATATGTTTATAGGTTCCTCTTATTGATAACGGAAAATAGAATTTGTATTATATGCTGTTGGCATGTAGACATTCTCTGAAACCCAGAGGATTTTCTGAGGAGTTTCATAATACGTGATTAGGGGAAAATGTAATAAATTATTGCATGAACCTCATGCATGCAGAACCTAAAAATGATCTAATGCTTCAAGTATATTTTGAGTTTTATCATCAGTAAAAGGATACTGACAAGCTAAATATTTGACAGAGGGCAGAAAAATATGAAATGAACAATAAAAATATTACAAATACCAAATACATATGGCTTCCTGACAAGATGAATAAATGAGAGCTATCAAATCACTACAGATAGAATTTAGCCATACTCTTTTCATTGTATGTTGTGTCATCTATCTATCCAGCTATAAAATATATATAATAGCAATTTTCTTCTGCATATTTATACGAGCCTTGTTGCTAGTATAATATAGGGCTTAATATTTCATTCTTTGTTTTCAGGATATTAGTTATACTAAGGTAGAGTGGGAATAAACATCATTCAGAATGGTTTCAATGATTAATCATTGGGAAGAAGATAAGCACTCCTTTATTGTAAGTAGAGTTACACTTAATGTAGAAAGTATAGCTATATTATTTTAGATGGAAGAATACAGCTGTTTTTTCTTACAAGTTAGAAGTTTAACTAGAAAGGAATTGTGTGTTTGGAGGCTCTGACTGTCCACTGGTTGCAGAGAACTGTGGCAATTCAAAAGCTTATGTTACCAAACTCTCTCTAAAACTCCTGTAGTCTGCTTTACTGCAGACTTACTCAGAAGGTAAAACTATGATATTTTCCAGTCTCTCAAAACTTTTCTGCATGTAACAAACTTTTGTCAGGCATATATTTATGCCTGAGATATGAAAGGTGAAAATGAGCATCAGATGATGAAAGCTGTGCTTCATTTGCTTTTTCTGTTGGAATGAATGGTGCTGGTGACATTTGTATTTGGTACTGTGTAGCTTTAAGGTAGGTCCCTGTGACTAGATCTTATTCAAAGCTGTTGAGTGGAAGGATTCAGACATTTATTTTGATATGAATTCTAGCAAAAATGTGGACACCCATCACTGTGTTTGTGTCCTTCCTGGGTTCTCAACTTCCTGGTCATGGTAGATACAAGGGATCCCGTGGTGAACTGGATGGTTTTTGATGTTTTCTTTTGGGAATTCTGAAAGCTTTATTTAGAGCCTAACTTTTCTGGCATTATAACAATAGTGTGCATCACAATATCTAAATGCCTCAAATCGGTTTCTGCTTTAACTAGCTAGGATGAAATGTATGGGCTTTCTAATGGTCTGGGTAATCACAGTCTTGTGTTATCCTCTCCCCTTGAATGTTCATGAGTCTGTGACTTATTTCTAACTTATAGAACAGAGCAAAGATATGGAACATCACTTCCATGATTATGGTACATAGGATTTTGATTTCTGTCTCTCCTTCAGACTTACTATCAACTATCTCCCTCATTGGCTTTGATGAAAGACATTGCTAGATTGTAGAATAGCCCACACATCAAGGAAATGAGGGCACCCTTCAGCCAACAACTAGCAGAGACAGAGATCTTCAGTCTAAAAGCCCATAAAGAACCAAAGTATTCTGACAACCAGATCATCTTGGAAGTGAATCCTTCCCCAGGAGAGACTTGAGGTGATATTGAAGGCCCAGCCAACACCTCGACTGCAGCCTTTGAGAGACTCTGCAAGAGAGCACTCAGATGAGTCATATTGGACTCCTATCAGACAGAAACTGTGAGATAATATATGTGTATACCGTTATAAACTCTTGTTTGTGGTAATTTGTTACACAGCAATAGATAACCAATACACACATGTATCTATTTTTCTCTACATAAATTTATCATCAATAATATAAATTATTCCATGACATTTCTTTTAATTGATGACTCAAATTAATTTATTAGCCTCGACTTCTTCCCTAGAGTCATACAGTAGTTGCTGACTATTGAACAACTCATCATAATCTGCCTTTAAACATAACTTCCCATTTTCATTCTCTATTTTGTTGAACACTCTAACACACATACACACACACACACGCACACACACACACACACATACTGCACATATCTATTGCTCTAAAATTTTAAATTTGTCATTATTAAATTTGTCATTATTAAGTCTTCAAGGTACAATATGAAGAATATTCTAGATCCTTTTATAGAATATAATAAAATATTCTAAGTAACATTTGTTTTGTATATCAAACCAGTCACCAAGTAAACATCATGTGGATATGTTTAAACTTTGAAATGTTTCCTGATACTAGAGTACAATCAACTACAGTGTACATGAAAGCCAAATATTTTTAAAAGCTCTGTTGTTCAAATTAAATCTTTTAACCTGAATAGTCTTAGTAAATGTTGATAAATGTCAGAAAAAAATGTTAATCTGCCAGATATCATACATAGAATTTAAAAAATAAGTATTTCTAAATATAAGCAACATATCCACCAAAGCTTATTGTTATATATATAGCTATATACTGTTATATACACAAATACACACACATATATATATATAATATTGAAAAATAATGGATTGTGGAATGACAAAATATTTGTTACAGAATTATTTATTAAATGACTCAAGTATGAATTATGAGCTATTGCATCTCACTTCTTAGAGGAATAAATGCTTGATGATCCAATCCCAATGTGAAATTTTCTATTTGATAGACATGTTTTTGGATTCATTTTCATTAACTTCTGATATTTTTAGCCCTAGCTGGTAAGTAACATATTGAACATGTGCTTGGATATGTTGTCAGAAAATCTGATTTTATCTCATCTACGAGGTGGTTTTCATGTTAATTTACACTCTGAAACTAAGGAATTAATTTATTTGAATATGTTTTGATTACTTTTTGACAACTGAAAATGCTTATTTTGAGTTCTTCTGGGATATTCATCTGGATGTTTGGTTGTATAGCAAAATAATTAAAACTTTTTTCTATAAAACTGTCAACCAGTATTAGCTTTTATATATTGATGTCATGTCTACAGTTGCAAATAATGCAGTAGAATTCATGCCTATATTACTTTATTCATTAGTGGTATTTTTCAATTTCCCCTATCATATTTACAAACTTATTACAATCTGAATCCATTTGTATTACATTCTCTAGGTCTTGTTCATAAATTCACAGATATCCATTTAACTACTAACATGTTTCTGGATATGTGCTAGTTGCTAAATATAAATATATATAATGCAACATATCAAAATTTGTAAGGTATTTTTCATAAATGTTTAGGTTTAAATAAAATAAAGTCAATATTAATAAAATAAATATATAACTTTAAAATTAGAACTCCAAAATATGTAGAAAGAAAATAGAAAGAATCAAATAATATAGCTACGAGCAGAAATAACTGAAACAAAAATAGAGATATAAAGCAGGATACTAATTAAATATTTGTCTGCTTACCACATTCTCTCTCCACAAAACAAAATGAAGCAAAATAAAAACAATATAGAGACCTGAAAGAAAACTATTGCAAAACTGATGAAGGAAAAATAAAGTCAACAATAATATCGAAAATGAAAACAGAGACATAATTACAGGAAAATAAGGACATAATTACAGGAAAACAGAGTTTAAAAAGTAAATAAGAAAGTATTATGTTCAAATATATAACAGTGAAAGTTAGGTGATATAGATTAATTCTTTGAAAACTGTAACCTATACTTATTCAAGATTGTAAAGGACATTATAAAATACTTTAAGAAAGGAAAAGTACAGGCCTATCTAGGGACAAAGGTAGAAATGGAAGCCTATATATTTAGCAGATATAAATTCAGCTAATAGAATGTTAAATAAAATGTTTATTTTCCTACTTTTATAATATCAAAATAAAAACTATGTAAAAGATATGAATAATATATTTAATATAATTATGCATCATTATATTTTCTATTGATGGAGCATTGATATGATGAATAAAAACTGTACATTTTAAAGTCATAAATTATTATACATTTGTTCCATAATATTTATTTTTATTGCTTTCATTTCAACAATGATTAATTTTATTGTTATAGTCAAGATTTTTACACAATCTTTGTTCTAAAGACAGAAGTACTTAAACATATTTTGTATGCTATTGTTGATATTATTAACATTAAACATATACACAAAATAATTGTTGACATCTTATATTCAAAATTTGTTTTACTTTCTCCCAAAGAATATGACTTACTATGTAGTTAAGGATTTTCTATTGCATCACTGAACTTTTTTAGTGCTTCTTGTATCTTATATATGATAAATTTAATTGTTTTAAAAAGATTAGTTATCAATCTCATGTTTTATCTGACAACAGTTTAAGGTCAAATTTGATATATGTTTTATTAATTTTTACTATCTTTGAATATATTTGGAAATCACTGAATACAATCTTTAAATCATTTCAAAGTCTATTCCCTGATTCTTATCCTGATCATTATGTTGCTCAAAATTCTCTCCAAATTTTTAAATAAAAGTGTAAACTATTAATCATGAGGAAAGTTTAAAATTATACAAGAGTTTTAATGTAATATAGCCTGAGAGAATCTAGGGCCATATAAACTGAGATTATATTGGACTTCTCAAAGTTATTTTTGGAAAACTTGGGAGGGGATGTTGTTAATTATTCGTATTTTCTTATGGTCCTCTAAGTATCTCTTTAAATTCTACTAATCCTGTTTTCTTTGTTTTTAAGTCTCCTCTTCACTTTTGCAACCTTGGCTGCCACCTCCCACTGATAATTCTTTATATTTTTGAAGTAGCCATGAAGCTACAATAAATGACCCAATGGTGTTGTGTCTTGTAATCTAATAATCTAGTGCATTGGCTGTATTATCTACTAACATAAAAGAAAACTCCCTTCCTCCACCCTTTGTGACACAAAGTCCCCATTTATTACCCTCTCAAGCTGCTTAGTACTGATAATGTCTTAAATCAGTTTTACTCAAAGTATTCACTCCATAAGAATAGATAGGAAGTAAAATCCACAAAAGACACCTCCATCCATATATACAAGAGTCTCCATATTACCATTTTCCACTAATATCTAAATCCTAGGATGATAATTTAGTTTCAAGGGAGAATTCTTTCTGCAGATGTATCTAGAAGGCATGTTGAGATAAAAATAAAAAGAAAACAAGTCTGGAACATAAGTGAAATATAAGTAAGCGTGGTTTTAGTAATTATGGCAAAATAAAGGACACAGCTATCCAATCCCTCATTCCACATGGGGAAAATGGCCATAATCAATTTCATTCTCTTATTGCCTTTGTCTTGGTTGCTCTGGTCTAGTAATGATGAAATGCAATAGCTTCTTCATTCCACCAAGGGGGCATTTATTCCTTTACTGAATCTGTCCTATAATTCAGAATGGCCCCCTCCTGATTAGAAGTGGCTCTGTAAACAGAGTTTCCTTCAAAAGAGAAACTTGGGTACTTGACATAAATTTCCAATTATGTCTTACATTTTAGAAATGTGAGTTTCACTAAGTTTACAATGTTCCAGTGATCTTTTTTAAAGGTGAAGTTCTAACACTTATTTGAGTTATTTTTGTATACATACACTGATGATCTGGTAGGTCTAAACAATTTTCTTACCCTTCTCCAATTACTAAAAAGAAATTAAATAATGATCTATTATTTTATCAGGTATAAATATATATTCTACTGATGTGTAAAGCGAATGTTCTTTATTGCATATCTAATGAAAATTATATGATTATTTTACCTATGGGACAGTGCAAAAGAGAAGAAGGCAGAGGTGTGGTAAAGGAGAAATCATGGTCAAATCCAGAAATAATAGTTCTACTTAAATCATACTTATAAACAAATAAGCAATTTATGTTTCAGCTATGTGTAGAACTTAATCAATAAGTAATAGTCAATAAATGTTGAATATTCAGTAAAGCATAGCATGTAAGAATGGACCAAATCTTAGTTTGTCTTGCAACTCTGAACTTAGTGATATTGGAAATATGCCATAATCATTTTAAAGTTTATGAATGTCCATGCGTTAATTAGAATATTAACACTAAATTCCTAGGTTTTTTAAAATAAGTATTATATAAAATAATGTATTTTAAAGCACTTAATATAATAACTACAAGGCATACTAATATCTGTGGGCTTCTTCTGCTATATAATAATTTGATGTCTCTGAGAATTAATGTTCCTTAAATATTTGCCTAATTATTTATAGAGAGAGTAGAGTGAAGGCTATATAGAAAGAAGACAAAAGAAAGATCAGTGTGGGCATCTATTAAGCTTTCCCAGTTAGCAAAAGCTACTCAATGTTGAGTTCAAGCTTACACACCCTACCTACCTCAAAAAAGATCTGACATTAGCACTGATTAATATAGTTTAATGTACATAATTGTTACTTGATTGTATTGCTTATGAGCTCACCTTTCATCTCCAATCCAAAAACTCATAAATGTGTTCCTTTCATCTAAGAAAGGTTTTGAGAAAATACAGTTTTCTCCAAATTAGTTTCGCAGATAGTTAGCATCCAGTGCTATTTAAGAAAGCATCTAGATTATAGATTCTTTTTCTATGTAAATGCTCAGTTTGTTCACATTTTAACTCAAATCTAAGTGATTGATAATTAGAAAGTGCTCATAAATGTTAAAATCCTTTCTTCCTTTACTCCCCTCTTTTTCCTCCTCTTCCTGATTCCCTCCTCTTCTCTTCCTCCTTCAGACAGAAACCATGTGAACAAAGAGTTGAGGTGAAGATGGACCTGTTCAAGGAAGATGCATCATAGTCAAGGAAGCATGAATGAAATTTAACCAAAGCACATGTTTTGTAGGAAATATTTAATATGTGGTAATTAAAATTATAAATGTAGGCAAAGTCCAGTTAATCAAAAAATTTGAAGGACAACTTGATGAGATTATAACTTATTCTCCAAGAAACTGTCTGAAGGTGAATGTTGAGGGAAGTTGGAATGAAATCATATGGTATTTCAGAGAGACACTTCAAAAGGAAGAGTAATAGATGAAAACCGGTCTAAAAAATTAGGAGACAATGATTGCTTTTATTGTCATAAAAAAGACCATCCCATGATATTAGCATACAGTTACAACTTTATAGTGGAGGAAAACTGAGGAGTTAAGAGTCCTGGATGATGGAAAAGAAAATGAAGAGGAAAAGATAAGTGCAGGAGATTTTTCAGGAGAGAGTACGCTTTGTAACTGACTGCTTTTAGGAAAGAAGTGAGAAGAATGAAGAAGAGATTTAAGATTTTTCACCAATATTCTTGATAGAATTAATCTGCCATTACTTTAAAAGAGAAATCTAAACATAAGCTCGTTTAGGGCATAACATGATGAGTATTGTTTCCAATGTTAGAAAGTTAATGTCAAAAATGAAAAGACTTAAAATGATAGAATGATTCTAAATAAGAATAGAATAGAACACAATATTAAAATAAACAGGCTAAATAAAGACAGGTATAGACAAAGAAGAATAATAGAGATTCAGAAAAAAAAATTTGTGTAAGCTGCAAAGTAGGGTATTATAACTGAATATTAAAATAAGCAAATTTAAGATATAAAGGCATTATAACCTCACGTAATACATGAAAGTAGAAAATAATTGCTTCAATATAAACATTTATTTCGAAAATAGTAATATCATTTTTTCATATATTATGTGGATTGTTATTGGGTAGGTGATGCATAACTAAAAGTTATATGAACTATTTATGCTGTTCATTACCTCACTGTGTAGAAGCAGTGAGTTTTTATTTCCCTATTGGATATAAATGAAGAGATGCATCCATCCAAATATAGCAGAACTAGAATGCAACGAATCCCGGGCGAACCAAGTTTCGTAATACATATTCAGCCTGAGAACATTCATACATTTTTCTATGCTCACAAATATGTGCCTTTTTTAGCTTACCAGACTCTGCCTCAACAGTGCTATATAACTTAAAAGTGCAGTCTTTTGAATTTTTTAAAATTAAATATTACTTATAGATATAGTTTTGAATATGGGTTTTCTGATCCTCAATAATTTATATCATGAAGTTTATCTTCTTTACATAATTGAAACAAGCAATTATATGGAGGTGTAGTTTTGAAGACTCTCATAAAATGTACATTTATCAAAAAGAAAATCGCTATAAATAATGCTGTTTTAAAATGCAACTTATCTTGTGTTTCTACAGTTAAAATTATGTCCATTGGAATAATAATTGCATAGTTTTATCAGTTAATGACATTCTATGTATGCCATTGTTTTATCATATCATAGAACTATGTCCCTTATTTCTTCACATCATTCTGTTTAATAGATAGCATCTGTACAAATAAGCACTCTACTCAGTTTGTTAACCAAAATTGATTCAGTTAATATCCATTTAGTTAATGACAAATCTGTTAGAAAACATTGCAGGTAGTCAAAGAAAAAGAAAAAAAAAAAACAATGTCAGTGTGAACAGTGAAAGAAATATAATGCACAATATTGTTTAAATGAAAATGCAAAGATGCCACACAAGGGAGGTAATGCAACCTAGACATTAGCATCTTCAGGAAGCTTTGACCTCTATGGACTACAAGGACATGATGAGAGAATGATGCTACTGTATCCCAGAGGCCAGAGTCACCTGACAAAGACTTGAATCTGGTGAGTTTGTCTCACTTGAAGCAGATCTAAGGGAGACACAGCCTCTGCCAGAAATGCCTCCTGAGACAGAGCAAGAAAGAAAGTAGCCTGGCTGCTCTGGTTCTCCAGCTCTCCAACCCTTAGCCAGCTTTTGTCATAGACAGAATCCAGAGAAAAGCAAAGTGACATGGGAAACTGGGAAAGAAAACCACCAAGTTCAGGCTTGTAATACACCGAGCAGAGAAAAGGAAGGGCAAGGAATAATTATGAAGGCAAACACGCTCTCAGATTAAGTGAAATTACAGAGAAATATGCTCATTTGAATTCTGAGAAATATACTAGGTACATTAATTAAACATTATAAAAACAAAAGTACCTTAAATTTTGACCAGCAACTCAAAGCCCTCACCTTAATTAAGGAGTAAGACCAAAGAAGAACAACCCAAAATGCACGTTATAATAACATGAAATAACTTCAACTCTTGGGATGGTTCATATTCATGGAAGTATTTGGTTAACAGAAAAAAACGTGCTATGTTAAAAATAATAAAATATCACTTATCCTTTTTTATATATACAAGATATTTATTTCCTTATTTAATTTCAAGGACTGGAGAAGAGGATTTGTTTGTTGATTATGCCCTTTGCTAACTGGGTGTCTTTTGGCAAATAAACTACATCTCTGAACTCTATTTCCCTACTATAATAATTCCTGTTCAGTGTATCTTACAGAAGTATTGCAAGTTCAAACAGGAGATAATACTCACTTTAGAAACTACAAAGTCTGTTAAATTACAAAACACAGTTTTTAATATTTTAATCTTCATCAAAATATAGATATAAAACTTGGACTTTTTTAGATCTTTATTAAAATTTGAACAGGCCTATTTTTTATTGTTATTGTTACATCTTCTTATGATGTGAAACTAAATATTGAGGTCAAGTTACAACTGCCTAAAGTAAAAAATATATATATATTTTTGAAACATGAGTACACATTTGTCTTTAAGGAGAAATCATGTTTATGTTAGGGTGGTTTAACAATCATGCCCTTGAATCATTTTATAACAAGTAAATATTTTATAAAATTATATAATTATATTATACTATATATAACAGATTATATATATTGCCTTCTATAAAGTCTTTTTACAAATAAGTTTTTGACCTCATGTTGAAATTTTGTGAGTATATATACATGTGTGTGTGTCTGCCTGTTTCTATGTGAGAGAGAAATCTGGCTTAGCCTTGATCCAAGATACAGGACACTTTAAATTCATCTAGTGCTATTAAAGAAGTATACTTTAAATCAGTTTGATTTTATCAAGGCAATTTATTTTGCCCTCATACAAATGTAGGAATAATTTACAGTGAGTGTCTTTATCTTATAAAATAACTAAATGAGTTTTCTCCTTCAAAAGTACTTAAATCATACCAGTTTCTTCATTTATGCAACATTTTATGCTTTTAGCAGTACACACATAATACCAAAATCTGTTATTTTAGGTATCTTTTTACATGCTCATTGTTTACAACTCAGTTTAATCTAATTGCTCTTTGTTGTATTTCTAAGCCTGGTTGTGTATTTAGCACCAAAGGTCTTATCCATATCACTATTATCATTAATCACTTGTGAATTACTTGACTTATGCATTTTTATAGCCTCCATTTTATTTGCTGTCTGGTCTTTCTTTGGAAGTAGCTAAACTGAATGTTTTCAATTTAGTGTAGCTTTTTTAGTCAAAGATTCAAAACTGTTATTTCTTTCTGTATTTGAGCAAATAATCTTGTACATTTTTCACTGTTACAACCATAAAATAATGTTATTAGCTAAATAGCGGAAGATTAAATTCAGTGAAAAATATCACAAAAATGCTAATGAAGCAATAAAACTTGGATATGTTTTTTCAATAATTGGAAATATCTCTTGATCATAATCACTTGTGGTTTTTTGTCATGGTGGCACTGGGAAAGTCACCTTTTTATTTTTATTTTTTGGCTTCTGATAGTGACATTTCTTACAAAATATGAATAGATATCATGTATCAGAACACAGTTACATCAACGAGCTAGGAGCAGTAGCTGACAGGTGTTAGGGAAAAGCAGTAGCTGTTCTCTTGAGTTTAAATAGAATATTTTTGGAAAATGACACTAAAACAATATAAAGGGCACCCTGTGGCATCTTTGTAACACACTATTTTTGTAAATTTTGATCTGTCACGTCAATAAGGTTTGAAATTTTGCAGTCATAGATTCTTAGAATTACGGGCAGGTAGTAAGAGAAAATCTTGTCCAATTTCTTTAACATAGTGATGAAAATATAAAGAAACTTGTTCTTAAGCTAATGAGCTCCAGGTGTGAAGGTGACTTGCCTAAGCTTCGAACAGATGCCCAGGCATCAGCACAGAGTCGAAGGCATTTACCAGCAGTTTCTGCCTGTAGTCTGAGAATCACCCACTCTGTCGACATACAGCTGGTCTTAGGGGTTATCAGGGCAGTTATTTCCAGGTTTCCTAAAAGCCAGCAGAGGCCTCTTTAACCACCACTTCAACAGCCCTGCCACTGGTTGTGCATAATAAATTTTCTGTAATAAATTCATTCTCACTGAAATAACTAGAGCAGTTCCATGTTTTTCTGAAATAAATATATATTATACATTTTAGCTCTTTGATTATGTGTCCCACAATTTATTGAAAGCAAGGACTAATTTAGATTCATTGGGTTTTCAGTTAGAATACCGTAAATGGAAAATATGTATTGAAGCCGTTTGCAGTGAAAATGTTGCATTGACACTAACACATATGAAACTTTAAAAGGACTATTTATACAAGAATATATATAGATTTTCTATAGTGTACACAGATATAAAATGTATTTTGATATTTCACATTACCAAATTTTCTGGCTCAGTTAAAGTCTATAGTATGCCCTTGAACTTATTTATATGTATGTATACATACACACACATGCACATTATATTTATATAAATATTTCTAATATATGTTATTGAATAGTTACCATAGACCAAGATGCTATCATGAATTCTTTTTACTTATTAACTCATTTAATTCTCAAAGCAGTCCTATTTGTATATTATTATTTGTTCATTTTGCATCTAGAGAAACTAATGAACGAACAGATTAATTGACATTTCTAAATTAACATTTCAAAAATGGAAATTAAAGCCACTCAACCTATCTTTTTAAAAAAATGCTCTTACCCACCAGGCATATTACCCCTCATAATGACTTTATTGGGGAAGAGTTTGTTCTCAAATATAATTTAGGATTAGAGTTTACATCTGATATTTATTTTATCATGTTTTCTGCAGACACCACTGTTAGTTATAAAATATATTTTATTTATTTTACGTCAGAAATTAAAATATAAGGCTGTATGTATCCATTGGTAAAGAAGAGGATAAAGAGACAATAAAACAAGAAAATCTCTCAATAAGAACAGTCACAACAGAATTCTGATTGAAATTACATATGAGAAACTGAGTTAAAATTTTATTTTGAGAGATAGATATTAAGCATTGTTCTTTGAAAGTTTGTATTAGAACTTTTTCTAATATATATTTTGAAAACAAAAATATTGATCTTAAATAAAAAGTATGAGTTTAGAATGCATAGATCTGTAGACAAATCGAAAGTCCATGGCAATGTTGCTATTTACATTTCTCTTCTCCATGGCATTTATAGGAGTAAAATAATGTGATCCTGGAAGCATCCTGAGAATAAGAACCAGTGGAAGCATTTCTGGAGGAAAGGCACTATCACAGATGACACTTTTTAAAAGAATCTCATGTCACCTTCAACGGTGCCATTGCTTGATGCTGTCATTACTTGATGGCCTATATCAACGACAACTAAACTACTCCAGTCATAGTGGAAATTGGGAGAACAGAAGGAGTTACAAGCATCATCTGTTGGCTGCTTATGAGATTTTTTTTTAATGTCATCTAGTGCTCTCTCCTTAACCTTCCATTGATGCTCTGAATAATGCTATAATTCTAGACACCTGCTCCTTGCAACAACAAATCCAGGTCTCACAATGTATGTGGGACAATATATGGAGAATAATTTGTTGACTAACTCAGCCACTGTGTCATTTTCCATTAGGAATAGCATCATGATACATTATTCAATGCTATGTTTTCCTAATACTAAAGTTCACATAACATAAAGATCACAGCATTTTTTTCTCTATTTTGTTTTTCTCATCATCTTAAAGGAAAGGATAAATGACATCCTCTCATGCAGTAGTCCCGTGGGTTTTCCTGTGATCAGGCACTGCTGCATTCTAACCCTTTTCAGAAAGCACTGCCAATTAGAAGTAAGTGAAAGTAACACTATTATCGGGCTAATGTTGACTTTGCTCTAAGTTTTATATATATATATTTAAATTATATTAATATATTAAATTTATTTATATTTATATACATAAAACAAAGTTATATATATGTTATATATAGCATTATAGACTATATATATAGTCTATATATATATAATTCATATATATGAATTATATATATAATATGAATACATATATAATTATATATATATATAATTCACTAACTATACAAATTATTTACTACATAATTAGCAACTGAATGTGGCAATTTCTTCCAATTCTATGGCTGAGAATCTCTGAATTAAAGAATTAACAATTAGTAAATCCTATGTTTTAAAAGCTGAAATCCAATAAAGGCAATAAACTGCTGCCATTAGTAATCACAAACATATTGTATACTACTTACCATGCCTATTTTCTTGGTTCAGTGAAAGCTGAGCCAAAAAAAAATTTAAAGATGTAAAGATAGCCAGATATTTTCCTATCTGGAAAAAGTAAGCCAGGACATGAAGTTATGTAATGTTTGGAAGAATAGTATTTATACACTGTTACTTTTTTTATAAGCACCTTAAACTTTTATGATTAACCTAAGGATAGTTTAAAAACATCATATTCGATTTTGTCTTATAAATTTATATATATTATAAATGCATATTATATACATTACTTATATATTTATACATACATATTAAACAGACATACATATATACACACACACACACACACATATACATATATATATACATTTGGTTATTCTAATACAATAGTCTTTGAATTGTAATATCCGAAATAGCAAATTGTGAAATACTTTATAGGATATCAATATGGTTTTAACTTGTAAAGTATCTTATTTTAATTATATTATTATTTGAGTTAAATTGTATAAATCACAAATAAAAGAAAAGCAATATGACTCAAGAGAAAGAGGTTTAAAGAAATAGGAATAACTAAGAAATTTATCCAAGGTGCAGTTTGTACTATTTTGAGTTCAACTTGTCAATTTTCAAGGTCTTATTTTCAGAAGAAAGGAAAAAGCAAGCAGACTATATGTAAAAACTATCTTTCATAGAGTTGAATTTAGTTTTAAAATACCACTTGAAACAATGAAATTAAGAGGTGAATCTTGCTATTTTGAACAATAAGCTAAATATTTAATTACTACATTATTCAGATGAAATATAATCAATAAGTAAAGAGGATGGTAGATTACCCAAACAGGATTGCAAAGTTTTCCTTCTCATTTTCCTTACAGTGTTTCTTCCACATTGTGCTATCAAGAGGTGAAGTTTATTTTCCATTGGCTTTCAGTTAAGCCACATGACTGGGACAATAAAAATTTAACAAATACAGCACAATTAGATATTTGAGAAGCCCTTGCAGTGTAGTGCTTGTTCTCTTAATGCACTTGTAACCTCTAAACAGGTGAATAAACACATGCTAGCCTGCTGGGCAATAAGCAATTGCATGGAGAGAGGTCCCAGTCAACAGCACTTCCAGCCAAGGCTTTCATAAACCAACTGGCCCCAGCTAACAACCTTACTATAAGGCCAGGTGCCAAAATAACCACCTAATTTAGCCCAACCCAAATTGCCACTCTGCAGAATCATGAGTTAAATAAATGGTTGTTGTTAGAAGCCATTAAATTTGGGGAACATTATTTAGCAAATTTAACTGATCGAAAGCCTGTAGATAAATAATAGTTTAAGGTGAATCACATTCAAGCTATCAGGATAATACATTACAGTGGGTTCTCACAAGACATTTTGTATAAACTGAAGCCATTAAAGGAGCATATACAGGCAAATTTTGCAGTGGTAGATATAGAATCATACACACACACACACACACACACACACACACACACACACACACACACAAACAAAAGCATAATACCTTGTAGTGAGTCCTCAAAAAAATTTCATACAAGCTACATAAACTACAGAAGTATAGATAAGCAAGATTATGCTTCTTTGATCTTTATTTCCAAACATAGATTGGATTTGCTTTCACAATAGTCTATTTTCTAAGTGCAAATGAATGAAAAATTCATGAAAAATGTGAAAAATAAGTAAATTGATAAATTATGTATCAATTTACATTACTCAGGAAAAGCCTTTCACTATGCAGTTTACATGTATACAAATATGTGTATGCGAGTGTACATTTTTATATCTCTATTTATATCTATACCTGTAAAATTTTATGTGATAAACTTTTAAGTATCTATGCTTCTGATATAAAGATGAAAAGTGAAAGATTCTAATAAAAATCTAGAAAATGTGTTCTCAAACATTTTCTACAACTCCTACTTTTCATATCTCTTTCTAGGCTTGCCTAAATTCATCTCGCTTACATTTATTTCACTTATCCTCCTTAGATAATGATTCTATTTTAGAGAGAGATAAAAGTCCCTTCTCTGAAAATTTTGAGACAAAATTAAATTTCTTATGTTTGAGAAGAGATTATACATAACAAAGAGGAAGACAATAGTATAGTTAGTTTTATTTTATTTATTTTGCTTAGGCTGCTTTACTATTAATAAAATTCATATAAATAAAATATATTTATCAAATAAACTCATCTAAACATAAGAAATGGATGAAAATTAAAGAACGAGCAACCTATAAAAATATATTTAAATAAATAACAGTTGGAACATTTGATTTTGCCTTACTGGATATTGCAATATGATCATATTACAGCTATGTAAATTCTATAACAAGGAAATTAATTATTTAACAATTCTTTTAAAGTAACATTAGAAATCTATCAATTATAAAGCAATTCTTGACTTGGGATCAAATAGTCATCCTACATACATGGAGAAATTTATTTCTGGAGTTCTAGGTAATTGCACTAATTAAGTGTATTAGTGAGTAAAACTAAACTATGTACATGAACTACTTAACATTTAAATATAAACTAATGCAGCACATAACTTCAATTTAATTTAAGAAAATACAAGACCCAATAGATCAAAATTATGATCTATTATTTTATTCATATTTTCAGGCTTATATTTCATAAATTGATCACTTTACTGACTTGTGAATCAATGAAGTAAAACATTTTATTATGTTTTGTAATATTCAGTTTTAAAGACATTAAAACTGTAGTTTAGGCAGGACTTCCAGAAAGTGGGCTAAGAGGCACAATAGACACTCTCCCAGCAAAATAACCACTTAACTGGTAAAATTTTTAAAACAAAAAAATAATAATTTAAAATCTCTGGAAATTGTCCAATGGAAAAATATTCAATCAAAAAAATCTATTAAGTCTAAGAACAGCAAGTGATCTGTGGCATTTGTGTCCTATTTGGAAGCTCTACCCAAGGACTCTACCTTGGGCAGCCAAGAAGATGGGGATTCCCAGTTTGGGGCTATCATTTCATCCCTGGAGGGTCAGGTTGCCTACTTTTCTCATTACTCCAGCCTCACATTACAGAAGCTGTGATGTTGGTAGAGAGGACCAGTTATTTCTTTTCCCTCCCAGCCACCACTTGCAGGTCTGAAGCTTTACTCCAGGTGTGGCATTTGGAGTATAATTGGGTACTGGTCACCCTTACTCTATCTTATTCAAAAGATACAGATTCCACATCAGGAAGGGCAAGCAGAGAAGACCAGGGGACACCACCTTCCACTACCCTGCCCCCAACACACTTGAACACTGCCCATTAACAGAATGGCAGCCTTATGTGGGAATGGTAGGTCCCCACCTTTGGCTCTAGCAAGGTAACAAAGAAGTTCTGACCAGAGAGAACAGGAAATAAGGATAAGGAGCTCCTCAGGTCTGCTTGAGGGGATTGACTTTATTTGGAACAGAGAGCAGAGAACTTCATACCTAAGGACATTGTCTAAAATAATGAAGATCTTGGTAGAAAGCAATTAAGAAGCTGATGATAGTTCAGTGATAAAAGTAGAACTGAAGAACAGCCAGAAATCTAATAGAGAAACCTTAAAAAAGCTAAGAAGAGCTGTCTTGGGATCAAAGCCAACTAGGGAGTGGGAGGGCTCACAAGCCAGGTTGCACCCACTTAGGCGTGATTAGAGAGGACAAGGGACAGAATTGGAAGCACCCCTCAGGCCGCACACTGACTCATCCACACAGGGAAGAAAGTTCACTGCCACAAGGAGCTTAAACACAACTTCTGACCAAACATCAACCGAACAATAAGCTACTCAGAGCCAGAGATGACTACAAGAGTTTAAAATTCAAGCTGCCCACATCCATGGCCACTTGAAAGGCTGTGTGTCTACCCCAAGCTTCACTCTCTTAGGAGCAATCATAGAGGAAAACTTCAAGGCTTGGCTAAATAGGCAAAAAAAAAAAAAAAGTCACTTCCTTAAATAGTGATAGCAGCATTCAAGACACAATCATATCCAACAATAAAGGATTCAAATCTAACTAGCAGAGAGAAAACACAATGTTTAAATAAGTGGCTGACATAGAGACGGACCCTGGGTAGTCAGGCTAAAGATAAAGCAAAGAAAAATTAACTCAAAATTGATCATAGATCTAAATGTAAGAACTAAAATGATAAAACTCAAACATAAGAGTAATTTCTTAGATACCACATCAAAAACCACAGATGACAAATAATTAAATAGAACTACATCAGAATTAAAACTTTTTACTGCGAATAAAACTATTAAGAAAGTGAAAAAAGAATAACTAGAAAAAGAAGGAATATTTGCAAATCATATATCAGATAAAGGACTTGTATTCAGAATATTTAAACACTTTTAATGACTTAATAATATAAACACAAATAACTCAACTTAAAAAATGGGCAAAGGATTTCAACAAATGAGCTATATAAGTGGCCAATAAGCCCTTGAAAAGATTCTCAGTATCTTTAGTCACTGAAGAAATACAAATCAAAATCACAATGAAATACTGCTTCACACCCCTAGGACAACTATAATAAAATGACAGAAAATAACAGGTATAGCTGAGGATGTGAAGAAATTAGAACTCTCATACATTTCTATGAGAATGTAAAATAGTGCAGCCACTATTGGGAAAGAGTTTGTCAATTCTATTTCTAGGTATATATTCAAGAGAAACGACAACCTACATCCACCAAAAACTTGTACGTGAGTGTTCATACCAGCATTATTCATAACAGCTAAAGTAGAAACAACCCAAATTTCTATCAACTGATCGGCGGATACTTAAATGTATATATCCATGTAATGGAGTATTATACAGTAATAAAAAAGAGAATTAAGTACTGATACATGCTAACGCATAGAAGAACCTTAAAAACAATGTTAAGTGAGAGAAGCCATTCAGAAAAACTGGCACATAATATGCTTCTATTTATATGAAATGGTCAAATAGGTAAATCTATAGAGAAAGAAAGTAAATTATTGTTAAAGGGTGTCAGATTTCTTTTAGAGAGATGAAAATATTCTAAGATTATACTGTGCTGAATGGAGTAAGAGAAAGACAAATGTCATATGACTTCACATACATGTGGAATCTAAAGAACAAAATAAACAAGCAAACAAGGACAAACTCTTAGATACAAAGAACATTTTGATGGTTGCCAGATGGGAGGGGGTTCGGAGGGTGGGTGAAAAAGGGGAAGGGACTAAGAAGTACAAATTGGTAGTTCAAAATAGTTATGGGGATGTAAAGTACAGCATAAGGAATATAGTCAATAATATTGTAATAACTGCATATAGTGTCAGATGAGTACTAGATTTATTGGGGTGTTCACTTCATAAGTTATATAAATATCTAATAACTATGTTGTATCCCCTAAACTAATATTTTATGCCAATCGTAATTGAAAAACAAAAAATTATTTTAAAAATTTAAAAATATAAAAATGAATAGAGTCTTATCTTTAAATAAACAAATTAAATAAAGAGAGGTCATTGTATAATATTGATTATATAAACAGGTGCTATGGACTGAATTATGTTCCCCCAAATTCATATGTTGAAACCCTAACACCCAGTGTGATGAAATTTGGAGGTGGGGCCTTAGAGGGTAATTAGGTTTATATAAAATAATGAGGGTGGGGACCTCATGATGGAATTATTGTTCTAATAGCTATAAACAATAGGCAGCTCACTCAACCATGTGAGAACACAGCCAGCAGGCACTGTCTGCAAGCTAGGAGAGCTTTCACCAGAACCTGACCATGCTGGTACCCTGTTCTGTTCTCAGACTCCCAGCCACCAGAACTGTGAGAAAATACATTTCTGTCATCACAAGTCTATAGTATTTTGTTATGACATCCTGAGCAGATGAAGCTAATAGGGTAAAAAAAAAACATTAAATATGACAAAATACCAGAAACTGTAAAAGAAAAATAAGTAATTTGATAAATTAATATAAATTGTAGAAGGTAATAAAAATAACTATAAAAACAAATATATAAAATTGTGAAATATAGAAAAATAAATGCAAATTGAGACAATGATAGATGATTGATAGATAGATAGACAGACAGACAGACAGACATATTTGTCTATCGAGTTACCAAGTATAATTTTAGATGTATATGTGCCTCTCTAGCTGGAATAAAATTTGATAATTTACAATGCGGCTAGGAGATTATGCCATATTTTTTCACTTAAAAATGCCACAGAATTTTAAAAGTTTCTGCTTCTATTCAGACTGTACAGCAGCATGTACAGATGTGTGTGTGTATGTTTGTGTGTGGTGTGCATTCATGTAAAATAAAAACTGAAAGCTTCTTAATAACCTCTGCAAGATTATTTTAGTATAATTCCAGAGACTTTAGAATGTTCTCAACCAAAGTTATTCAAAAAAAATTTCCTAACTCCTTGAATTCTGAACATGATTTAGATTCACTGTATGAACAATGGAGGACAATGAATGCTACTGCATAATTAGAGCCATGGCACATTGTGGATCACAGTGAGACTGGTGCTGTAGAAAGTTCTGCGGATTATATGAAAATTGCAAATGGATAATGTAAACCTTACATATGAATAACGTGAATAATTCTTGTAATAAATTGCCCATTGTTATGCCCGAATAGATAGTAAAAATTGTAACACTTAGAACTCAAGTAGAATAGTTAATTTTCTTCTTTAATTTCTAAAAAATTTAACATTCAGACTCTCACAGTAGAAATATATGAATAGGAAGCTATTATCAAAATAAAAAATATGTATTCATCTATGAATTCAACAGTACAGGCAATTGAGCTCCACTTCTAGCATTCACCAGACAACTCCAGTTTGCCAATGAGACATCCTTTAATCCAAGACCATAAAATTTCTTCAGTGGCTCCAATACTTCTCTACTGAGTTAGGGGATAGACATCTCTGGAAAGGCTGAGATCCCCAGTGGATTAGGCATGCCATGCTCTCATTGTCTTGAGGTCTTCTATCCTGGCTAAACACTACTATGGAAGCTGGGTTCAGGCCTTGATAACACAGAACTTACTCATTATTGTTCATGTTATTCTTGTTCTTATTCTCTGTTTGCTGGCATGCAAAATCATTTCTCTTGTTCTCATAACTTTTAAGGACATCAGAAAAAAATCAATAAATTTAGGTACATAAAATCAGAAAAGAAAAACAATAATGTTGATCATAGTTCTTATAGATTGGCTAACAAGTTTTAGGCATGTGAGGAAAATATACAGCTATTGCAACACAGATTCATTTATCAGAGTATTACCCTGTTGCACGGAAAAACCCATGTATTCATCTTTGTTCTCTGAACTTAACCTACTTCTCCATAATCTTAGCAAACCCCCATAAAGGTAGAGTCTTTAAGTTTCACCGTTCACTTGATGCAGAAACATTACTTTAATGGACTAAAATGGTTGGTATTGGATGTTTAATCTGTTATGAGGCCCATATCAGTTAGATTTAGATTCAATTGTGTTATATATCTTGAAGCTAACAGTTGTCAAAAGGTAAAAATTGATTTTTTCTAATAACAGGGTGTTAAGGAAGAAGACATTTTAGAGGTAAACTAGCTCAGGGTCTTTTGTCTCATTGCTCAATATCCTTAGATAATGCCTCATAATTCAAGATTGCACCTCTAAAATCCTGCCATCCTAACATACAATTCTAGCAATAGTAAGGAGGAAGTACAGGCATTCTATTTTCTACAGAGAACTTCACAGGTAATCTATGGAATACTTTGCATCTGTTACTTTCAGAACTTAATAGTAAAGCCATATCTACTTTAAAGTAAAGATATAAAATTGAAGCTTTATTCAAATTGGAAATGTTGCTGAGTTAAAAATCTGTTTTGTCACTAATGAAGATGAGGAATGTGTTTATTAAGAGAACACTAATTGTCTCTGACCAGATTGCTGTACTCTTTATCTGAAACACATATCAAAGAGTAAGATGAACCCTAAATTTACATTTTTGAAGAGATAAACAAAGGCTCCAAAGACAATAAGCACAATCATGTACTTAAGAATTTAACAATCTGATACTTTTTGGTGATCTTGATTAGAATAAATTGTAAATTTTCTAACCCATTCATGTATTATATGTTTATTCTTTAAGATTCTCCAACAAATCTCAGTGTTTTTCTTCATATTGGAGTAATAATCCCCTGTTAGCTAAAATGAATGTTTGGATTTTTCTTTTTATCTACATTTCACACGTGTGTAGGCAGAATAATGCCCACAATCCTACCCCTGCAAAGATGTCCACATCTTAATACCCAAAACATGTAACTATGTTAATTTATGTGGCAAAAAAAAAAAAGATTTTGTAGACATGAATAAATTAAGGATCTTGAGATTGAAAAATCATTCTGTATTATCAGTGTAATTATAGTGAGGTCAATTATAGTGAGGCAAAGGATCAATTAGAAGATCCTTTATAAGAAGGATTCAGCATTGTCAACCCCAAGGAGAAAGAGGTTTGAAGATGGGGGAAGCAGTCATGAGCAGAGGAATGCAGGCAGACTCTGAAGTTGGATTAGGTAAGGAAACAGATTCTCCTCCAGAATTTCCAAAAGGAAGGAATCCCTGCTATGACCTTGATTTAACCCAGTGAGATTTCTGACATACATAACTGTTAAATACAAATTTGTGTTGCTTTAAATTAAGTTTGCAGTAATTAGTTACATTAGCAACGGGAAGCTAATACACTATATAACAAGTAACAAAGTTAACACAACTTCAAGGTGCAAAGAAAATTTTTTTTCTTTATTTTCTGAAATGTAATTTTTCTCCTGGATGACCATCCTACCAGGATAAAGAAAAATGAATTTTCCAATTAATTACATTTCAGTTTTTTCCCAAGTAAATTATCTCTTTCTAATTATTGCTCATGATTTCATATCACTATTCCCCCTTTCACCTTCTAATCATCCCCAAGATGGTATCTGGGTATATTGAGGACTTGAGAGATCTTATGGAGGGTAAAGGAGTCACAGATCCACTAATGGCTAATGGTTTGTCTAGTTTTTTTTCACTAAATTGGTATTTATGTGGTTGGACTTGTCTTAACTAGCCATTCAGTCATAATGCTTGAAATCTATTTGACTCTGATCATGAATGTTGTGAGCTCTGTTTGTTGCCTCTGAGTGTGCTATCTGTGGACCCTGTCAGCTCATAGCTCATACATGACCCTTCCCCAAACTTGAGCATACTTGAACTTCTGAGTTTTCTGCACATCACTCACAGTCTCTCAGGAGCCAGGAGTTTTTCCACTCATTTGAAGATTATTACACAGAAAGATGGGTAAGTGACAGAAATTGTTTATAGGATTGTATTGATATTAACAAAAAATCACTTCCTCACTTTACTTTTACTCTCTTCATGCCCAAAGTATGAAGAAAGTTCATGTAAGCTTTTTTTCTTACTTCACTTTAAAAAAGATGCCAATACAGTAATATTAGTGGGCTTTGAAAATGAACATGAAGATGATATAATATGTAGTGGAGAAATTATATATGAAAACAAAGTTTTTCAGATATTCATTTCATTTTCAACATAATTACTGATGTCATGAACTCCTTTACACTTTCCCAATTTTACACAATCTAATTCTCAGTGTAATTATTAGTTGTCCTAAATGGACTACTTGGCAACAAAGTCTGATATTTTCTGCATCATTTCTAAGTGCTTGTAAATCAATCATGATTTCAAATCATTGACTCTGTCTGAAACAAAATGCACAATGGTGCAATGATAAAGAATGCAAATTTGTTTAAAAATGACAATTTTTCATGGATATTTTCTACTAATAGGTTAGACATGTAGTACATTGAAAGCATGGTTTATACCCTGTAGTAATTTTTAAAACATCCATTTATACTTGTCCCCTTTGGAAAGTCCAATTCTGTTAGATAGAGCATAGAGATTATATAAATTTAGTATTTTGTATCACGCTTGACTCTTCTTTTGGAGCAAGAAATTTAACTCCTGTTCTATTTTATTTGTACAAACTTCCTTCTACATAAATACTCTATACTTAGGCAAAATAAAGGTTAAGGGTTTATCTACACCATGTGAGAATATTAAATTGGTTTTTGTTTTCAGTAGTTATTTAACAAGAAAATTTAAACTAATAATAATATAAACGCAAACATATTGCAGTGAGTTTAATTTGAAAAAATGTGCAAGTTACTTTTATATAATTAAATAGATATAGATATAATATTTACAGACATCTTTTCTCCCCATATATACACACTTGCATATATACATCTATTTATGTATATATAAATAATATAATACATGAATAGAGTGATATATAGATAGAAAATGCATACATACACACATATGAATGTTGTGAACTCTGTTGCCTCTGAATGTGCTATCTGTGAGTGTGTGTATGTGTATACACCTATTTTTTCCTTTAGGAACTGCTATTCCTAATTTTTTCAAATTGTCTCTATAATTAATAAAGTTAACACTATGAGTTATAGATATATATAAAATCAAGAAACAATTTAACACTAACTTTGAAAAAACATTGAAATCTGTTTTACTGAGAATATAGTTCTAATATCTGTATATTATGGTATATTTAAAAGGTATAGATAGAAATATTTTCCATCATTATCTACCACCACTTTTTAAAAAATTGTTTTTGATTCTGAGAGTAATGACATCAAATAAATATTTAAAGTTTTGGAAATCACTAAATACTATTGAATTTTCAAAATACAAATTATTTCTGAATCTTTAGCCAGTTGTCTTTTATTAAAGTTGTTGATTTGGATAAATTTTTTCAGTGATAAATGGCAAATGAAGACCCAAGAAACAAACCAAAAACAAAAAAATAAGGCAACTTCAGGGGTCATAGAGTTGGAAAAATGTTATTAGAAGAATAGGTATGAGATTGTATGATAAACTGTGAATTATGCAAGAAAGTGTTTATTATACTATCATACTACTTAAAATTAAAGCATCAATAATAATAATAAAAGAATTTCAACAAGAACTTTTGCATGTATGAGATTTGGAGATTTTTCTAGTAATCAATATCAATGATGAAAAAGGTTTATGTGGGAATTATTTCCAAAGTTAAAGTGTCCATTTATATACAAACAACTTTTGCTACTAGTTCAGCTAGAAACTCAACTTTTCTGTCAATAGCAAGAACAAAATTAGATTACTTCCAAGATCTGCTTCCTCTTCTAAAGAAACATTAGTCTTTGAAACCTGATTATAAAGTTCCTTTTGTTTAGGACTTGATTCTATTCTCAGATATAAAGATGAATCAAAGTACTGTGCCTTGGAAGTCAATTATGGTGCATTTCAAATTCAACAGAATGATTTTTTAGTAGATTAAGATGTAGGGCTGTGAGGAAAATAAATTTTGAGTTTCCATGGCTATAAAAGATATGAAATGGTTAAGCTTTCAGTGCTATCATAGCAAGGTTTTTCAAAAAGACCTGATGTTTTGTCAATATTGATTCAAGCTACTTGGTGTCACTGGAGTAAAAATAATAAAGTTCTGTTGCTTCAGGGACATAAAGAAAAAAAAAATTTGATTGATTCTTTCATTATCCAATGACAGCTATTATAAAGCGGAGAATAAAAATGGCAATTAGATGCTGAGTCTAAAGGGGATATATATGAGACTGTGTAAGAATTCAGTGAGTGGAAACAGCAGTCTAAAAATAAATAAATAAAACACTCAAAACTAAATATGTCTTACTTCAGTGATTGGGATATTGTACTCATTTTCCTAAATTATAACAAATAATCTGTATTTTTTATTATGTATGGGTATGTTTAAAAGCCACATCTGAGTTTAATATAAGATAAAGATGCAGAACAATTTTGCAACTAATTGAAAAAATAATCAAAGATAGGATACAGTTTAAAATTTATAAAGAAATTTCACAAACATTATTTCATTAGTTCATTAGAAATATGTTAGAAGCATGCTGTAAATATTCTATTTTATAGGGCAGAAATCCAAGGGCAGCAAGGTTATATTAATTTTAAATGATGTTTTCCTGGAGGCAATACTGGAATCCAGCGTTTCCAAAAATGACTTCACATTCCATCTTTTCTCTCTCTCTGCTCTCTCTCTCCCTTTCTCGCTCTCTCGCTCTCTCATAATAATTTACTTTTTACAAACTTTGTGGAATAAGTGTGCCAGTAAGAATAAAAATGAAGATACATGTACTTAATAAAATTGTATAAGAATATTTTTAAAGGATACACACACACACACACACACACACACACACACACACACACACACACAACACACATATCTCCCATATAAATAAAACTAAAATTAAAAGATAAATTTAGTATGATTTATGAATAAGGATATTTTCAGTTGGATAGGTACTACATTAACTAGGTTAAAATCATGTACATAGTTACAAATATGTAATCAGTAATTGTTTATTTTATGACCTTAAAATATAAGAAAGAAAAAAATAAAAATAAAAATAAAAGAGAGCTAGTTTCACCCCTACTTGAATTTAGAAGTATTTACTCATTCATTTTACAAATATATCTGTAACACTCACTCTTTGGGAGACGTTATAAGATGCTAAAGATAGGCCTTTGAGGCACGCTTCTCTTTCTCAGGTCTGCTTCCACGTCTGGAAGTGTACTTTCCCTTCTAATAAAGCTTTGCTTTTCTGCTGTTAAAAAAAAAAAGATGCTAAAGATAAAATAAGCACACCACTTGCCCTCCTGGAGGTTATAGTCTAATACGGAAAATAGACACTGAATAAACAAAGGTATGTGTTATCAAGATGAAGTGCGAGTTGTTACTGGAATGTAGAGGATGTAAACTTTAACTTGTCTTGAAAATGGGGTGGAAGGGAGAGAAAGATTATTAAAAGAAAAATGAGCAGGAATTAACCAAAAGAAGTAGGAACAACATTTCTAGAACAAGAAATGTCAAGGTAAAGTGACTGAGGCAGGTATAGAAAAATTCATTTCAGGAAATGAAAGAAGCTCAGCATTGGACATCTTAAATGACAAGTGCAAAAGAAGTTCGAACTGAGTGTGAAGAGATATACAAGAGTCAGATAATATAAGAAAATGCCATTTAGTGTTTGGTGCTTTTCTTAAGGGCGAAGGGAAAACATTGAACTATGTTAAGCAGCAAATCCACAAAATGGATTAGTGTTATTAACATAAACACTCTGGTTTCAGCGTGTGTAATAAATTGAAAGAGCTAACACAATTCACTGAATTTCTCATTGGTAAACCGTGTTTGCATTAGCAAAGTCTATAGATGTGATTTTAAATCACACTGCTATGGAATTTTCCCCAATCTCACTATTCTTTATAATCTTTTTGACATTGAGTTAGATGTTAGTTTCTATTTCTTGTGATGTTTATAGTATTATTTTCTTATCAGAAAATTAAGACATAAAATACTGCTTTATTCTCTATCTGTAACAAAAATGGGAAAAGTATAGGTATACAAAAAGGCCCACGTATTTTGAGAAAGCTAAGAGAAGAATATTGATACATGAGTAATACTCAAAACTAACTTTGTGCATAAAGTAGACAAGTAAAACAGGAATTTGGAGACCATCATGTTTGACTTAATAAATTGCCCATCTATAGTCATTGGAATTTCTAAACCTAATATTTACATTTAGGAAAGTCTGTCTATATGTAGGAGGAGAGAAGATGAGGTAATATGAGGAACAGAATGACCGGGTGAAGAGATTTGTTGTTGATGCTTTATTATTTTCTTTCTAGATGGAAACACTAGACCCTGTTGAAATGACTATGAGAAAAAAACAGGTGAGAGATTGAGATGGAAGACCTAGTAGAAACTGAGAAACTTTTTCCTCATCTCTCTCTTACCACCATCACAAGTTGGCCACAGCAATTCTATGCATCACCTCAGACAAGGCAGAAACTGCATCTCCACAGTACATGCCATGTAGACATGGGGTTAAAAAAAATAAAATTCTAATTAATCCACAACAAACTGCCTTTTCTCTCACACTGATCATCACTGAGTCACATTCTACTTCTATAAATCTGTGGTAGTAGTTAGAAATAGGCATCTTTTCAAAGAAGAGTAACTATCTACCTTATGTTCCATTAATCTCCATATCGATTCAGGCAACATTGTCCATTTTAACAAATAAGCTACAAATATACAATAGAAAAAAAAATCCAATGGAAATTATCTCTTTCACACATGATCCTCAGTTTCTACTAAGAGAAGGGGTGCTCTGCTATGTGCAAATGGTCTCGAACTATGGTGCCTAGCCCAGCAGCACATTGTCACCTGGGAACCTGTTATAAATGCATATTATCAGATATTCTACATGGGCCTAAAATCCAAGAAACCACAGTAATCTGTGACTGAACAAGCTCATTGGGTGATTCTGATGCACACTAATGTTTAGAAAAAAATCATTTTCATAAAAATTTTCAAAATATTGAAAATATTTGTTTTTTATACCAAAATGAAAATATGAAAATATGATAAAATATAAATGGCAGACATTGCCCACATTTGTTTCATACCCCTTTTATTTTGAAGTATATTATCACCCCTTTAAATGTTCTCTTAGTGAATATCTTCTCTGTTTTTTATGATTTAGAAAGCAGCTGCACTTCTAAGCCTAACTCTTCTCTTTCAATTTGAAACACCTACAGAGATAGGGATAACTGAAAAATAGTTTGCCTAAGAAAAGAATACTGAATCTTGATGCGAAGGAGAAAAAAGGGAGGACATTTAATGCTAAGGTTTGGAGGCCATTCTGAGTGAAATATCAATTTATACCATCTCTTTAGGGGAGGGGTTTATACCCCTTTTCTCAGCTCTCATATCTCTGAATCTTAATATTTATAAAATAGAATGAATGATGTCCAACAGTCTCTGAAGTCCGGTTTCCTATAAATTTGTATCAGACTGAAAATTTTAGTTGTTTCTGATGTACGACGTCATGTCTCTAAATGTTCTGGTGCAAATCCTGAATATCAAAAGGCCAGAAACACAATAATGCTTGTTATAACCATCACACATGATGGAAATGTAAACTTGAAAAAGGTCAGAATCGTAGAGGAGGACTTTGCTATTTCTCAGGCATCTAAGGCACTTTAACTTATCACCTAGTTCATAACAAAGATTGTACGTGAATTCCAAATGATTGGATATGAATTTCTTATCAAGATTATACTCCAACTAATTAGCCCATTTTTATTATAATTTTAAACCTATCATCTGTGGGTTTTTTGATACCCTTCACAGGTTTATGTCAACCTATATTTATGTTTTAACAAAGGTGATAGAAAAAAGTTACGACACAATCAGTAGTTTTATTAGTTTTTTCTGTTAGCAAAACTTTCCAAAGATGTGTGAATTAATGTTTATAGAAATGAAAAATATTAACCACATGAAATAGACAGTTTTATGATATCGTCTACCTGCTCATGCATCAAACCAACAAAAAGCAATTTATAATTTTCTAGCTATATTATATCATAGCAACCAAATGTTTGAGCTACATTGAAAGTGGCTACTGGAGCCATAATTTTGGTCACAGCCTATGCCACAATGATTGATTGGTAAAATTGGATTTTACTCTGAAAGTCTCAATCTATTTAGGTCCAACAAGTGAAATAAATGTATCGACCAATTTGGGTTTGAGTAACCACAGCTTTACACTGATGCCTCTAACTGATGCTGTGTAGTGACAGTCTAGAGTCAAAGGGGAATTATTTTTTCTACATAACCTTATTTTCTATGCTTTTTTAATGTAGAATATCCAGGTAGAATCTACAGTAAAAAAGGAGTGTTCAGAAAATACCAAGGGATACATGTTGCAGATGACATTATGCAAGGCCTAGTAAAAGGTAAATTTCCCTGAACGACGACAGAAAACAATTTGTTGTCTTAACCATTTTTTAAAACTAATTTAAATTACACTAGATGATCCCCAAGTGATTGTCACATATTTGATTTTTGTACTTTGAAACCTTAGCATAGTTTTGGCATCTTTCTGTTTGCTGTTCAATTTGTATTACATAAAAAAAATTTGGCACTCTTAGGAATATAATATACTCTGTTACTTTCATTTTCATGTCTTTTGTTTTCTTGGAATTGTGTGTATGTGAGACAAGGAAGAAATTATGAATATATTTTTTTGTGAAGATCGTGGTTATTTTATACAACTGCCAAAAATTACAGAACTTTTAAAAATAAAGAAATTTAAAAACAAAAAGCATGACAGAAAGTGTATGCTTTATGTGGAATGTGGATGAGATGATGTAAATCTATTGAGCAAATAACATTTGAAAAATTTGACTAATTTTCAAAGCCATGCGAGATAAACATATTAATTGTGCGTGTGCATGTACATTTAAATCAAATCATCTAATAATTTTTTTGGTGAATTTGTTGTGCATATTTATTTATTCGGTCATTCATATGTTAAACAGATCTTGAAAAGTTTAATTGTATTAGACATGATAAATATAAAATAAAATGTCATTAATGTAAAATATAGTTATTAATGTCAAGTCGGCTTCATTTGGTTCATGTTAAGAATGTTAGCACATTTTGTGTATCACTTAGTTGATCATATATTTTTAATTCAAGGGGAGGGACTAGTTGATAACATTACAAAATTTCTTTGGGAGATCACAAAATTGTGTGTCTTTATAAATCTAAGAGGAAAGCAGTGTTATTAATTTTTTCCATGGACCTCGTCCATATGATTTAAAGAAACAATATTTTACATGCTTAGCTATGAGGCTGAGATATTTCCTGACTTGGGAATATATACTGAAGTGAGACTATGCTGAAAATACCAGACAATATATTAGACTAGTCTAAGTGATCACAATGAGGACAAGCCCAAAAAGAGGTCACAATATGAGTACAAGAAAGAGTGGCACATAATTTAAATGGATGCTTTTTTATTTAACAGTCTCTGTTTAAATAATATCTTTATCCTGCCACTATAAAAGAGAAGTGCTTGTTATCTACTGTCAAAATCAAAAGAGGCATTTTTATATGTCAGGAGGTGCCACTTTCTTTTTCTTCACTATTAAAAGCCATCTACTGTAACATGAAGCAAAATCTTTAAGCTTTCTAACACTCCTCTGGGCTCCCTCCAAAAAGCAATTTATATCAGCTGGCAAGGTCATTAAGGAAACTGGTCAAAATACAGGTGGGAAATGCAACCCTGCTGGGTAGAGTCTTAATGCTTCCATTTATCAGGAGCACAAGGTCCTATCAATGGTGTTGAGTATTAAACTTGATTTTCCAAGAATCCCATGGCAATTGCCAACTTGAGACAATCTAAAATATGTTAGAAACGTAATATAAATCTGCAGGTATGTTTCTTAAAAGTGTATATAAATGTATAAATATTTTAATGATATATGAGTATTTCAAAGACAATATGAAGCTAAATATTTTTTCTGCAAAATAATATTGCAGCACATTGTATACTCACGGAAATTTTAAGAAGTCTTTTCTCTACTCACTGATTTCTAATATTCTGGGCTTCTCTGGGAAAATTACTAAAACACCTTGACCTAGATTTCATGTGCCCTTATAGTGAGTTCCTGGTGGAGTAGAAACCACACACACACACACACACACACACACACACACACAGAGTTACATATACTGGATTTTTTTTTTTTTTAATTAAAGTAGCAACATTGTCCTTTTGTCTTTTCTCAGAGATCCCTATCTGGAATGCCTGCAGGAATGTTTCAAGGTCTTTCCAGGAGCTGTGTCCAGGAACGTTAGGGCTTTGTAGATATAATGTTCCTCGCGTCAAAGGGACAGCGCTGACCAAATCGTTTCTAAAATTAGTGCTAGAAAAAATAAAATAAAAATAAAAATAAAATTAGTGCCAGATCTCCAGAAAATAGAGAAACTAACATGGACATCTTGTAATTTCTTTTTCCCTTTTTGCCTTTTTATTTCTCCCTTTAATACCTACTTTGCTGATGTGAACCTTCTTGCTGTTTGCTCACCTTGTTTGCTCACAAACCTCTCTAATGATAGTCTTCTCAGGCCAGTTTCTCACTTGGGCATTATGCCTTCTTTTTCCTGGTCTCCCTGATTTCAATGCTTTCTCTCACCTCCACACCACTACCTTAAAAAAAGTAAAAGGAGCACACACTCAGATACATATATTTTTAGTCCCCGTCTTTGATCCTGCTAGTTATTAGCTAGTTACAGCAACTAACTTTCCTCCAAAAAAGTCATATATATTAATTCAGATAAAAATGTTCAAGCCCAAAGTGATATACCTTTAAAATATATTTACATTTCTGAGTGTGTACCATTAAAGTAGATAGCACTTTATACTTAAATTTTTCAGGTTTAGATAGTTTGCTAAAAATGTGAGAGAGGTTATTTCGTTGAATTCCAATACCGCAAAAGTCAAAATCAAAATAAATATTCTGATTAACAAAAACTAAAAACCTATGAAATAGAATTCCAGACAGGGAAAAAAACTGTTTTTAATGAATAAGATACAGAGATACTAAGTTGTATGGGATGACTAAAAAAAAAAAAAAATGGTTAGTGGTTCAGGGCACTTGGGAGGGAAGACTAGCGGCAGGATATGTCGGTTTATTTCCTCCATGAAGCAGTCACTAAGATGGATTTGGACACACAGGAGATTTACTATAGCAAGTACCACAAAAACAATGAGTTATGAAGCACAAATAGGTGGGGGGAGCTATCAGCTACCTGTAAAAGAGAGAAGAAAAGAAGGAGGATTGGGTAGAAAAGAGCCTCAGATTGTGGCAGTCCTGATGAAGACTCAGCCATGCTGAAGGATTGTCTCAGTGAAAGAGTACCTGTTTGAGGAATCGTGCATCAGGCAGAAATGTTCTAAATCTTATGCTCTTCATTGTGTTGCAGGCAGACTGGGAGAAGTGTGGCTCTAGTGTGAAAGTTGAGGCTGAACCGAGGTTGAAGTAGATGGTGGCTTTGAGCTGACTACACTCATCATAGCAGCTCCTCTTGAAGGAAGATCTGTGCAGGATATTCATGGCCACCACACAGGGCTGGGAGTTCCCATAAACACTTAGCTGTACATGAGATTTCAAAATTAGATATTGAAATGTGTTGAAGTAGGTAAAATGTTTAATAATGCTATGCTACTAATTTAATATGTAGCCCTGTTATTGTTTTACAAAGTGAAACTTTATACAAACTTTCTATTTTTTTTTTTACAAGTATAAAAGTTATGGTTTTTACTCATGGAGTTATGTTGTTTGACAAAGAATGACAAACGAGAAGCAGAGAAATCTTCCAACACTATTTTTCAGCAAAAGGGTTTAAAATACCCTACAAACTGGACTCAATGTATATTTCCTATCTCAAATCTTAACTCCACTACAAAGGAAAATTGTGCTTTTATTATAAATTGTATTCATTACTCTCTGAATTTTTTTTGCCTTTATATTTTTGTTCAATGTTTCTTGCAGTTAGAATGTTTCTTCATTTGAAGAAATTTGAAAATTCTGCATCTGTGAAGAATTCCTGGATTTTTCTAGAACTATCAGAATTTGACACATCTTTTGTATTTAGGTAGCATTTTTTTCTTATGTCTTTTATGTGGCATAGTTACATATGCATGTATTTTTTTACTAGAAGTTTGGGTTTATTTCTTGAAATAATTTCAAATACTGAAAAACAGTAAGTGAACATCTTAGGCTACCTGGCATAAACTAGAAAATATCAACCCTTCAATGAAAACTCAGGGACCAATAAATATTGACTAAAAGCCAATATTAACTCAAAAACCTATTATTTAAAAATATCTCTGTGAGTTTACTCTTCCAGTTGAATCCTGTGCTGCAGCAATAGCCAAGTTGTAGTAACTGACAACACATAGATTATCGGGAAGTGCCATTTATGAGAATTCATTTTTTGACCCTATCTGCCATGAGATTATTTCTGTGAAAAATAAATTTAGAATGACCAATGGATTTGGCAATGTCGAGGCATTCTGTAACTTTTCTAAAAGCAGTGTCAGTAGAAGCCTGACTAAAGTGTATTAAGCTAGAGGCTGTCGATCACGACAATGAACCTGAACTAGAAAAGTTCCAGAAAGAGATAACCCACTATTGACTAGACATAAAAATACAGGCAAAGCCAAATCAAACAAACAAACAAAAGAAACTACAAATAACAAAGAAAGAGTAAAATGTTTCATGAACAGGACTTACTATTAGATGATGAAATCTGATGTAATATGGATAGAATCAGATACCTTGATTAAGAGATAAAGAGGGTAAATTTATTTAGATTTCTATAAAGAACAGACATGGGAACACTTCCTATAGGAATTTATCATCACTTTACACTGGATGTCATGTTTGTTGGAGAGCCAGTATGAACTATATACAGATGATAGGCTCACCATTTGGCACAAACTGCATTGCTGGACTCTCTAGATTCCAAATTTTAAAATTAAGCAGAAAATTCATCACTTGCCTTTTGCTCAGTATTGTGGACTGGTCCATTTTTCCTGTTCAAGATAGTTTGATTTGGATTTTTTTCTTTCTTTTTTAGTTAAAGAAACAAGAAAACTGATGTTTATATGGAATTACTTATAAATACATGGTATATTAGTAAAATTTGTGACTCAGGTTCTTTATAAGCCATGTAATACTTAATCTCCTAAAATAATCAACCTACCTTAACAGTTAGATCGAACACACAGATCGAACACACTTAAGTCAAATATCAGTCTTGGTGCTAATGCGTTACTAGCATTACAAGCGAGAGCAAAGAAAACCACATGTGTCCCAATAGAAACCATGCCCTTACCTCTCCCTTAATAAAAAGGGAGTCATCTTATGTTTGAGCACCTCCTATTGTGATTATCCATTTCTCATTATTTTGTTTTTTATTTTTTAACAGACTTATTGGGATATAATTTAAATACATGAAGTTCACCCATTTAAAGTGCAAAATTCAATGGTTCTTACTATATTTACAGAGCTATGCAGCCATCATCATCATCTAATGTTTGAATATTTTAATCATCCTCCCAAAATAAACTTTGCATTGTTTAGTGGTCTCTCCCCACTTCTTCTTGATCCCCTACACCATTCTGTCCTAGGCAACCACTAATCTACTTTTTGTCTTTGTAGTTATGCCTATATCCAGTTATGAAATAACTGGATATTTCATCTAAATGGAATTACATAATATGTTTAAGCAACTATCTTTAACAGATGGGAATGGTTACTTTTGACTTAGGTTGCTAATATTTGACATTTTTGCCACCTTGGGAATTGCTTACATTTGTGTCACTTTCTTTAAATTAATTATAGCCTATATTCTTTATAGAATACATATTATACAAATTAGTTATACTTTACATTAATAGTTTTCCAGTATGAAGCTTTTGGGTTAAAGTACCCCAATACATTTCTCTTTGAGAACCAACAAAGAAAAAAAGAAATGTTTTTAAGTTATTATCTGCATTAAAAAAAATTGCTCATTGTTTATATTGATTAAAGAATAAACACATAAGAATCTTCACAACCTAGATCCAGCCTATTTCTTCAGTCGTTCATTTTAAATAAGGACAGGCACTGGCAATGACGGCCATACAGCCAGGCACCAGGGAAGAATAAACTGGGAAGATTGAAAATAATAAAGTCTGGGAAAGTAGAATAAGAATTGACTAGGGAGGTGGCCCAAAGCAAGTGGATTGTGCTGTGTCACATCATTGCCTACCAGAGAGTATCTACTATTGTGAAGACTGAAAAACTAAGTGGAAAGGATGATTCATTCAAAGGAGATGGACTGGCATTTGTTCTTGTAATCCCATGCTCCTACAATGGGCCAGTGGTGGCTGAGTTGGAAACTGATGGGGTTATTAGCATATGCTTTCTCTTATCAAGGCCAGTGTAATTACTAACATTGCTAGTTATCTGACCTGTCAGTGCCAGAGATTTATACTGAATATTCGATATGGTACCATTCTTTAAAGAGACCAGCCACTTAATGTCTACTAGATTACATAGAATCATAAACCTTGCATCCATTAATAGTAATGAAAAAGATATTAATTTCTTCCCATCCTGGAGAAATCAGTAATTCATTTCTCTGAGGTTCATACATAGATTAGATCTGTTTTTGTCTCCTCTGCCGACAGTGTCTCTGCCAGAGCTTTTTGAGTAGCCGAGCTTCTGCAAAACTTCACCCTGGACCAGAGGACCCATTCATAGTTAAGAATTTTAACAATGGATGAACAGAAGAAGAATCCATTAGTTATACTTTATCTATAAACCAGAAGTTATTGGCCTGATAGAATGTGGAATGACCTTTCTTCTAAAATGTCAGCCTGAGGACAGTACTCTGCAGTGTTGTCAATTTGGATTCTGGAATGCAGTGTAAGTGCTGAACCAGTTGAGATTATATGATGTTATATCCCCGATAGCTAAAATGTAAGAGAAAAAAAGAGTGAAAGCAGAATTGACTCCACTCATTTGCACTCTCTGTGACTGATTTGAGGAGTTTAGACTTCCTAACTCTGCAAATTTATGCTTGAGGAATTACATGGCACCTGGGTGGATCACATCGGGGAGAGGTTTATTCCACATATGAAATCAGAATTTCTCTTATTCTAATATTATAATTATTATCTAGTAATTCGGAGACTGATGTTGATAAAACATCAAGTAGAAAAAGGAGTTACTAGGCTATGGCTTTCAACAATGATTATCACATAGCACTAAAGTTACTGCAATGTGTGAGAGCAAGAAGCAAATTGTCTGAACTTGAGACATTTATTGCAATGCTACATGGTGCATCCTTGTCTGGTGATAACAGTAAACAGCAAGTACAGTCATAACGCATGGTGAACAGGGCTCAGACACAGGCATAACACCTGGACATGCAGAACTGGCCAAACATGTAGGAAATACAGGGTGGGTGGTAGAGAAGGAAAATGATTAAGGCTCATATGGCTTCAGAACACAGAATGCAGACAGTAGCTTGTTTCAGTAATCTTTCATTTTATGGCTTTTTAAGAGTTTGTAGGATCCGCCCTGTCTTAGTTCAGGCTGCCATAACTACCACAGACCGAGTGGTTTAAATAACAACATCTATTTCTCTCAGTTCTGGAGGCCTTAAATCTGAGATCTGGGTAACGACACGGTGGGGTTCTTTGTGGGAGCCTTATTCCTGGTTTGGCTGCCAGCTTGCTATATCCTTACATTGTAGAGAAAGAGAGATCTCTGTTATGTTTTTTCATATAATGGCGTTAACCCCGTTCGTGAGGGCTCCACCCTCGTGACATAATTACCCCCTAAAGATGTCATCTCCAAATAGCATTGCTCTGGGGACTAGGGCTTCAACATGTGAATTTGGTGTTGGGAGAGATACAAACATTCAGATCATAGCATACCTGAAGTAACAGAGTACACTTAATATGTGCGTAGATAAAAAAGAACAAGGAGTTAGTTGTAGTGTTGTTCTCCCCATATCTGCTCACATCCTGTAACTTCTGTCGACAATTTCCTGCACGCTGACAGCTTCTTACCACAAGCACCTGTATATCTCTCTGTTCCTCTACCTGAGGGATGTCTTCGGTACCACAAGATCATACTCTGCTAACTCAAGTCAATATAAAATTTTGCTTCTGTGCATCCTCCTTTGGCGACCCATCAGAAAATAAGGGACAGGAGTCAGTAGAAAACACCTAGCCTCCCCAACTTCTTAAAGAAAAGTTATGATAAGTGTTACCCAGTTTTTTCAGAAAACTCGCACTGAGATTGAGCCAGAGTTGTCTTAGCATTGCCGTTAGTTAATAAATTCTTTATTAATTTTCCTTCCTTTCATATATCCCAATCCCCATTGTCTCATTTGTCCTAGGACCTCCTGCCAAATAAACTGCCTCAACTCAAGTCTTGCTTCAGTGTTGACTTTGTGCTTGGAATTATGTATAAAATTTGATTCATTATTTTGATGAAGTAATTTTTAGTTTAATATTATTTTGAGAATAAATTTCTGTGAAGCTCGTGTCATTAAAGTTTCAATTCAAATCCTCAAAACAATTATATTGTTTAAGAGATTAGAGTAACAGATGGCTCCAAAATTCAACACAGAAAACTGATTTTCAGTATTTTAGTTAGTAAATGTGGTAGTCAAAATAATAACTCTTGTTCTCCCAAAGATGTCCATGGCCTAACACCAGAAACCTGTTATATTACATGATAGAGGAGAATTAAGATAACAAATGGATTGTTTGCTAATCATCTGACATTAATCTAGGATTACCCGGTTGAGCTCAAGGTAATCACAAGTGTCCTTAAATGTGAAAGAGGAAGGTGGAAGAGTCAGTGTCAGAGTAATCTACGTGGGGAAGACGTGAAACCTTGATCTTAAACTCCTAGCCTCCAGAAATAGTTTTCTAGCACTGCGAGAAAATAAATCATAGTTTCATTGTGTAAACCACCCACTCCGTGTTTTGTTATGGTAGTCCTACCAAACTAATATAGACTCCTAAATATTTTGCTATATTCCAGATGTAATAATATGTTGGTGTTTTTCCTTTACAAAATTACATTTAATTAACTTGTCACAACAAAATTATATTTTAAAAATGCTTTTGAAAAGTTGGAAATAGAGATTTCTTTTTCACTACAATGGATAGAGTTATAGATAATTATATTTTAAAATAAACTTTTTTTTTAATAATAGGATAAAATATTATTATTTAGGACTTGATTGATATGCTCCAAGTTTGAAAGTCATGAATTTACTAAAGACATTTGTTCTTTCCTTTTCTCTCATGTGACCTGTAAAGCAAGACAATGTTGACATAACACTCCCGTCCCAAATTAAAGTAGCATAATTGGGCAAAATTCTTCTAAGATGGATCCCTGAAGCACAGTGTCTTCACTAAAGCTGGAGAGCAGAGACAGAGAGACAGATGGATGCAGTGGGCATACAGGTAGAGGTTGCCATATGCCATTTTAGTTTTATAGGCAGAACAATCCTTTAAAAATTCTTAGTCATTTGGATATTTAAATTTGTACAAAAATTTACCCTTATAACAGATTTCCTTATTTTGAAAATATTTTCAAAATGGAATATTTTGTAAGAGAAATATAAAATAACCTCACATTGTTCTTTGGAGAAATAACAAACTGGTGCTTTGTATATCTAAGTGCAGATGGTGCAGACTAAAATTTAGTAGATCCATGCCCTTGAAGGATTAGAGAAATAATATTTTACCCCAAATAGAAATTATATAGATGTGAGAGAGCACTGACCAGTGCCTAGTTCACTACTATGGGCAGCAGCAGTTGGATGGAGTAATTGGGCTGGTTGTAGATGTGCAGGAAAACATGCAGTGTAGTAGACACAGTACACAACCTTGATAATGTGTCCATGGAAATTGGGTAAAATAAAATAAAATAAAATAAAATAAAATAAAAAAGTAAAATAAAGTAAAGTAAAATAAAATAAAATAAAATAAATAAAATAAAATAATAAAATAAAAACAACCTTTCAGACTACCACCAAATGTGCTGCAGCTGATATGGGCTGAGACTCTGAAGCAGAACACCCAGAAACAGCTTGAAGTCAGGGGGAAAATAAAGTGAAGAACAAAAACCTTTACATACAGTTAAACCTTCCCTCTCTTCAAATGGGATACCCTAAACTCTGTACCAATCCACTTGCACATCCCAGGGTGCACCCAGGTACAAAGTATATACGTGTCTTAGGCAGTCTTCGCCCTGAGGGAGGGCAAATAATGTGAAGTGGCAGGAATCAGATCTCTCCAATTGTTATCCTGCTACAGAATTAATTATTATATCAAATTGTAAAGCTAAGATGACTATTTTTTTAAATTAAAATGATGTCTCAAGCAAGAATTTTACACTGGATTGAACATTAAACTTTTCTTTTTCTTCTTTGAATATATACACACATAGAGACCCACAGAAAATACTAGCATATAGATAAACCTCTCTACTTTCTTTCTGAATTTTATTTTGTTTCATTTCTCTTAGAGGAGAAGACTATCTGAATATTTTGCTTTATTACAGAATCAGGAAGCCTATCAACCAGGAAGCCCACGGGTAAGGCTGAGGAACCAAGGGCAGTCTACAAACTCAGTTTGCAGGCTAATAGGTTTAGTGATCTTTCTTCCAGTGAAACAAAAACAATAAACAGATACACATCTTAAAATATATATATATATATCATCTATAATAGAAGTATATAGTGTGAATGTCAAAATAATTTTTTAAATTATCTATTTTTCTCTCTTAGTTTAAGTTAAAAAAAAAAAAGGCCCTCAGAAAAATAACAAGATAATTTTACAGACAGATACAAAAATAGAGATGGATATGATCAGGGCAGATTGTCAAGACACCATAAAGACAACATAATTAAACTTTACAACCCATTAGTAGGGAAAATAAAATGTTTGGTGAAGAAAATAAAGAGTGTTCTCAAGTCATAGGGGAGAAAAATAGGAAATACACTTAATAAAAAAAAAAAAAGATGACAGAAGAAGAAGAAAAAGAGAGCTCTAAATTAGAACTGTGCACAATTAACTTTTATTATGGATTTCTGAAGTATAAGAAAGATATAAATTCAGAATTCTAATTTTCTCTTACAAATAGCTTCCAAATGCCAACATTTATTTTTAGAATGTTTTAATATGCGAATCTATTTAGGAAATGCCTTTAATTTATTTTATTGAGGATAGGTTCTAAGCAAGCCATGAAATAGAAGAAGCAATGTTGAACATTGTATCCTTCCTACTATTACCTACTTTCTAGGGTCACAAGGTTTTCATGTTAATTTCATATTCACCATTCAGGTAGCTTCCATGATTAAAGATTTCAGAATATCTCCTTCTCTTCAAAAGCCATCTGTTCTAACTTCTAATTACTCAAATACCTGCTCTCTGCTCTGAGACATCTGAAAAAAATTGTATTACAACTATATTATAGGCAAATATCCCTTCCTGTATGCACACAAATAAAAATATGCATTTTAATTCAGGGCTCTTCAATGTCTTAACACAGGGCCTCATATTTGCTCACTAATTTCAATATGACATTTTGAATGAATCTTTCAATGAGAATATTTTCCAAAACCATACTTCTTTAGGAATATTGTTGCAAATTATAGGAAATTAGTATGTTTTAATGATATTTCATCAAGTAGCTTTACATTTTAAATTATTCTTTTACTTATATTTTTAACAGTTTTAAAAGATTGGTTTGACCAGCAATGACTAGGGAAAACAAAGTATAAAAGTATTTGTGCTTCCATGTTCAAACGAGAAACTGTCGTCATTATACACACATACAGGAAGAGAGAGGGACAGAGAGAAACAGATTGAGAAAGAGAGAGATTGATTTTGCTAAGAAAGCAAAAGAAAGCATAGTCTTTAAAATATACATGTTTGTTTTATTTACTTTTACTTCTCATAAAAGCATTTTCCTTTTGAAAAATAATTGTCTTCTCATCAGATAAAAGTGTAATGAAAATACTGAACTAAAGTAATTTATATATTTCAACTTGCTATAATCTAGGCATCAATATTTTGGAGATTTTTTTATCTATTGTATTAGATAAATTTCCTTAAGAATATGTCTGTATAAAAAATGTAATTGTTGGAGATATACATAGAGCTTGGCATATGTTAGTAGATGGAAATTATGAATATGATAATTAATGCATATTTTTCAAGCATATTTTTCCTACTTGTTCATGAAAACAGTAATAATATAACATTACTATTAAGTATTTAAAATATCTAAATTATTTTATTAAAGTTTGATTCATATTTTAGAGAAAAATAGATTGTCTTTGCAAGTCATCAAACAATATAACACTTGATAAGAAAATTATTTTTAAATATTTAACAAGTCTACGGCCATGCCACCCTGAACAAGCTCCATCCCATCTGATCTCAGAAGCTAAGCAGGGTCATGCCTGGTTAGTACTTGGATGGGAGACCACCTAGGAAGATCTGGTGCTGTAGGCGTAAAAAAAATAAAATAAAATATTTAAGAAAATATATCATCACCCTCTTCTTCACTTTAAAAATCTGTCACCTGATATCCTATAAATTCACCAATGGCAGAGAATGCTTCTTATTTTCCTTGATTTACACAGTGCATAACATATCATAAGTACTAAGTAACTTCTGAATGAAAGAAAATGTTGAATGAATTAATGAGCTAACGCTTCTCTCATTGTTCACATATCCTTTCCTCCAAACCATGCCCCCACTTTCCGGAGCAACAAAACATTGTTGGTAAATAGGAAGAGACATAAAAACTTGATTTTTAACATATTCATAATATCAAATTTAATTGAGTTTTATTGTAGATCATCAATATTTTGATCACTCTCTTATTGCCCCTCTTAAACCCTCACTTTATCTCATTACATAACCTTTATCCTCATTCAGCTGAGGTCATTTTCTAGTTTACTGAATAAAGATTGAGATTATCTGTAATTAAATAGCTCATTAACTCACAGTATTTTCCTCAATGTTTAAATAACCTTTTATTATTTCATTCTTACCCCTTTTATTATTATATGAAATATGAAAGAGAGAGAGCTCTTCAAATACATGAATTTCTGCACTCTATTTTCCCAGTACTGTGTTTACATCTATGTATTTTTTTTATTTTACAAAGCCAGAAAATCTGAAATTATTATTTACTAACCCAGTGTTTTAATGCTCACATTAAATTTGTTTTTCATGTCTTAGTGTTTTTTCTCTGAAATGTTGCTCAATTTCTTAATTTAGCATTCAGAATCACAGTAAAGATGTAAAGAGAAATAGATACCCTGCAAGTTTAAATTTCAGAAAAAGTCATTAGCAAATCAGCCATTTTAAAGAATTTCATAGAAATTATAGAAAGAAGATGGGATTGGAATAAAAGAGAAAACAGATTAAAAACTGCATTCTAAATCATGCTCAGGAGAAAGCTACTGGACATTAAAGATGGACATTAAAAGTGTTTCATGATGTTAATTGTTAGAGGATTAACTATTTGGAACAGCATAGGTGTTCACTTTCTTCTAATGGCAGAATTTAAAGTCAAGGCGCTTGGCCTGTGCCAGCCCATGCCCAACTCTATATTTTAAGGAAGAGATAGCTACTATCTCTATGTGATTTGCAACCTACTCTTGAACTCAACATTTCAAATTAACTCCTATATAGAGAGAATACATTATTTTAATGAGTAAAATCTGAAAAGTCTACAGGACTAAAATTGCCTCCGGAAAAGCTTGAGGACATGAAGACAGAATTAGCCACTCATACTTCCCACAAATTAACTCTGAGGTAGTTAGCAACATGGCCCTAACTTTCTGCCTCCACCAGTGTTAGAGAGTCAGAATTCTCTAACCAACGGGATGTTAGACTCCAGAGAAAGTTTAAAAACAAAGCAAAACAGAAAAAATAAAATGAAGAAACAAACTGAAGTAATTCACAGACACAATCTGAAACAAATTAAATGGGAATTTCTAAAAATGGTATCTGATCATTAGTATGTTTTAATGTTTCTCATGTAGTTCCAACATGCAGTTGGGGTTCAGAACCACTGGGTTACTCATTGGTTTCATCAATGAGCTTGGCAGAAGAACTTGACACAAGTGTTTCTCCTCAGGGCAGCCAATGTCCAAGGCTGCCTTTCTTTCTGGAGCTAGAGTGCCGTAATAGTAGCCAGAAGGTGATGTGATACAGATACAAGAAAATGGCTGTTCAGCATTAGTGGTGAACCAGAGAATCTATGAGATTCATTTTCAAGAAATGGAGCAGTATCAACTGGACAACTAAAAGGGATAAGAATGATTGAGACCTGAATGTATTTGGCCAAAGATAAAAATTTCTCACCTACAAAATTGTATTCTTGCCTTTCAGGGGATTATGTGGATTATTTAAATGGGATGTTATAGCTACTTATCATTGTTTCTGAGACACTATGATATGTGCTAAATCTCAATATCGATCTTTTATAAGTGTGAGGTCTTATTTGGTATTCTCTAAAAGATGTATCATTTGTTTTTATATTTCTTGGCTTAAATTTGTGATTTTTTTTTTCACTTAAACTATCGCTAAATCTTTAGAGACTTTTGTCAAGATTAACATGGCAAAATTGCCCTCAGTGGATTTCTTTCTTAGAATCTCTCATAAGTGACTTGTGGAATGGTACTTAGGGAAAACCTGGAACAGCTAAAGAGAGCATTTTCAATGGTCCTGTAGAAAACTGCAAATGTGAAAATGTGAGTCACAATGAAATAATTCAACAAACCACAGGACGCAGGCTCTGAAAAATTTTAAGGACCAGTAGGTATAAGCAACTAGTCAGAATGCATGTAATTGCTGAGCCTTAACCCTGAGTAAAAGGTAACTTTCAGAACCTAGAAATTATTCTCATGTAAAAGTTTTATCAATTAGAGATATATTTTGAAGTACATAAACATCACAAATGAAACTTTCTTTAGAACGAGTAGGATTATTTTCCTCATGCACCAAGAAATTTCAAGACACGCAGATGCTAACATTCTTTCAGCAGTTCAGTGATGTTAGGATCATTTTCAGCTGTTTATGGTTTCAAGATGGCTTCCCAATTTCTAGGCAGCATGCAGAGAAAGAAAAACAATGTAATAGGACTTGCCCTACCAAATATTACTCCCTGTTATATGGCACTTTTAGGTAAGACAATGGAGTTTGGGAACAAGAATAAAACATTAGGCTGCCAGAGTGGAATAGAGAATCAGGAAACATAATCTACGCTTGATTTATGTCAAAGTAGATACTGATCATCAGTGGATATAATATAGACTTTAGAGGATGCTCGATTTGTATCTCTACTTTCAACCACAAGCAAAAATCAACTCCAGATGGATTAAATACTTAAGTGTGAGGAAAACCTGTAAAACTTTATAAAACAAGAAGACAATAGAGGAGAATATCATTATGATTTTAGAATAACAAAAGATTTCTCAAAAAATATATAGAAAACAAAAGACATTGATTAGCATTAAAACTGCAATTTTCTGTTTAAATATCAACTATATAGAGAGTTAAAGTGCAAATCATAAATCAAGATAAGTTTAGCACATAACTAATGGATTAATATCTACATTATATAAACACAAAGAACTTATACAAACAAAAGAACAAGAAAAAAGACCAATAACCAAATAAGAAAATAGTCAAGCATCATGAACTAGTATCCCAAAGAAGAGACATAGACTGTCTATAAACCTTTGGCACTATTAATGCACAGAAAATTACAATCTAAAATAAAATTAAATGCCTTTTTATACCCTTGATATTGGGAGAACTAGAAATCAGATCATGGGAGAGGTTAATGGGATAATGGAGAAGTAGGTCGGTCAACCGCTACTGGTTGGTGTGAAGGTGGGACACTTACTTTCGAGGGCATTTAGAATGACGTAGCTCAAGTCTAGAGTAGTACAACAAGCTCTTAGGAAACTCGGTTGCTTACTTGGTCATGTGAATTTTCTCTGAAGAGTTTTAATGAAATCACTAGGCTGAAGAACGGTCTGTTAGGAGAGACAAAGGGTGAGAATTTTGTTATTTTATTCTGGTCTCCTTTCTTTTGTCAAAATTCATCATGTTCTGTACTAAATCTGAGGCATTACACAGTGTTATAAGGCCTCTCAGAGCTTCTGTGATCTAGTTAGTTTAGACCAAAAAACCAAGAGCTGATGTGACCGCTACCATACTAAGCACTATAGAGGTTTTTGGAGATGAGATGGTAGCTTATGCTCTTCGATTCTGTCACCAGTAAATCTGGGGAGGCATATGTTTTGGTCCAGTTAATCTAATATTTCCTGTTTTTACAACAATTTTATATTAATATAAGTTCATTGTTTTGTTTTCCTTTTAAAATGAAATTAATGTACTATGTTAATTTCCTTTTGAAAAAATTACAGCATTTTAGTCATCTTACAATCTGAACCCCCTCAAAAGAAAAATACTTGTTTTATAAAGAAAAATTTATGTCATAGTTCAAAATAGAATATTGGATTTAATTAGGCATCTTCTTTTTGTGAGATATACATAGACTTTCAAAAATAATAAGTAAATATTTGTGATGAACTAGACTTTTCTGAATGTTTTTTTTTCCCAATTTGAGGTAAGAGCCAGTAAGAGTTCAAACTGTCTGCATTATACCAGAAAAGAGTTTTTGAGTGATTAATAATGGCATAATTTTTTTTTTTGCATTCAGCATGTACTTTTCCAACAGACTAAGTATCAAAATAACTCCTAATTATGAATCAGTAACCTAAATATGGCATTTTATTCATTATATTCAACCTATAAAATAAATAAACCTTATTTTACAAAGAGAATGTCAAGTGTTGGGGGAGCATTTCTAGTACACAGTCATAATATTCCATGTATATTAAACTTGTTCACATTTACAGCTGTCTCTATAAAGGAAAGATCAATAATCATCTGGCTGAGGTTTAAAAAGAGAAAAATTAAGAGCAAAACCCAGGGAAACTTCACACAAACACATAATTGGAAATGGAATTTGAATGCTTTCCAAAGAGACAATTGTAGCTTTCCTTACATGCATCAGACATTTTCATTAACTAGGTTCCTTGGTAGTAAATTGTATATTTACAAGGGCTTTGTTTGCAGTGTTTCTATGAGATGATACATCAAGTTCAGAAGCATCAATAAAAGTGACTTTAATATCCCGGAAAATACTGATGCAGCTGTTTGTTTTCCAGCAGTGCCAGTGACTCATAAATTACAAAACAATGCCGGTATACCTTGGGTAAAATGGCTATATTATCCTTTCTATGACTCTGATACCGGTATATCAGTTACTGACTTCAGATTTCTTAGAAAATCTGCCTGCTAATGTCAGACAATGATCAAGTCTAAAACAATAACACCAGAAACAAAATCATTTACCAAATATGTGACATACCTAACTTGGATAAAATTTAACTACTTTTTAAGAATCATTATAGAAATTTTGAGTAATTTAAGTGTTTTTAAAATCTCATTATTCAGAAAAGAAGAATGTTTAATCAGTCTCACCTGAAAAAAGACAACCAAAATGGAAATTAAACCAAGGAAATCATGCCTAAAAAAATACAGAAAAGAATGACATCTTGAATTTAATCAGTCACTTTTCAAAAAGAAGATAATATTTGTATGTCTTTACAAAATTCCTATTATGTTTGTGGGGGTAGACATTATTGCCCCAGGGGAAATAGTTACTTTTATAAGCAGTCATAGAGTTGTAAGTGGAGTCTGAACTAAAATATGAGTCTCAACCTCCAGGCTGGCACTATATTAAGAAAGACTATACTGTGTTATATTTTTTAATAGCTGAGATTTGTACTCACTGTTCATCTCACTCCAAGGCTCCTTTGGTCATGTAGAAAAGTTTGCTCATATAAATTTCAGATGTTTACCTGCTTGATTAGTTTTGCATAAATAACCCATCTCCTTTATCTAGTCCCACCTTATGTCCTCTAACCAACATGTGTATTTCTCAGCTATATTCCTTATTTCATATGCCCTTTGAGGTTTCTGCTTTTTTATCATGAATTCATTTTTTTCTTTGTTAAAAAAATCAGAATGAAAAACTTCACATTTGTCACAAATCTACTGTTAATTTTTCAGGGAAAAAAATGGATAAACTGCCTAAATATGTGCATCCTGAAGTAATAAAATCAATAACATTCAAGAACTAGCTTTGGTTCTTTTAAATAACAGAGCATAATATATATTTAAAAAATTGTTTTCCAAACTCTCCAACTTTGCTTTCTGTACCCTTTATCCGTAGTGATACATACTTCTCTCCTTTCTTATTGTTCTTAATATTTTCTTTTCTATGGAAAAAAAAGTTTGAATATTGATTTATATTTTAATTTGAAAATGATTTCAACATTTCTCATCTTCTTAGGGTATTTTTTTTTATTATAAGATTTAACTCCTACTGAAGGAGTTCCATTGACCTTACAAGCACTTGGGAGAAAGAATTTGGGAGTCAAGATGTTTCCTCAGGAATCCTGAAATTGAAGCCCACATAGGCTGAATCATCTGTCTGTACGGTTGGACTCTTCCTATTAGCCATTCTAGTAATAATGCGTTACTCTTACGAAGGTCTTTGAAATTATTGTGAATAAAATAATTATAACAGTGAATATTAATCTCACTGAAAGAAAAATTACATTGGCATTAAATATTTAATTTTAAATTAGTCAAAATGTATCTCATATGGCAGTATATTTTATGTTTAATGCTGCTATTTGTTTCATGTATAACAACACATGGTATGGTATGAGGAGAAATATCCATGTATGTTTCTTTAAGAAGAGTCAGAGCCGATAAGATTATTGGGTTAGGGAGAGGAAGTTAGCTATTGAATTATAAATTCTATAATCGGATCCCTCTGGTTCTCACTCCTCTGAGTGCAATGCAGGGACATTAAACATTTCCATTCGCTCTCTGGATCTGAGTATTCCCTATTGGTCACATTATCGGCAGGTTTTTACTGTTCTAAAACACTAAATCTCCAGAGATAGTTTATTACAAGAGAAATGAAGAAACACTGAATCTTAGTCTGGCTTAGATTATTAGTTATAGATGTTTCTTCTTTTCTGAAATACACATTTAATGCTATCGGTTTCTTTTGTAAGCACTGCCTTCACAGCATTCCATACAATTTGATAAATTGTATTTTTATTTTTGTTTAGTTCAAAGTATTTTTAAGTTTATTTTGGTACTTCATTGACCTTTGTGCTGTTTTGAAGTGTGTGCTTAATCTACAAATATTTTAGAATTTTTCAGTTAATTTTTCTAGTTTAATTCCATTGTGATTGAGAACATCATATAATTTCTGTTAAATTTGTTAAGGTATATTGTATGGCTAAGTATGTGTTCAGTCTTTGTCAATGTTCCGTGTGAGTTTAAGAAGAATGAGTATTCTGCCATTATTAGATGACATATTTTATAAATGACAATTAGATTTATTAAATGGTGTTTCTGTTCAATTTAACTGTATCCTTCCTAATTTTCTTCCTGCTTCATCTATCAACTACCGATAGAGGAGTTTTAAAATGTCCAACTATAATAGTGGATTTGTTTGTTGCTTCTTGTAATGCTATCACATTTTGCCTGATGTATTTTGATGTTCTGTTAAATGCATACAAGTTAAGGATTAGTTGATTCGTGGAGAATCAACTCCTTTATCAGTATGTAATGCCCTTTTTTCTCCCTGATTATTTTCCTCATTCTGAATTCATTCTTGAATCTCAAGCTTTGTCTGAGATTCATAAAATTACTCTAGCTTTCTTTGAATAGTATTACCATGGCGCATTTTTTCCTCCATCTCTTTACTTTCATTCTTTTTATGATTCTGTATTCAAAATATGTTTCCTTTAGCTAATGTACAGTTTGGTCTTTTTTTATATTTATCTGATAATCTCACTCTCGTAATTGGTATATTTAGACCATTCACATTTAAAGTAATCATTAATGTAATCGATTATTATCTGACATATTTTAACTGTTTTCTATTTATTATACTTCTTTTTTTAATCTTCTCTTTTGTTTTGCCTTCTCTGGTTTCAATAAGCTTTTTATATAATTCTATTTTTTCTTCTCATTTAGTATATCAAGTTTACTTCTTTTTCATCTAAGTTCAGTGACTGGCCTAGAGTTTGCAGTATACTTTTACAATTAATCTAAGTCTACTTTCAAGTATCACTATACCACTTCATGATTAGTACAGATAACTTATAACTGATTATTCCTAATTCCTCCCTCCAAACTCTTATAACATTGCTGTCATTCATTTCACTTATCCATAAGAATATACTTTATCCATAAGAATATATCTTATTTCTATTATTATTTCGAACTAACAGTTTTCTATAATTTAAGAATAAGAAAAATAACATTTTACCTTCGTTTATTCCTTTTCAGATACACTTCCTTTATGTAGATCTGAGTTTCTGATCTATATCATTTTCCTTCTCCTGTTAAGAACTTCAGAGAGACATTTCTTATAAGACAAGTTGATAGGTAACAAATCCTCTGTTTATGTTTGTTTGAGAAAATCCTGTTTTTATTTGTCACTTTTGTGGGATAATTTTTCAACACTTTAAATATTTCACCTCATTTTTTTCTTGCTTGTACAGTTTCTGATAAGAAGTCTGATAAGTTTTTATTCTTGTTCCTTATTTAAATTCTCTTCTGATATTTCCAAAATTTGTGTCATATTTGAGTCTGTTTCTAATGTTTCCTTTTTCTCTTTAGACTATCTTCTTCTCTTTTAGCATACACTATGATTTTTTGGAAAGCCATACATGATGTACCAGGTAATGGAAACCAAAGCAGATAAATCTTTATTGTAAGATTTTACATCTATCTAGACAGGAATTGGGATGTGTTAGATGTTTTCTGTACCTGTACATGCTAGAGGCTTTAGTTTCCTCTGCTTTCTTAGTGTTTTTTCCACTCTTGTTACCCTTAGGTTTTGGATTTTCCTAATAACTCCTTAAACAATGTCTTTGTCTGTTTGCTTTCTTAGCTGTAATCTTATCTGTTGCTATGCTGGAACCCATTTAGTGTGGTATACAGGTGATAGTTAGAGAAAGCATTCTCTAATGGTATCCTTAAACTTACTTTTTCTTGGGCCTGGGTCCTGAAATTTCAGAACTGTTTTTCGGCCTTTGCTTTTTTACCTCTTCTGAGACAGAAAAACTAGAGGCAACTGGAATTGTCATCCCAGGTTAGATGAGATTCTGTTAATGTAATTTTGCTTGAATTAATCCTTTGTTATAGTGATCACTTTGGGCATATTTCAAATTTTTACTTTTCCCTTGGGCATTTTTCAAAATGTCAACTTTTCCCTTTATCATGCCCACGACATGAGAAGATTTTCCCTAATCTTTATCTCGAAAGCTCCTGGAGATAATACCCACAAAAGCATAGCACCAACCTCCAAGGATGGGTACCCAGGCTTTTCTCACACTCTAGTTAGTCCACATTTATCCTTCAGCAATTGTCAAAGTTTCCCTCATTACCATTTTCTATCTCCAATGGTATCTGTTCCTGGTAAGTAGATCTTAACTATGTTAACCCAAAAATAAAAAGCCAAAGTGAGAGGCAATGAGTGTTTATTTAAGATAAAAAAGAATTGCAATCTTAAGGCATAGATTCAGATAGAAACCCAAATTGCCTCAATTATGGGGTGAAGGCAATGGTTTTCTAATGAAAAATAGAAAGAACATAATTCTATGAATAGAAGAAAATAATTTCTATCAGTGCTAACAAACTAGGTTAGTCTTTAGCGATATATACTACCACTGATTCTAAAGAATGTTCATAACCATCAGTCCTTGTGATTAGGAGGTCTACTTCCTGTTAGCTTTACGAAGAGTTGTTTGAAAGACAACATTGGAGGCATTGCTTGCAAATATATTTTCCCATTTGGATGGTCATCTCTTTACTTTGTTGATGATTTCTTCTGCTGTGCAGAGACTTTTTTAGTTTGATGTAGACCCATTCATTTAGTTTTGCTTTTATTCCCCTTGCCTTCGAGGTCGCAATAGATAATTGGATAAAGAAGCTGTGGTACATATATACAATGGAATATTATTCAACCATAAGAATAGATGAAATACTGCCATTTGTGACAACATGGATGGGCCTCGAGATAATCATGCTAAGTGAAATAAGCCAGACAGAAAAAGTTGAAAACCATATGCTATCACTTATATGTGGGATATAAACCTAAAAGCAACAAACGAACAGGACAAACAAAAAGAGACTCATGGACATTGACAATAGACTAGTGGTTACCAGAGGGTAGGGGAGAAGAGGGCAGTAGATGGGGTAAAAGGGGTCAAATATGCGATGACAGAAAGAAATCTATGGGAGGGGAGCACACAATGCAATATATATATGTTTTACTGTTAAATTGTACACCTGAAACTTACTGCATTTCATTAACCAATGTCACCAAAAAAATTAATTAATTAAAAAAATAAATTTAAAAAAAAGAGTGTTGGTTATTTAGGAGTAAGATGTGCAAGGCAATTCCTTTGGAATGGCTGCTCTAGCTCTATTTTAAAATGGCTTCGCTTATGTCAATTTTTTACAACTGTAGTTTCTATATTTGTCTACCGCTCCAGGTTTCAGGGTGGGATTATGCCCTGTGACCTCAACTTTTTGATAGATCTAAAAGAAGCATTGTGTTTTTGTTTTTTTAACTTTCTTATGAGAATAGGAGTGATGACTTCAAAGTTCTTTAAGTGCTGTAGTCAAAACAGGAAGTCTGACCTAGCAATTTAATTGAATGACATAAGTGGCTTTTAACATTTAGAGGTTGAAGGTTGTGAACTATTTTAAGCCAAATCAAGTGTTATATAAGAACAATAACAAATAATAATGAAAAAAATTTTTGAATAATTTTTTTTCAAAATCAAGAATTCCAGTAATTTTTGGTCTTTTTATTTGTTAGTGTAATTAATTCCCATTATTTGTATATCCCATGAAAATAGGATTGTAACTTATTTGTTAGCCTCACAACAGTTAGTGCTGTATAAAATGAATGTAGTTTGATCCAAATAAAATTGAAATAAATTATGATGAAATGTATCCTTTGTTTCTGATTATTGCCATTTCTTACAGAGATCGATGCAGTAAATGGATTTTTGTTTATCTTAGACAAATATAAAATAATGCTTAAGTGACTTTTTTCTATTTCATTAGAAAAAGAAATCATAAACTAAACAAGACAATCTAATTATATTTAACTTACTTTTATTGTGCTCACTCTTCCAATATTTTTTAGATTTACATAAACTCAGAAATTTTTCAATTTATGATATTAAATATATATAAATATGGGTACCAGTAATATTAACCATAATTGTAAATTACAAAATAGCTTTTACATTCTTTTTTTTGCATTTTATAAGAATGAAAATTTTTACTTTTGTCATTTAAATGAAAGGACATCTGGAGGTCCTCAACTTCTTTTCTACAATGCCATTCAGTGGGAAATGGAAGCAAAGAACTCCCCATCTTTTCTCTGTTATTTCTTTACCTCTTTTGACATTTACCATTTCTTAGCAGTTTCAGTAATGAAACTCAATCCTCTAAATAATAAAATTCTCACATATAAGAGATTAAGTATTCTAGAACAAAATGGTGGATGCTTGTTTTTTCTCTTGCTTCAAAGAAATATATATTTAAATATCTATATAATGCATGTATTTGTATACATATATATGTATACTATAATTTATGTGACCACGTAGTGTGGATATATACACATACACCCACATGCACATTAGTGGTAGTATATTTACTTATTCTGGGATATATCTGTGTATTTGTAATTATAGTTCTTTGATGATAAGAAAATATTAGTTTCCATTATCACAATTCTAAATCACATTTAACTATGCAGCCTATATTTTATTTATATCAATAAGTCTAATACAAATGAACAAAATATATTATAGAAGTAACCAGATTCAATAGTTTCTTTTTCAAAAATCAGAATTCATGAACTGAATTTTTTTTGAGCAGAGACCATCATATACACTATGCATCTACCTTCATTTTATTTATAAACAGTGCAAAAAATAGCTTTCTTCCTTCTTTCCTCTTAAATTTAAAGCATAACTAATAGCATGTAGAACCTTTCGTAATATTACAAAACATAGAAATTATGCATGTGGTTAATTATGACAAGTGTATTTGTACAAATACAACCCAAACTCATCTTTATAAAATTATTTCTTTCAATTAAAATGGAATTCATCAAAAAAGAAAATGAAATATCTAAGTCCATGTCTTTCTTCATAATTAGCAAATCTAGCTTCAATCTCTCATAAAGCACTATCTACTCTTTCATGTACATTCAGAGATAAGGCTTATCGAAACTGGGGTAGATTATGTAGAAGCAAAAAATAAATAAATAAAATTTAACGAAATTCTATGACAAACTAGAAAGGAAGACCACATCATTTTTTAAAATAAAATCTCTGACCTTCCAGTAAGAAAAACCAATATTTGATGAAAAGCATTTAGTTATCCTAAACATATAGTCATACCAGAGTTGCTGACGTAAATGGGACTGTCATAAATTTGCATTTTTGAGGCAATCGAATAATGTTTTATGTATTATACCTAATTTTACATAAATAAATAAGTTAATGACTAAGTTAAAATATAAGTCACATTATTAAAAAGTTTATTATATTTATCGATGTAAATTATAGTTTGCATTATTGTATCTTTTTTTGGTGGATGAAATTCACAATTGTTCCTTATACCTTGGTTTTGAGTTTCTTTGTACTTTCTCATCTATAAATTACATTAATACCTTAATAAGTCAAGATAAATGTGTGACAAGCTGCAATGCCTTTAACTTCTAAATACATAACCTAAGACTATTACTATCCATCTATGTTGTGTCGTTTCCTGTAGTGTCTTCCCAGGAAGAAGGACCATACATACCTGCTCTGTGGGATGCACAATGAATTGTGACCTGAAACTGTTAGGGAAAGCAATCTCATGCATGCAGTGTTTGGCCCACTCACTCAGCCACATGAGGATGAGCCTTGGGACTGGAACGCTTTCTGACCCAGAGGTAGACTTTCCACAGCCTGCGCTGAACTTATGGCCTTGTGCAATATTTTCCCCAGTTTCAGATTCAGTATGTACTTTTTTATTCTTCTTAAGCATGTGTGTCATAATAATGACCAACTCCAAATGATCCAAAGAAGCATTATTAGTCGGTGTATGAATTCCCATTTTCTTTATCCCCAGCCTCTGAGATTGTGGAAGCCAATGTTTAGATAAAGCCTAATCAACATGAATTCCTAAGTGATAAAAATGAGTAACGTTCTTACTAACCCACAGTGGATATGTAATGTGAGCAAGAAATAAACTGTGTTGGTTTTAGCTACTGAGCTTTCTTGTTTTAGTTTAGTCTTGTTTAGTTTAGTTTAGTTTAGCTGTTTATTTTAGTTTTGTTTTGTTTTTTCAACCACTGGTATCTTGGGCTTTCCTAAATGATATAAGAATAGAGCCTCCCACAGAAATATTTGAAACAGTAATTTATAAGTAGCATCATTTTCCATGTTGCTCACTGAGTTCTACCATACTTGCCCCTTTGTCATACATGTCATACAAGCTTTGTCAAACACATCAAGATTGCTTTAACCTCAGAGTCCCTAAACTTGCTATATCTTCATTCGGAATGTTCTTGTTCTGGATATCAATAATGCTCATTCTCTCATCTCAGTTCTCTGCATAACTAGCTAAATAAAGTTAAGTAAATAGACTGTGTCTGTGTAAGGGGTGCTCAAAGATGATCTTTCTGTTTCCTTTGCTGTGCAGAAGCTTTTTTTTTTAATTTAATGTAGCCCTATTTGTTATTTTTCCTTTTGTTAGCCGTACTGTTGGTGTCATATCCAAGAACTTATTGTCAAGACCAATGTTATGAAGATTTCCCCTTATGTTTTCTTCTAATAATTTTACTATTTCAAAAGTTATATTTAAATATTTAATCCATTGTGAATTGATTTTTATATGTGGTGTAAGATAAGGGTTCAATTTCATTCTTTTGCATGTGAATATCCAGTTTTCCCAACATCTGTTGAAGTGACTCTTCTTTTCTCATCGTGTGTTCTTGGCACTCTTGTCAAAGATCAGATAATCCTGTATGTTTGGGTTTTTCCATGTTCTCCATTGTGTTCCATTGATCTATAAATCTCTTTTTATGCCAGTATTATAGTTTCAATTACTGTGCCTTATCATATATTTTGTAATCAGGAATTGTAATGCCTCCAGCATTGTTCTTTTTCTCAAGATTGTTTTGGCTATTTGGAGTCTTTTGTGGTTGTATATAAACTTTAGAATTGTTTTTCTATTTCTGTAAAAAAAATGACAGGAATTTTGATAGGGATTATATTAAATTTTTACTTTGGGTAGCATGGACATTTAACCATATTAATTTTTGTGATATCCCCTATGAACAAAGGTGCAAAAGTCCTCAAAAAAAGTGCTAACACTTCTGAATTCAACAACATATTAGAAGGATTTCTACACCATGACCAACTAGAATTTATCTCTGGTAAGAAAGAATGATATAACATATGCAAATAAACTGTGATAGACAACATTAACAGAATAAATAAAAATCACATGATCATCTCGAGAGATGCAGGAAAAGCATTTGACTGAATCCAACATTGCTTCATGAGAAAATTCTCAACAGATTAGGTTAAACAAGAATTTTCCTCACTATAATAAAAGAACATCTTTAAAAAGCTTACAGAGAACATCTCTCATTTAATGGTAAAAAAAACTGAAAACTTTTCCTCTAAGATCAGGAACAAGGAAGCTTATTCTTATCACTACTACTCAATATAGTATTGGACACCCTAGCCAGAGCAATTAGGCAAGAAAAAAAAAATAAAAACCATCCATGTTGAAAAGGAAGAAATAAAATTATCTCTGCAGATAATGTGATCTTATATGTAGAAAACCCTAAAGGCTCTACCAAACAAACAAACAAACAAACAAAAAACAAACAAACAAAAACCTGTTAGTACTAATAAACAAATTCAGTAAAGTTACAAGATACGAAATCAACAACAAAAAAAATCAAGTGCATTCTTATACACTAAAAATAAACTATTTGAAAACAAAATTAAGAAAACAATATCATTTACAATAGCATTGAAAAGAATAAAATACTTAGGAATAATCTTAACCAAGGAGGGGAAAGATTTATACACTAAAAACTACAAAACAATGATGAAAGAAATTAAAGGAGACAAAAAAAATAGAAAGACATCCTGTGTTCACAGATTGTAAGATTTAATATTTTTGTTGCTTCAATTTAACATATATTCTTGGCTTGTATAAGGCATTTTCTAAATTTTATGGCTGCCTTTGGAAGTTAAATGGTTCTGGCTTTTGGAGTGTGGATGTGTTCTATATCTGATATGCACTGGATATTTCCTTTTTGAAAGTACCTATTATTTTGTTGTTTTCTATTAGACAGAAGGTGACTTTCAGTCTTTGTCTGGCTTTTGTCTTCTATTAGACATCACACCTAATTAGATATCGACAACCAACACTTTACTGAATCATTCTTTTTGGTCAGCATCCAGTACCTAAAATAAAATTTTAAAGAATTGAAGTTTTCACAGGACACTGATTTTAACCTTAAAAGTTCCTTTGCTGCACACTATAAATTGGCTATGGAAGAGCCCTTTACAACCTTCTCCCTGGGCTTTCTCCACTAAAGAAACAGGTAAGCTGAAATATTTACTTTTCCTGACTGCCTGCATGTAGTGTGACAAGGAGATACAGACTGAGCTAATAAAATATTAATGAAAAGAGGAGGTCTTTTTCTAAATATAAAATAATAACCAAACTAAGAGAAAATAGTTTACTTTTCCACTTTTTCTGCACAGTGTATAGATATGCTATCTGGAAATCAAGCAACCATTTTGAGACTTGGAGAAAAAAACTATGCAAGATGGCAAAGGTGAAAACTATCTATGTCTGAACATAATAAAGTTTACTTATCTTGTTAAGTAAAATAAGTAAACTTTTATCTGTTTAAGTTGTTTTTTTTGTTAGACCTTCTGGCATTTGCAATAGACAGGAGTAACTTATATAGCATGTTCTCCATCCCAGTGTTTTATTTTGTTTGTTTGTGCTTTGTTTTGAACATGTTATAGTGTCAGCTGTCAAAGATCAAGATGACATTGACATGAGTTTATCACCCCTGCAGTCAGAAATGAATTAGCCTTATCTGATCCTCCTCAGGCCAGTCTCTGCCTCAACATTGATTTAAGACATCCCTCTTCCCATCTCTCCAAAGAGACCATTTAAATGACTATTTTAAAAATACTGTTTCTACTGGTAGTCTAAGATTTAGCTATTATATAACTGAACTTCAGAAAGGGGAGAGTGATAGTTAATGTTTACTAATTATCAATTATGTGTCAGAATCTCTGTTAAGTCACTGTATTATAATTCTTAAAATTGTGTCTTGACATAATTATACTTTTAGTGCCTAAAGAATTGGAAACTGAGTCTCAGAGATACCAGGTATCTGTCTTAACATTATTCCCTAACATAGAATCAAAATTTTTAAAAGTAATGTTTTTTTCAAGTGTAATCTCAATATCACTAACATTGGTTTTGCCTGAGAACTTTCTAGTAATATTAATTCTTGGACTCCACTCCAAACCTACCAAAGCCAAATCTGTGTTTGAGGCTCAGCTACCTCTGTTCAACAAATCCACTAGCTAATTTTATGCACTCTAAAGTTGAAGAACTACAGTATTAATGCAACAAATTTCAATATTTACATATTAAGCATAAACTGGAAAATTTAGACTGTAAGGTCACAATTTTTTAATATGTTTATAAAAATTATCCTATACTGTGGTTCCTAAAATGGGGGTACATACATTATGACAACACCGTGGCTTCAAGTATTAGGTTGATGCGCTATGGTTTCCAAATTGGCCAACATAAATTCAATGAATATGAAGAACTATTTAAATAAAATCTTATATTTTCAAGACTTTTGGTAAGAGGTTTGATGTCAGAAGAAAGGGCCAAGAGCTAAAAGAATTATGCTAGTGGAACTAATTTACCATGGGGATGCAGCATTAAAAGTCAGCAGGGATTGTGGAGGGGCTTGTTGTATTTAAGGGCTTTTACATTAAACCTACTGAGAAAATACTAGTCTTTAAAGCTTGGTTGCATGCTGGAAAGAAACAGCTTAATTGGACTTTTAAGGCCCCAGAACAGGTAATACGTTAATTTGTCAAACAAAGTACCATTTAGGTTATATCGTTCACTTTCTACTGTAAACAAGAAGATCTGAGTCTGTTCAGTGGACATGAGATTTTAATTCGCAGTTTTTAAGAAAGTAAAGCTTTATGCTTAGACCTAAGAAAATACTCCTTTTTCTCGCCAAGGGTAATTTGATAATTTTGTATTTATTTCCCTGATTTAAAATCCTTTGTTCTAGGTTCTCTTCAAGTTATCTCCAGGCTGTACCCCCTATCTGTCTCTTATGACTGCATATATGAATTCTTTTAAAGTGAAATTGGGCTCTTTATTATAGATTGCCTTCTGACACATAAACATCTCTAAGCCTTTGGTATTCTTTTACTTTTTTAATTTTTTTAATTGTTCTCTCTTCTTGGCTAATTGTAACTTTTTGGCATAATACTAGATAGCACCATTCGGTCATCTACTTCTCCTGAATTTTAAAAGCACTGCCATTTTGAAAAATTATTAATAATATTAATGAGTTGAATTTTTATAATTTTCCATAGATTCCAATGTTTTTAAGTCATTTTCTATGTGTGATATTGTTCTTCATATTGACTGTAAGGCTTTTTTTCTGGCAGGTGTTTATATATCTTTAAATATTAAATGCTATATCTTACATGAGAAAAACAGCTGATAATTATTATACATAAATTATCATCTATTTTTTCCAAAAATAATTTTTATGTGAAATTTTATAATTCTTTGTGAGGTACTATACTTTAGGTCCCTGGGTTAAGCATTGTTACATTTTCAGCCTGTGAGATCTGCCTCTTTCCTAAAAATTAAAAATAGTTCATATTATTTTAAACTTTTGTCTCAAGTTTTCTCTAAGAATATTCGCTTTAATGGGAAGCGACTGATTATTATATTTGACCATGCCAAGGCATGTTTATTATAATTAGTTTTCTCATTGGACTAATTTATTCCCATGCATATATTAAGGAATTAAAGGCACTTACATCAGAAACTGGAAAATCTAAAGATTGTTTTAAGTCACAATTAGTAATATTTTACTGTTTTCATTGTAGCCAATTTTTTGTTTTTATTGCTTTTTGTCTCTCAATCAATATTTAGGTGGCTTCCATATCTTGGCCATTGTAAATAATGCTGCAATGAACATAGGGGAGCATATGTCTTTTTGAATTAGTGTTTTGGATTTCTTCGGATAAATACCCAAAAGTGGAATTGCTGGATCATATGCTGTTTTGATAACTATAGCCTTGTAATATAGTTTGATATCAGCAGCATGATACCTCTAACTTTGTTCTTCTTCCCCAATATTGCTTTGGCTATTCAGGGTTTTCTGTGGTTCCATATAAATTTTAGATTATTTGTTGTAGTTCTGTGAAAATGCTATTGGTATTTTGATAACGATTGCATTGAATTTATAAATTTTGGGGGTAATATGGACATTTTAACAATGTTAATGCTTCCCATCCATTAGTACAGTATATGCTTTCATTTATTTGTATCTTCTTTGATTTCTTTTTTCAATGCCTTATTGTTTTCTGAGTACAGGTCTTTTGCCTCCTTGGTTAAATTTATTCCTAGGTATTCTTATTTTTTGATGAAATTGTAAATGGGATTATTTTCTTAATTTCTCTTTCTGATAGTTTATTTTTGGTGTATAAAAATGCAACTGATATTTGAATATTAATTTTATATCCTGCTACTTTATTGAATTTATTTATCAGTTCTAACAGGGTTTCTTTGGTGGAATCGTCAGCGTTCTCTATATATATATAGTATCATATCATCTGCAGATAAGGACAGTTTTACTTCTTCCTTCCCAATTTGGATGGCTTTTATTCCTTTTCTTGCTTGATTGCTGTGGCTAGGATTTCCAATACTATGGTGAATAAAAATGTTGAAAAGGGACATCCTTGTCTTGTTGCTGATCTTAACAAAAATGCTTTTAGCTTTTACCCATTGAGTATAATGTTAGCTGTGGGTTTGTCATATATAACTTTTTATGTTGAGCTATGTTCCCTCTACTCCTATTTGCTGAGAGTTTTGTGGGGTTTTTTTTTTATCATAAATGGATGCTGTGTTTTGTCAAATGCTTTTTCTGTATCCATTGATGTGATTATATGATTTTTATGTTTCCTTTTGTTTATGTGTTATATTGCATTATTTGATTTGTGGATATTGAACCAATCTTGTGTCCCAGGAAAAATCCCACTTGATTATGATGTACAATCTTTTTAATGTATTGCTTAATTCAGTTTGCTTATATTTTATTGAAGATTTTTACAGCTATGTTCATCAGAAATATTGACCTATAATTTTTATTTTATGTAGCGTCTCTGTCTGGTTTTACAATCAAGATAATGGTTGCCTTATACAATGAGCTTGGGAGTCTTTCCTCCTCTTGAATTTTTTGGATTATTTTGAAAAAGTTAGGTGTTAATTCTTTGAATGTTTGGTAAAATTCACTGGTAAAGCCATCTGATTTGGAACATTTGATGGATGAGATTTTTTTGATTACTGATTTGATTTTGTTAGTAGTTATTGGTGTGGAGGTTTTCTGTTTCTTTTTGATTTAGTCTTAAAAGATTGTATGTTTCTAGAAATTTATGCATTTCTTCCAGGTTCTCTAATTTGTTGGCATATAATTGTTCATAGTATTTTCTTAAAATTCTTTGTATTTCTGTGAAGTCAGTTGTCACTTCTTTTTCATTTCTGATTTTATTTCTTTTGGTCCTCTCTCTTTTTTTCTTGATGAGTCTGGTTAAAGGTTTATCAATTTTGTTTATCTTTTCAAAGAACCAACTCTTGGTTTTATTCATCTTTTGTATCGTTTTTTTCAAACTTTGTTTATTTCCACTCTGATGTTTACTATTTCCTTTCTTCTACTCACTTTAGGCTTTATTTGTTCTCCTTTTTCTAGTTCCTTCAGGTACAAGGTTATACTGTTTGATTATAACAATAATCTTATTTCTTGAGGTAGGTCTATATTACTATTTTCCTCTTAGAACTTTTTTGTCTGTGTCCCAGAGACTTTGTGTCATTGTGTTTTCATATACATTTGTCTCCAGATATGTTCTGATTTATTCCTGGATCTCTAACTTTACCAAGGAAAGGCAAGATAAGAATGTAATACAGTCTTAAACCTAATGACAACTGGACAAATACAGATCTTTAGCTCCATCAAGTCAATATTTTTTTAGTAATTAATTAAAATAATAACAATAATCTAATTTTGAAAATGGATAGTTTACTTTTGATTGTTCATCTGTATCTATCATAACAATTAATGTTATAAATCCTATAATGTTTTCCTTTTTGAAAAGTGTAGGATGATGCTAATACTCTCAGTATCTTACTAAGGAATCTATTTAATTCATCTCTGAGTCCAAGAAATATTTATAACATGATAAGTGGGGCTTTAGCTAGACTTTTCAAATTTATAGCATCTGAGTGAGCTAATCTCTATTCTCTTCTGTGGGAATTTTTGTTCTATAGAAATTTTTGAGACTACGATTACAAATAAATGTATTTTCTTTATTTTCATTTTTAACAGCTCATTTTTCTCCATTGTTGAAAATATACTGGAAGGGCTGAAGGAGAAATCAAGAAAACTTCTTTGAAGACTACTGGAGTAATCCAAGTAAGAGATGAGGACCTGGGTGGGGTTGGAATTAGTCACATTTTAGATACATTCTGAAAGAAAAGGCAAAGTAATTATTGAGGAATGTGAAATGGCAGATGAGAGGAAAAGAAGAATAAGGGAGGACTCTGAGGATTTGCCCTGAGCAATGAAATTGCCAAAGTTTAAAGCAGGTTTTGAAGACTGGAAAAATCATGAGTTTAGTTTTGTTCTTGTTAACTGTGAGATGCTTACTAATTATCAAAGGAATGGTATTAGGTTGGCAGATGTGGGGCTGGAGTTCAGAAGGGAGACTAGATATATAAACTTTAGAACTGTTGGCAGAGATCATATGTAAAGCCAGGGAATGGATGGGATCATCAATTGTACATGTCTATATAGAAGAAAATGAGGCCAAAAACTGAGTCCTAAGTCTAACCTTAACTTTAACCCTAACCTTAACTATTCAAATGTTTAGAAGTTATAAGTAATAAAGATTCTCTCTTTAACCACACTCTACTCATTCTCTCTTGAAATTTTTAACTAGGCCCTGACTTTTAAGCTTCTATGTTTGTCTCTGCATTGTCCAAGAATCTTGCTAAGTCAGATTACCCAGAATTCTTCATCTTTGATATCTGAGCACTCTCAATATCTAATTGTTTCTCACTCTCCACCAATCCCCAGGTGATGTCCAGTCTCTCTCTCCCACTACAAGACTCCAGTGTCGTGATCATTATACCTATAGTGACAGTTCTATTTTGAATAAAGTCTGTCTTACTATTTTTAACAAGTGTCATGCTTTTCTTTTAAAATTTTAACAGAGAAAAAGGAAGAACCAGTAAAAGAGACTTAAGAGGAGTACCAATAAAGCAGCTGGAAAAGGTTTGGAGTCCATCAAGCCAAGAGAAGGAAATGCATTCAAGAATGATCGAATTAGAGCTATAGAGTGTTTATTAATGAAGGCCTACAAAATAATGATCTAACCTAGCCAAGTAAAAGTGAAGTGATTTCCATGGATTGGTGGAGGTGAGAGCTAAGTTGAGGGGTTTAAGAAAGGATGAGAGAAGAATTAGAATGAATGTTCACTAACCACTTTTAAAAAGAATTTTGCTGCAAAGAGGAACAAATAAAGGATACATGATGGGGAAAGCAGAGTCAAAAAGAGATTTTTCTAAGATGGAAAAATAATAGTTATCATATTGCATATTATCAGGAGTGATTCATGGGCAAATAAAATAAGTTATGATAGAGTAGAAAGTAGGAAGAAGTTCTGGAACACCATATGTGGTATTACTAGAATTTTCAACCTTTCTGCAGATATTATGTGTTGGGTTCCCCCCACCCTCCTTTTTCTTTTTCTAGCCTCTTAACCTGGACTTAAAAAAATTTCTAAAAGATCATTTTTTTCTCCCATAACAAATAATGTACTTCAAAATGTTCCAACTATGTCCTTCACAAGCTATTGTCTCCTTTTATATTTATTTAGTTTGTTTATTCCCTTATAAGCAAAGCTGTTTAGAGCATTTTCAATCCTTTCATTTTCCTTATCAAAGTGTCTCTTTTGACCCTCTTATACAAAGACTCTGCAACAGTGTTATTATAGTGATAGAAACTTTAATTATCTTTATTGACATATTTGAGTCCATTAACAAAATGAGAGAATAGGTAAAAGAAATTGTGAAAACATACTTTCCACTGGAATGAAGAGAGTATTAAAATACTTCCCCAACCACCTCTTCTGTGTTTATAGTTATTTTTAGAGACTATATTTAAACTATGGCTTGTATTAAAATGTTTCTACTAATTTTTAAGAAACTCAAAGCTAAGAAAAGGTCCTGTTCATTTTAATTTCCCTCAAAGAAAATAACAGAATTTCTTTGTACATAAAAGCACTCAATATTTATTTGAAATGTGTTTTAATATTTTACATGTTTATTCTCTGATATAAAAACTAATTTCTTTAACATCCATGGAAAGTGATTGACTACCTCTATGAGGGAAGTTGAGTTGTTTTTGCACATTTTCTGTATTGACCCATAAAGTTAATTTGTACAAAAAATTTTTCTTTGGGTTCTTTTCAATACAAGTAATTGAGCTACATACCAAAGATACCTAATGAACATCAGCATTTCAAGAGAACACCACTACACCATCAAATTTAGAACACGATGCTTTGTAAAGATTTACATGAATATGAAGAAATTGTCTTTCTATACATAACATATTTTTCAAATCATAAGTTAAAATTTCACCTTTTCTTAGGAGCTGAGAAAATAGCAATGCTAAAATTGTCCTGGTGAAGAGGTAGAAGTAGGGGAGAAACGAGCTGAGTCAGAATAGGGTAGCATTATCAAAATGTTTGGAAAGAATGTTTTCTAAGTAGAGCTGCAGGCTCTGCTGGAAATTAAGTGAATGTGAAAATTGCAGCAAAACTTTTGTTAACAAATTTTTATCTTTTCCTTGAGCAAAACTGAAGAAAATATACCTAACATGCCTTTGTCAAAATAAAACATTCTCATAAATTATTTTGCTTATAAACAACACATTGATCTGTGTATCATTGTTCATTTCTGGTTGTCACTAAGGAATTTATTAATTGTTTTCAAGAAATTATTAAAACACATGTATCAAAATATGCTTCTGTTTATACATGCCTAGTAAATGGTCAAATTTTAGGACATTGGTTTCTATCTTCAAACTATTTTGGACAAGATCTCTTTATCATATGTCTTTATTGTATGCTAAATATTATATTCTTTCAAAAGTATTACAAAATCAAAACTTGTAACCTTTTTGGTCTTTTAAAGTAGGAACAATATTTTATTGAATATAATTTGAAAGAAATAATGCAATTAAGCATTTTAAAATAATTTAGAAAAAATAGAGAAAGCTGGAAAGATTTCCCTTCTGTGGTAAAAATAATAATTTTTAAATGGGACAATTTTAATAAACGCAATAGAGAATACATATTTATTTGAATAATTTGATAATTTATATTATCAAATGATTACATTGAAATTTACATTCTTACACAAAAAAAATATCAAAATTAAAAAAAAGGTTTTCTATTGCTATTGAAGTGAAATAAATTAGATAATGAAGAAACAGCTAGATGTGTGAGCAAATTTTAAATATGTTGTGTTAGTCGGGGTTCTTCAGAGAAACAGAACCAATAGGACACATGTATATATAGAGAGAGAGACTTATTTTAAGGAATTAGCTCACACGAATGTAGAGACTGCCAAGTACAAACTCTGCAGGGTGTGCCAGCATATTGGAGACCCCCGAAAAAGCCAATGTTGCAGCTCAAGTCCAAAAGCTTTCTCCTTTTTTCTTGCTTCCAGGAGATCTGTCTTTTGTTCTCTTCAGGCCTTCAACTGCTTGGATTATGGAAGGCAATTCGCTTTACTCATAATTCATCAATTTAAATGTCAATCTCATCAAAAACAACTCAAAAAAAACAACCAGAGTTATGGTTCAGTCAAGTCGACACATAATATTTACCATCACATATGTAATATAAAAATTGTTCTAAAAAATAAATTTTACCAGAATTATGTTAAGGTCAGCTTTACATATGATCATTAGTTATTACTTTAAGGTAGAGTTTACAGCTGTACTTCATGGAGAAGATCCTAAGTGATTTGACGGTTAATTTGTGAATTCTACTTATTCTACTTATTTGTGAATTCTACTAATTTTTTTAATCTATTAAAAATTTGTGCAGGCTATGGCCTTCTGCTGGAGAAAATTTAACAAAATATCTTGGTTGAAACTCAAATCTCATTCATTCTGAGCCCTCAGATTTGCCCAACAAGTCCTCTTAATTTATTTGATATTCTTTCTCTTTGTCCACATTTCCAAAGTAATCCCTCCTCAAGACATCCATCCTACCAGCATATTTTCATCTCAAACAGAGAAAATGTGAAAATCCTTCCTCTCCCTTATGCCAGATCCAAGACTGAATCTAATACATGCCCACCTAATATGTTCTTTTTCCTATAACAATGAGAGAAATCCTCTCCTCCCATTAAAAATTGAGTTCCGCATATGTCCCCTGTACTGCTTTGCCTCCTGCCTTCTCAAAGACCTTATATTACTCAATTTCTTTTCCTTGATCTTCACTCATCCCTTTTATGCTGTTTTCTTCTCATTTATATTTAAACATAGTGTGGTTCTTGTATAACCTTCCCTTCAAAACATAACTTGTTGCCATGGCCTTATCGCTTTTTGACCAATTTCATCTTAAAACTTCGTGGAAAAATATGTACAATTGCTTTTCCACTTTTCCCCTCTATCTCATTCCTATATAGTCAGCAGCCCTGCTGCCTGTTATAATCACTATCTATATGTCCTGCAGATACCTAGAACCAATTATGCTAAACTGAACAAATAAAATCACCTTCTTGCATAATCCATTTTTCCTTCTCTAATGTCCCCTTACTCAGGGAAAGATATCACCATTTACCAGAGCTAATATTTCAATGTCAATAAGAACTCTCTCTTCTCATCTTCACATCTAATTGGACACCAAATCCCATTGATTCTCTCCACTAAATATGTCTGTCTCAATCCTCACTGTCACTATCGTAATGCATCACCTTTTGTCTGGACTATTGAATAAATTTCCAGCTGACCTTACCATCTAATAGAACTAGTTTACTATTGGAAATAAAAAATAACATTGCATTCTAACTCTTTCTTTACAACACCTTTCTAAGAGAGACACTTGATTCAGGAGAAAGTTGATACAGTGAAATGAACTCTCCTTAGACCTTCAGACCAACCACCCATTTGTTTTCATGCTTGTTTGTGAAGAACAATACAGGGTCTCATCTAGCATCACTTGAAAGAACAGAAGACTTCTCCAAGTCTTTCTGGACATGATAGCTTTGTGCCTTAAATTAGCTGCTTCTCAATGTGATAGATGGAATTAGTTGAAGAAAGCTCAAATCTTTGCCAAGGTCAGTACTAGACTAAGCATTTCTAGAACTAACCAGTAGTTCCAGACTAAACAGATGGTAAAATTTCTAGTTCTCTAGTTTTTGAATTCATTTTTTTTCATGTTTACTCATAAAATCATTTGTCCTTAATATCTGTCAGTGGGCAACCTGAGTGCCTTTGATGATTTCTTAAAAAACACAGTATCTGGAACTTTGCATTATAGAATACTGAAAAATGGCAACATTTTTGCCTCTGTCAAATATACTTAGCACAAGGGGTCATAGTTTACAATATTTACTTAATGAGTTGTCAACATTATTTAATAGCCTTTTATCAAAATTTGCCTGCTGCTTATTTCTGCCTTATCTCGTTATCCCTCACCTACAGGGTTTTCCTGCCACACAGATATACTTTTAGTTCTAGAAGTATCCAAGCTCTGTTTCAGCTTTAGGCTCTTATCTCTGATGTTTCTTCTACTTTGAGCACTCATTTTCTTTACTTGATTATACATCTTCAAGTCTCAGCCAAAATATAATTTTCTTTAGGTGACAGAGTTGACATGTCATTCCTGTTTTCATAGTATCACATATATTGCCTATCATTGTGCTAATTATACCAATTTTAATTTCATATTCACTGGCAGCCTCATTTGACTGCAAATGCCAATAACATAGCATTTTTATTTTTTTTCTTCTTCATGTCAGTAGCTAGTATAATGCCTGACACAGTGTGGTTATTCAACAAACATCTCTTAAATAACTGCATAATAATAGTTTTAGAATGTGAAGTATGAGAGGAAAGAGGTGAACGGTGAGGTAACCAGGAGAACACGAACCACTTTATATGTCAATACACATAATTTTTTTTTATCTTAGAGCTATTATATTATATTTTATATTTATGCAATAAATCTGGTGCACTGATATATTTCCATTCTTGTTGGTACTTCATTTTCCCGGCTGTCAAGGATCCAGTAAGGTCAGTTCACTTAAAATTTAATTTATGAGGTGTCTAATCTCCATATGCTCAGGAATTCAGTGAAATATGGTTTGTTTTGCAGAGATGCCCTGAAAGTTTTATCTTCTTAGAAAAAAAAAAAAACTCTAAAACAACAAATTTTTAGTTTCAGTATAGAAGTTCAGATAATACAATTTTAAATATGAAAATGTATTCAGTATGTATTTTGTGTGTATACTATATATGCTCTCCAGCAAATATGTATATCCTTGTGCCCCAATACCTCATTTAAAAATTGCCTAGATTTTCTGATACTCAGCTTCATTATAAAATAAAAACAATGAAAAGGACTTTTTCCTATAAATGCTAGCATGCATTTAAACTTTAACTCTCAGATGATATCCTGTAGAGTGCATTGAAAGGACTCCTTGACTTTTTAGTGAATTATTGAATGGGAATGAAAATTTGTTATCTAAATTGAAACTGAGTGGAAGATCATTTAATTAAACAAATGTTTACTGAGCATCTTCTTTGTACAATGTGATAAACTCAAGTTGAAGAACACAGGTTTTAGGAAAGACCCAACTATAGAGTTAACTATTTCTATATATGAAATATTGGTCACTTGTTTCCTAAGCAATTGCATAGATTGCATATGTCTCCTATTAGCATACATATAACATATAAAACAAACAAAAAACACTGATAAATATGTGGATTTAAAACTATATATGTAAATTAACACTTTTATCTCACTATAATTCCATATTTTTATTATACATAATTTTAACCAATGTTATCGTAATGGTCAGCGGAACATTCTTATAAACTCAGTCTAGAATATTAATATTTGATGCAAATTCTAGAAAACAATTTCCTAATAAAGAGCTCACTTGTGATGTTGCTTCACCTGACATACTGCATTCCATCTGGATTTCAAAGTAGGAGTTGTGGAAAAATGCCAGTGCACACTGCTTCTGTCCAAACAATTCATTGATTTCTTTCATCTTCAGCCAGTTTTGGTAACTTGATGTGGTCCCCATAGCAATATGTTGTCCTTTCATTTCCCAAGTGATTTCAGTTAAAAGGAAAACCTTTGCTTCCATATGGCACCCCTAATAAATTAATAAAAGCAGTAAGTGCCATGCCATCTGTACCTTATATGTGAAGGACATTAATCAGGGCAAGCCTCCCAGCGGGGTGCATCTTTAGTGTGTAGCCACCTGGAACATAAATAATGCCATGGATCAATGGAGGTTATCAACACAGTCAGGACAAGGTATAAGTAAGCTAGCCATCCTGCAGTAGGCTAGTCTGAAGGAATTCATCACTGGATTGCTTTGTACTATACTAAATATCTATGCATAAATATATATTTATGTATTTATTTATATAAATATATAAATATTTCTGAATAGGCAACAGGTGAGTTTTTTAAAGTTTCAATTAACTGTAAAATTTTCAAATTAATACTAATGGAAATATAGGAAACAAAGAAAATTTAATACTGTAGAAAAGGAAAAGTATAACATCAAAGTGAACTTGTGAAAAATTAATGTTTAAGATAAGTTTCAGGAAGTTGACCAGATATTCTGCACAGCACTTCTGATGAGGACCGCTGAAATTTCTAATGTAAACCTTTAGTGCTAGCAATTTCATGTGAGTACTACTTTAACTGCATCCCACACATTTCTTATGTTGTATTTTCATTTTTATTCAGTTCGATGTATTTTTTTAATTTTCCTTAAGGGATCCTTCTCTGACTCATGGATTAGTTGAAAGAGTATTGTTCAGTTTCTGAGCGTTTGGAGATATCACCTCTTATCTTTCTGTTAATGATTTCTAGTTTGATTTCATTGTTATCAGAAAACACATTTGAGGATTTCAATTATTTTAAATTTGGTAAATGTCTATAGGCACTTAAACAATATCTATTCTGTTGTTTTGGGGTAAAGTGTTCAATACATGTCAATTAGATTCTGTTTATTGATGGCATTGTTGAGTTCTTCCTGATTTTTTTTCTCATCCCCTTAATGGTTGCGAAAAGAATATTAAATTTTTCAACTATAATTGTGGATTTGTGCATTTTTTCCTTTGAGTTGTATAAGCTTTTTGCTTCACATATTTTTGTTATAGATTAATTTTATATCAACCTAGGTAACTGTTTTTTGATTTTTGTTTTTTGTTTTCAGATAAACACTATAGAGAATTTCTTTTAACAAATGACCAGGTATCTTATAAACTGAAACATACATGAAAAGTAATTTTTATGACAAATAGAAGTGATAAACTGAGATGATTCAACTATGTTTGCCCTGTATTTATCACTTATATGAATAATAATGGCTATTAAGGTGGCACGGAGGAAAAAAAGTCATCACAATTTTAACAGTACATCAAAAGTTGATGGAATTTATAGAAATTTTGAATTTTAGTTCCTGAAATACTTATGCAGTACCGATTTCTTTGTAAAGGTAGTATGGAGAAAGATAATTTTCTTTAACGCACTTAGCTACAGAGTCACACTGCATTTCAGATATAAACATTTTGGAAAAATGTTAATAGTGAAAAGGATAATTTTTCAGACAAATTCATGGAGAAAACATTTCATTTTATGTAATCTATTCTTTTATTAATAAGAATATAGTCATTTTATTTTAAATAAAATTTGTTGCTTTTAATTAAAATAATGTCTAGTGAAATTTCTTGACTCGGTACTTGCCCTTTCAAGTTGGGCTTAGCCATATGATATTTTTTGGCCAATGAGATTTTTTAGCAGACATAATGTCTTAAAATGTGTTTTTGAGTTTTATATTTTCATTTTTGTTCTTTTTTTTAAATAAGTTTATTGGAGTAACATTGGTTAATACAATCATATAATTTTCAGGTGTACATTATTTTCATTTGACATCTGTATATTCTGTTGTGCGTTCACCACCCAAAGTCCAGTTTCCTTCAGCCATCATATATTTGATCCCCTTTACTCACTTCACCCTCCCCTTAAACTCTATATTTGACCCGCTATACCCTGCCTACTTCCCCCCTCCTCCCCCACGTCAATAGTAACCACTATTCTATAGTCCTCTGGTAACCACTAGTCTATAGTCCATGTCCATGAGTCTCTGTTTGTTTGTCCTGCTCATTTGTTGCTTTTAGGTTTATATCCCACATATAAGTGACATCATGTGATTTTCAACTTTTGCATTTTTGTTCTTTTGTCACCACAACAAAAAGAATATGCCTGGGTTAGCCTGATGTCCCAATAAAAGGATAAGGGACACTTGGAACAGAAATATATCCAGGAGATCTCAGTCTAGGTCAGTCTTCCTGTAAGCATTCTGCAGGCCGATGAGCTAAATAAATGCTTGTTGCATTCTATTGAGATTTTGCGATTATTATTATTATTGTTATTATTATTATTTAGCATTTTTGTGACAATAGCTAACTCATAGAGTAATCTTAGATTTTTAGATCAACCTTTATAGTGTACATTTCTACTGTTTTTAAAAATGTATTATTATTTGAAAGTTAGCCTTACTATCTTTAGAGAATATAAGTCTTCAACATGTATTATCATAGATGTCGTATCGATCTTTTTATAGAATTGTGATTTTACTCAGGTACTATTGATGATCACCCAGATGTTACTGCTTTAAATGAAATCAAATAATAAATGTATGCATACTAATTATAATGATTTGTAATAAAAGTAAAAATACTGGTTGCTGACCCCTGTATTACTTAATTCTATGTTATGAGAACACATATTTTTCTGTACCTTTCTACTGTTTATGTAGCTTTCTTCACTTCAATAGTATTTGACTTTATTCAATAATATTTTATTTTAAAGATTTAAAATTTAAATTAGTATAAGAATAGTGATTGCACATTCTGCACATTAAAATTAAAAGAATAACCCACAAACTAAAAATATATTAACTATATTAGAAATTCTAATAGAAGTATAAAGCTCTGGAGACTATAACAAATGTTTATCTGTAACTTTGAACCAGATTTGTAGCTTAATCAATATATAAACTTTTTTATTGTTAATGATATATTCATCATGCTATACCTTGAAAAGAATGTCATTTAAACTTAATTACATAGTTTTGTAGTAAACATTGTTTAAATAAATTCATTTTTAAATAAAATATATGTAGTTAAGTTTATTCAAATACATATGTATTTATAAATACTCATATAAAACTTTTGTGGAATCAAGTTTATGGTATTTGAGCCTTTTGCATCAAGTAAAACATGGATCAAAATAGTATTTGAATATGTAAAAATCTATTTTAAAATTATAAGTTTTAAAATCTGGACATCAAAATATTAAAAATAAGTATTGCGAATCTTTTTCATCATTCAAACATTCCATGACACTTCTGGGAAAAAATGCTTAATTACTATAAGGTTATATAGTTATGCATAAGCATATAATAACATAAATATGCCTGTCCAAAACTTGTCTGAGTAATGAAATTTGTTGATTATACTAAACTATTTTTCTATGGGAAATTAATTACCCATGAAACACCCTAAGAAAAACAAGAAAAATACATTTTTGCCATTTATCATACCAAGAGTAAGTATTAAATTTGAGTAAAAAGTATACTAGAATATGGGTATCAGAATTATTTCAACCAGAATAATAATTCAGAAACATTTTTTGGCAGATTGAAATATAGAACAAATAATAAGATGTAATGCTCAGATCAAAAAAATATTATTCACATTCATTTTGTATTTTCTTATATGAGATAAATAATGCTCCTAGTTGAAATTTCTCTTGTCACTGGAAATTGATTTTGTCTCATGTCTTCCAGGTTTGATATAAGTCCATTTTTATCATCAACCCAGTTGAAGAAATACCAGGAGTAGAAAGGGAATGAGAAAGTAGAAAATATAAAGTTTATTAGTTTGTGACACCATGCATACTAATTTAATTATTCGTGGTCTTTATCAGTCAACAATTACTAGGTCATTGAAGAGATGGAAGACAGGTGCTATTTTCATTGACAGGTTTATGTTGGGCAATTAATTTGTCAATTTCCCTAATAATTTTGTGGAGTTGAATATAAGATTTTGTAAAAAGCATATTAAATTGTTTGAACCAAAAGTTAAATAAGAATGAGTGACACATATTATAATTTGTATAAACAGTGAAGTTCATGTAGGCAATAAGTGAGTTTATCTTGTTGGATGTTAAAAGATGAGTATTATATTAAAAAGTTCAAGTTACATATTTGAGTGCTCTTTGAAAGATCCATTACAAACCTTCTAATAATTCATTGAATTTGAAAATTAATCAGAATATTTTGTCAAAATTGGTCACATAGGACTGTACAATATCCATGAATTAAAACTTAGATTATATCATTTCTACTATTTCTCATTCTTGATTCCATCCTATACTCTCTCCTCCACAGTAAGGTAGGAAAAAAGAATGTTAAAATCAGGTAAATATAGTAAGCTTATTCAGCCCCTACTGCCTTAAACTATGTGAAAATCTCATTGCAATAAATAGCATTAAAATATCATTATAATAATATGTAACTATAATGCATGACTCAATTGAAGTATTTCTTGAGTTTCTAGAATGAAGTATATCAGTATGCTATGCTCTCTTCTTCATCCTCATCTTGGCACTGCTAATCAATTATTATGTAAAGGATAACTAATGCTTGCATCTTCATGGCTTATTAGAGTTTTTCTTTTGATAGCTCTGTATCCCATCACAATTCTAATTATAAAGAGGAATCCTTCTTTGGATAAAATCACAACACCTCTTTGATTGAACTCATTATTTTTAAAAAATAATTCTCAGCATTCTAGTTTATTTTGCCCAGCAAACTTCAAGCACCTTATAAACAGGGACCAAATCTTAATCACAATTATATGCCCAGTGCTGATATGTTATCCAACAAATAAATACTTTATAAACTTTTGATGTATGAATGAACCTTTTGACAAATGGAGAAAGGTGTTAACAATTAGAAATTTAGAAATCACCTTTGTATAATAGGTAGATAAGATAAAAATATTATTTATTTTCTCTGATGTCCACTTATATTACATCTTGTTTTTTACTTATTTCTGTCTTGTAGTATATGCAAAACAAAAACAAACCAAAAAGAAAAAAAAAGAAAAAAGAAACTAAAGAAATCCTCAAGAAATTAAAAGCAACAACTAAAAATCTTTCAAATGTATAACTAAATGTTGAATACTGTACCAAATTCTGAGTATAAACTATAAGAACAGCTAACTAACCCACATACGTCTGGAGTATATCTCCAAAGAGATGTGACTGTTTACATAAGTATCTTCAACATACTGTGGTTACAGGGAATGTTGTACATGGGGACTGGAGATAAGATTAGGGAAGGACGCAGGTCCGTAAAGTATGTTGATGTAAGGATTTGTGCTATATCTTGAGAGTCATTGTCTGGCTTTTGCGGAGGTGGGTGTTAAGATGTACATTTCTGAGAAATTATTTTGGTCATAGCAGTACGGGAGTGGAGTCAGAAAAAAATCTTAAGACCAGTTAAAGCGTACTGGGCAACTCACAAAAAAAAAAAAATGGCAACAAGACACAGAATTAAGGGGACAAAGGTGCAAATGAAGAGATGCCAAAGGTAATAGCTACTTAGCAAATTAAATTGAATGCAGATGATGAACATTCGCATATGGGAGGTGAATAATTAGGAAGAATTTAAGATTCTATATTGAGTGACTGGAGGGATAGTTGTTCTCATAAAGATAAGGAGGAGAAGCAGATGTTATGACACATTATGATCTCAGTGTCATTTATATTTAAATCACAGTAATGTTTTAATATGATTGAGTTGAAGAAAAAGATGAAAAGAGTAAATTTGACCAGGGGCAAGCCAGGTGGTTGGGTACAATGCCTAGAAATAAAAACTAATCACTAAAAATTGGCCATTTATAATGTGTAGACAACTTATACTCCTCTCTATGGATTAAAATAAACTAATTAAAGCAATTTTTCATGTATTCTTCATGAAGAAAGGGTCTTTGTTTTGATCCTTCAAAAGATAATACAGTCTAGCCTTTGGAGCTGTCTAAAATATAGTTGGAGGTTATTTTTAGTCAACGCATTAGACACATTGCTGTAGTTTGCGTTTCTCATCAAAGAAAATGAATAGGCAGGCAGTAAATACAAGTACAGAAACTGCAATGAAAAGGAAGATTAATAAGGAAAGATTGTCATTTACTTTCAAATCCAATGGCTCATTATAAACAGAACTCAAAGTATTAGCTTCACAGTATTTGAATTTGGCAATAAAATATATATCTTTAATGCTATTTTTTTATTGAGTCACACATTTTGTTCATATTCTGTGTACTTAATAAAAATAAATAATTGTATTAAGCCTTTGCAACAAATTGTAATTCTGAAATTTTTATGTTGTAAGGTACCTAAAATGATTGTTAATAATATCTACCTATGATAAAATTAAGATGAGTAATCACCTCAAAATTATCCGATTCTTTAAAATTAGACTTTTTAAATAGGAATTTTACTTTAAAATGTATTTTATCATTAAATATTTTAGCTTTGTTGTAATATAATTAACATAGACAAATTAAGCACTTTTAATAAATATGTCTTGATGAGTATGGACATACACAAATACCCATGATATCATTAAGACAATGAAGGTACTAAATATATCCTTCACTTCTAAATATTTCCTTGTGTTTTCTGAGGTGCGGTGCGTGTGTGTGTGTGTGTGTGTGTGTGTGTGGTATTGTGTGTTGGTATAGTTATGAGATCTACTTTCTTAACATATTTTAAAGTGCAGTATTATTAACTATAGATACTATATCATAGTCCAGCAGATCTCTAGATCCTACTCATCTTGCATTACTGAAAATTTAAACCCATTGAGCTACAATTCCCCATTTCCCCCTGTGCTGGCAACTACCATTCTATTCTTTGACTATTTTAGGTACTCCTTACAGACTGAATCAAGCAGTATTTGTTCTTCTATGATTGGTTTATTTCACTTAGCTTAATGCTTTCTAGGTTAACCTATACTCCCCAAATGGCAGGAGTTCCTTCTTTTTTTAAATTCTCTATAATAGTCCATTGTATGTATGTACCACATTTTCTTTATCCATCGATTGACGTTAAGATTGTCATGTCTTGGTTATTGCAAGTAATGCCGTAATGAACATGGGAGTGCAGTTATCACTTCAAGATGCTAATTTCAATGCTTTTAGGTAAATACCCAGAGATGAGATTGCTAGCGCATATGCTTCGTTCTATTTTTAATGTTTTAAAGAACCTCTGTTGTGTATTGGTTTAATATAATTTCAAATCTACTTGTTTATGATGCAAGTGAACTTGTTTTAGTCCACTTGTTTATGACAAAGATAAAAAAAGAGTTGGTTTGATATAAGAATAAAGTAAGTTGTGCCAAGATGTCATCATTCTACATCCGTTGTCACTGAAAAGCAATCAGCAGCCCAACTGCTGTGAGTCCCTGCTGGGGGCTTATCTATGAGAACACATGGAGAAGAATCAACTATGGCAAGGAGACATTTCCTATCAATGCTGAGAGTCTCTGGGGACTATGTGAGAATTTTGGTTTGGGTGAGGTGGCTCTTCAGTAATCTAAAAACTCTCCAAGACCCTTGAGACTTTTACTCCTACTGTGGCCAAAGTTACTAAGAGATATCTTGTAGGCTATTGGTTTATGAGATTATTATAATTCCCACAGTGAAACTCTGCTAAATAAATGCTGGCAAAAACAGAATCAGTCTCTTAGTATACCTTCTGCTGCTTCTCACAAAACAAAACAAATCAACCTCCCTACTCTTTTTCATAACTGCTCCAACAGTGTATAAAGGCTCCAATTTTTCCCCATCCTCGTCAACACTTGTCATCATTTGTTTTTCTGTTAAGAGTCATCCAACAAGTATAAGGTGATAACTCACTGTGGTTTTGATTTGCATTTCTCTGTTGGTTAGTAATGTCGAGAACGTTTTCATGTACCTGTTAGTCATTTATATGCCTTCTTTGGAGAAGTGTCTATTCAAGTCTTTGTCTATTTTTTTAAATCAGGTTATTTGGGGATTTTTTTTGCTATTCAGTTGCAGAAGCTCATTATATAGTTTGAATATTAACCCCTTATAAAATAGAGGTTTGCCAATATTTTCTCTTGTTTAATAGCTTTCCTTTTCATTCTTCTGTTTCTTTAACTGCACAGAAGCTTTTTAGTCTGATATAGTCCCACTTGCCTATTTCCGTTTTTGTTGCCTGTGCTTTTGGTATCAAATCAAAGAAATCATTGCCAAGATCAATGTCAAGAATGTTTCTCCTTATGTTTCCTCAAGGGGTTTTATAGTTTCAAACCTTACGATTAACTCCGTAATCCATTTTGAGTTCATTTTTGTGTATGATGTACAATAATGGTTCAATTACATTCTTCTGCATGCAGATATCCAGATTTCCCAACACCACTTGTTGAAAATACTTATTCTTTTCCCCTTGTGTATTCTTGGCACCCTGTTGAAGATCAGCTTACTCTGTATGAGTAGATTTATTTCAGGGCTCTCAAAAAAATTTCTCAACTTTATTATTTCTTTACCAGAATGATTGCAGGCAACATCAGCATGGGAAATTGGAAGTAGGCTGGGGTGTTATCTGGCTTGCTTTGCTTAAAAGAAAATTATCTGATTTTAAGAATCAGGACTCTGTCAGTTGAGAGATGCAATGGTAATACTGTTTATGAAATTATCACCTGTAATCACCTGAAATGTAATGTTCAGCGAGGACAAGCCTTTGAGAGACTAAGTTGCTACTGCCATTAAAACCTATGAAAAGTGAATCAAACTCAGGTTATACACTACACATCTGCTACTTTGCCTTGCTTTCTGGACAGTTCAACCTTAACAAAGGCTTGAATGATACTTAAAATGGTAAAACTAGGTTATTATTTCTACTGCCACACAGCTATGTGTCGCATATCCTTAAAGATGACAGTGACTGGCAAAGAGCCTGTGTGCTTATATGCCTGCTGTTCTAGTCTCCCAGTGACTCTGGAGAAAACAGGGGATTTGACCTAGACTTAGGGGCAATAACACTCCATGTGAGGCTGAAGGGAGCCAGAGGATGAATTCTTCTCCTTTATTGTTCAGAAATGCAGTAGTTTAGAAGCTTCTATTAGGACTCCTCCCAGTCAGAGCAAGTGGTTATGCTTTCTGTAAATCTTCAGTGGGCACAGCGATGCTTCTAACCATATTTTCTCTCCTTACTTTTCTGTCTCACTCCCCTCTTGGAATTGCTCTCTCCAATAAACCTTTAGCACATAAGTTTTGCTTTAGGATCTGTTTGCTAGGGAACCGGGATAAAGACCTTAAGGAGGATGAGAAATTCGCATATCCTGGGGTTAGATATTTGCCCTGATATTACAGGTAAATTTGGAGCTGCGTTCAACCTCTAAATTGTAAACAGGGGCATCCTAAGTGTGTTCTTATAATGTTCATTCTCCTGCAGCTGTAAGCTTTAGACAGACTGAAAAATAAACACCATATCTTTTAGAATGTCAGATTTCAACATCAATTGAATTCGTAGCTACAAGTCTCATGTAAAATTTAGGCTATTGATTCAGGAAAGAGTGTGTCCATAAATAGCTAAAAGATTCAGAGAATACAGACCAGACTACCAGCCATGAGCTGAAGTGGCCCATCTACTCTGTCTAGGGAGGCTGTCTCCCCTCTCTTCTTAATAATTATTAGAGACTTCATAAGTGGAGCTTGAGGGAGTTCTAAGCCAGAACGTAAGATTATATGTGATCTGTGTGAAGGATCATCGAAATTCTATATATTCCACTACTGGGATAAAATCACACTGCACATGAGGAGTTCTATAAAGGAAATGGGAATATATACTGGGTGGTGCAAATGAGAAATTTAACATCCAAATTAAAATACTTTTAAGAGTATGAGGAGACACCCTAAAGAATTAAAATTACATCATTTTTGAAATACTTCTTGCTTAGTTAAAAAAATTTATGTTGACCTATAGAAGAATACTGTTAAAATAGTTTTAAATATAAAATTCTACCTAAAAACAATATACACACACAAACTCTATATACACATTTACATTAACACAACATTAAAAACGTTTTTATATAGAGTTTCTGAACATTAAAAATCACATTTGGTACCTACTTAAGGTATCTATTCTGTACTTTAATATATCTCTTAACAATGTATTTTTTCATAATATATTACTGGTATTATTGTTAGAGGTCATCGTTCTTTTAATATATATTATTTAATGTTTTAATCAAGTAGCCAGTGATATTTTTTAAAGTTGCATTATAGCTAGTAAATTTGAAACTTTAATAACTTTCTCTATATATCATCCTACTTTTACCCAAGAAAATGCTCACTCTACAGGCACTGCAAGACCAAGGCAATTTCTACTAAATGGAGGATATTTTCAATTTTTTTCCACTTGAAATGGATATAAATATTATCTAAATATTCTTCATGGGTGCTATCTTTTTCTTTGTTCAAAGGACGTTTCTTCAACAAATATGATAATATTGCCTAACTTAGATGCTACAAGCTTATACGCTTTCTCAATTTTATTCCTATATATTGAAGAATATAAATTTGCCCTATTAAAAATAAGAGCTTTTTCAAAAAAAAGTCTCACAAGAAGATTCATTACAAAGCCAATTATAGAATTTCAAATAAATTCTTTACAAAATTTGTCTTCGCATTGTGTAATTTATTCAGATCTTCTTGTGTTTTTTTAAAGGGGAAATTTTCAGTTTCTTACTACTCTCAATATTTCTTTGCAATGATTGGCATTTACTGAAATTTTAAAAAGCTCAATGTTTGAAGTATTTTATTTGATTCTCTAATTGAATTACAGTTTTATAAATGATATTTTGAAAATGATGATAAATATGGAAGAATTTATCTACAAAATAATCAATAATTTTTTAGGAATTTAGGTTGGTATATATAGTTCACAATTTCAAATAGATCTAAGATTGTTTACTTTCATGCTGAAAGCTTTTTTCATGATTTTTTTAGCATTTATTATCAACTTCACAAAAATGTTGTAGTTCATTTAATTTCACCACATATATACACATATATTTGTGTGTATACATATCTACATCAATTTCAAATAATTTCTTCATTTGTCTTGATTCAGTACAAATTATTTCACCATTAGAAAAATAAATTTTGTTTTTCTATTATGAATTCAAAGTCAATTTTATTTTTAATAGTAGTTTAAGAATTTTCTGAATCTCCTCTGGTTTTACAAATTGGCTGTTTTCTTATAATTAATACATTATAGACATTAAAAATGGCAGATGTTTGCTTTACCAGGCTTCCTTGTACCTAGGGTGTCTGCAAAGGTCCTAGGCTTTACTAACCTGTCTAGATTTTAAAACAGTGCTCAGTGATTTTTTTTAAAAACTTGAAAAATAAAATGAAAAAAAAAAAGTCTCACTCACTAGCACAAGTAATCACTGCAGCAAGCTGGATTTCCTGCAGAAGTAGAATAAGCTCTTTTGGGGACAGGAGCTAGAGTGTGTAGCATTCTAAGGTTTAGCAGCACTGCATACTGTCAGTGCTGCAGGGCATTTTTGGTCATTGTTCCCAACCAGACGGTCTCCATGTCTGGCTCTCCGGCTCATTTGGCTATACGTGATAAACTCAGCTTTCTTTTCCTACACTACTTTCTATTCTGAATAGCATAGAAGAGATTCCAGTTGCATCCAAGAATCTAAACACAACATACTCCATAATGATTTCTAGGGATAAGACTCAAGAATAGATAAAGACTTTTGTCCATAATGCACAAATAATATTCTAAAATTATTTTCTCCTTAAGAAACTATTTCATAACATTTTTATCCTATGACAGGCTTAGAACAAGGAGTAGTATTTTTTGCTCACTATTATCCGTTATTTTTTGAAATGCAATCTTATTCATTCTCAGTAGAGCAGTCACAGGGCTTTGCTTCAATATGGTGTCACAAATAAGCAAAAAATAATACTGTTGTTCATTACTATAAGGCATCCTTAAGAGTCCAGGATCAAGAATTTCATTTTACAAATCACAAATAATTTTTTACAGAAATTCTTCCTAAACACTGTGTCTTCCCTCCAAAGCTTCACACTAAGACCACCATGAGAAATCTCATACTGTCATCAAACTTGTGATTGCCGCTCCATGGGCTACCTGCCACCTACCCCAAGTGCTCTACAACAGCTACTAGGCAGTTGCTTCAGAGGACTTGCCATGTGAATTCCCCAGGCAGTGTTGTTCTTTGTTTTCATGTAAGAATTTCTGGTGAACAAAACCTCTCACACTTCATATAAAAAGATATTAGCTCTCTCCGGGTAATATCAGCACTAGTGTTTTTCCCAATCCAGCTAAAAAATCATATGTCTAGCCTGAGGAAATACTAACAAAGAGAGATTGGTTTGTAACCATAGACACTGGAGTCATTTTGGTTGGCAATTTACCATGAACCCAACTATCTGCCCTTTATGTCTGAGGCAATTGAAAGGGGTTATCATAACCTCTTTTAGAGGCAAAGAAGTCTACTGCAAACAAATATCTATCAGTTAACAATATCTATCTTTGGTGGGTTCTCCTTAGCTTCCTCTACTGTTCAGATTAGTTCATCAAATTATTATAAAATCTCTCTCTTCTTCATAAAAAAAATACAAATATCTTGCTAAGACTCAGCATCTACTAGAAGAGCTAACCGTATCTTCAAGATAAGAAATTCATGAAAATTTGTTATTTCTTTGTTCCATGCATGAGACTGTTTTAAAATAAGTGGCAAGCACAACACAGAGAAATATATATAAATAGTCCTTCTTCCCTTGATCATTCTTACTCCCGTGATTACAGCATTTGCTAACCAAATTTTTTGTTCATTTTATACCAAATTTTCCAGTCAACAACGATGTTCACAAGTTTTAAGAACAAATGTTATTTTCAGATATTTTTAGATTAGAAATGATTAGAGTACTGTTACATTTATAAACGAATTACCATTGGAACATGGTCACTCTGATGGCATCCATTTGTGTGACATTTTGCCAAGCAAATCTATCATTAACCTTCTAGTCCAGCCTTCTGGGTTAGGCAATCTGTAATAACCCTTTACAAACATGAATATAGTAATGGATTCAACAAGAACCAGTGAAGCCATATCCAGATAGTTGAATTGCATAAGAATAAAAAGGTCATATTAAAATCAAGTGATTTTTAATACACACTAAATTTCATATTGCAATTATTTTATATTTAGTGTTCTTATAAGTCACCTTAGTATTAGGTGCTTCTGTTGATTTAGGCCTATAAGTGGAAAGTAAAATAAGAAAGAAAACTTGAGAGATCTTACTTCCAAAATTAATGCTGTTAGTATATAATAACCACAGATAAGTAAGCTAAAATGAGTGGCTAGAAAAAGTAAATGTATTTAAATTTAGTTATGTGAGTAAAAATGCATGTGCATATTTTAAATATTGACCTCTTAGTGGACTAGAAGGGATTCCAATAATTTGATTTGACAGACTGTTATTGGTTTATAGCTATTACACATAAACTTTTAGTATTTAGTATTGATGTATAATATGTTTTTTGGTTATAAATCCACACTCTGTATAGCCAGACACTGCAAGGAAACCTGGCCTCCTGGGCACTGATTATAAAACTTTATTTCTTTGTCATGCCTATCAGGTAGCAAGAGTGGATTTCTTGCTATCCAGCCTCTGGATAGCCTTACCAGCCTCTGTTGTTTTATTAGTTTTTACATCATCTGTATAATCAGCTCCTTGCATTAAATTTCCTCAGAAGTAAGTACTTATGCTGGTTTCTGCTTTCTTAGTTGGATCAATATGATATATAACCACAAAGCAGAGGAAAACACTTGAGCCAGTCCAAAGACCCCAAATAGGGTCAATTATTTATACAAATAAAAGCAAAACAAAACAAAATGAAATAAAACAACAACGAAACCCAAAATATTCTTAAAATCATTTAGTTCTTTTTATCCTGAAACTTCATGAAGTTGAATATGATGGAATATCAACTATTAAGTTCATGTGAGGAAAATTTCCTGTAATCTCAAAAATCTTCCAATTTTTCTAACACTAGTTTGTATTGATTTAGAAACAAAAATAGAGCAATACATATTTTTGTAACCTCTATAATATTTGACACCATGAGAATATTTTTAACATCTGGAGATCAGGACTCAGTGAGTGCTCCCATAAGAACCAAAATAATACCAGTACTAGAACTGAGACAACTAGTCATATATATATACATTTTTAATTATTTGGAAAAATAATGGTAACAAAAAGCAATCCTTGTGCCTCTCTAAATAACACAAACCAATGAACAAACAAACAAAACAAAACATCAGCAACATTTTAAAAAACTCAGTTTGGAGGAACTTTTTTACCTGAATATTGATACCACAAATCGTAAATAGTAATTTATAAATTCACCAGAAAAAAATATATAAGTAAAATGAAATAAGATATATTATTATATATTAAAATTCTTAAAAATTAAATATGAAACATATATATTGACAATACCATTTATAAGCTAATAGTTAGCAGTTGAATATTACTATCAGTTCAATATATCGCTGATAAAATAAGCAAACAAAATAACCAGCAAAGAAGGCTCCAATTACCACCTTAAAATATCATTTCTTTGTACTCAGATATAATTAGTATATTTCAAATTATTCATTGTTTCTAAAAGACTTGCTTGCATTTGAGAGGAAAGAAAGAGAAGGATAACATCTATAAGTATTAAAATTTTTTAAGTATGCTATTACTGGTTTTATTCATACAGCTTTTTAAAATTTTGTTCCTTGAAACTCTGTTATGGCAAGATGTTGTAAGAAGTATGGAAAATCCATGGTCAAATAAGGTTAGGATATACTCTGTAATGTATTTCTTACTGAATATTCATTGAACATGTTCGTGACTTAAAGGTTTAAGGTAATGATAAATCTGGTACCAAAGAAACTATTGTGCTTAACCTAGTGATATCTAATTGTATTTGAAACAAAGCCTTATTTTTGTCACTTATCAACAGTGTGTACAATAGTTTTTGAAAAATTTATTTATTAAGCCTGGTATGTCAGAGTTTACTCATGATTTATCTTTTTTTCTAAATAGTTCGTTCATATTTCTCATATAACAATGAAAGCAAAAGTTAGTCTGTGGTATCTTTAATTAATTAGAAAAAGTGAATTTATCTTTTCTGAAACAAAGAGATAGAGCTGGTAGAGCTGGTGTCAAAAATTAATATATGCGATTATTTTAAGAACACATTTGGCTGGAATACTTGAAGTATAATATATAAGATGCCTAAAAGTTTGAGATACTGTGACATAAAGGCCACCTTTTACAAAAATAGTGTTTTATGAAGATGAAGTATCTCTTTTCAGCTCAGCTAAAATGCTGCCTTCCACAGGAAATATTGAAATGACATAATTAAAAGAAATAGAATACTTGGGCTAGTGTAAATTTCATAAGAGTTGAATAAGATATCTCATTCTCCTTTTAGATTAGTCATTATTATTTCATGTTATGCTCTTAGACTGGAAATGTTAATTTAAAAACCTCGTGGGTTTTCTCTATTTCCATGAAAACTGAGTGTATGTAACATATAACCAATTCATTATTTGTGGTAAAATCTGGAGATGAAAAAAGTTATCAAGTTTTTGTTAAAGAGAACTTATTCAAAAATAATTTAAAAGTCTGTCTGACTTTTCCTGTCACTGAGGGAAGACCAAAAAGTAATGTGAAAATGGAGAAATGTAGTTTCAATATAAGAGAACTTTATAACTTTTTGAATTATGAGGAATAAAATAGCTTTAAGAGTTTATCCCTGCTCTCATCTCTTCTCTCCTTTTATTTTTATTTTTCTCTTTGTTCCTGGTATTTTGTTCTCTGCAATGAACTGAGGCTCTGTCAACTGTGTTGAATTAGGGATCTAAAAAAGCAGGAGCATGATTCTACAAAAACAGCCCGTTAGAAATGTCAGTTTTATTAGGGCAAGCCTATTTCCAAGTAATACACTTGCACCTAAAATTCAGGAGCACCACATAGCAAATAGATGAGAGAAAATAAAATTGTAGGAGATTAAGATTTATAGGCGAATAATTTTCTACCTGATTTGTGTTGTATTGTCTTGAGCTATAGTATTGTCTGTATATTTGCAGGTAATCTCAGCAACGGATTTATGTCTTCATCTAATTTAAAACGTATGCCTTCATAAAATGTCCACTCTCTTTATCTCCATATAAATAGTGGCATTGTCTCCATTTTTTTCTTTTTTTTTTTTTTATTAAGGAGTGGGTAAAAACACAGCTTCTTTCTCAAAATATATGCATATTTAAGAGCACTGCAATCCCGACAGCAAAAAATTTTATAACAAAACTATGGAGATAACAGCTAAACACAGTGAATGAATATGAGTTGTATTTGTCCTTTTGGATTGTTTGAAGCTATATGAAGTATTTGAAATAGTTCTAGGCCAAGGGTTCAGAGACCTGGCTCTGGGTAGGTCCTGTCCCACCTTCATATTTCATTCTCCTGTGTGAAAGATAGAGAACATAGTAGGTAGAGCTAAAAGCTCTACAAGTCACCTCTACCTCTGACATGTCATGGACTTACAGCTCATATAGATCTTATACTGTCTGCTTCAATCTGGCCCCGACTGAGTATATACACACATTCACAGACACATTCACACTCAAAACTGCAGACAGAAAGAATTTATTGAAATGAAACAAAAAAATCCCTCCAAATTAGAACTATACAGCGCTTATTTGGGCACTGGAGGGAAAGTGTGATTTTTTTTTTTTTTCTGAGAGTGACAAACAAGTCACCTTAAACTATTTCTTAACAGTTTCAACTCACCATTTCAAACTTAATTTACAGAGAATTTTAATACATACTTTTCATTTGTACCAAAATCCACACATAACCCTTTGGTATTATATAATGAACTCTCAAAATTTCACCAAATGTGAAGTGTTAAGATTACCTGACACTTAGGGTGAGCTACTGATTAAAGTTTAATCTTTGCACTGGCTATATAATGTTGCTATATCTACTTCCATCATCATTTTACTGATTACATATTAAAAGAGGGAAAGGCATGCTCATGTAGCCATTTGGACGCAAATAATATTTATAATAAATAACAGTTATGATGATGTTATCATTTATTGATTACAATGTATCAGGTACTATTCTATACATTGTATATTTGTTAATTTCTTCACTCACATGGCCATAAGTGCCCCCATTTGAACAGTGAAGAAGCTAAAACACAGAGAAGTGAATTAACTTGCATTACACCACACAGCTAGAAAACACACATTTTAGAACAGCCTCCTGGTGTTCAGATATTATGCCATCACATCACAGAAGAATGGATTGAGACTTAGTCATCTTCAAAAGTGCCCCGAATGCATTAATTTCAGCTTTTTGGAATGGATTAAAAGGGATACTCTTCTATGCCTGAATGCAGCCTGATACAAAAAGTGATCACAATGTGGGGAAAAAAGAACATGAGACTCCCCAAAATTGAAAGGCATCTGCCATCAATTCTATTGAACTTTGGAACTATCTGGCTTCATCTTCTTCTGATTATCGTGTTTGTGGTGGCAGCAGAAAAACTTGATCACAAGATTTTAGATAGTGAATGACAGTAAAGTTCATCATTTCACTCTAACTGGCTTTTACAATAACAGTTCTTAGTGTTGATCAATGTTAAGTCAATGTTTTATTTAGAAAAATCAAACCATGTTAAAAGACTATAATAAAAATAAGACGTACAGTGTTTTCTCTCTCTCATGCCAACACTTTCCCCAAAAGACAAGCACTTTCGATAAGTTTATCTGTTTCTACCATAATTTAACCCCAATTATTTAAATATGTTCATACCCATGTCTTTTGAATAAGCAAGATAGGCATTACCTATTATAGACCTCCTATTTTGGTACTTGGAAATTTAGCTCTGAATACCCTCTCCCCTTTTCTCCCAGTAATTATTCATTCATTCATTCATTCATTCAAAAGAGTTCATTATTGACCATCTACTATCTGACAGTCACTTCTCTTAAACCTGTGAATAGTATCATGGAAATATAATTCTACTGGGAAAAGGCAGGCAATAAACAAACAGATTAATATGTTAAGTAATGATATGTACTAACAAGAAAAATAAAGTGAGATAAGAAAATAGAGAGTAATGAGATGCTTGGTTAGCAAATGCTTCTTGTATAAGCTTACATTTGAACAGAAATCTGATAAGGTAAAGAAGGACCTTTGTAGCTATCAAAGGAAAGAATTCCATATACAAGGAACAAAAGCAGAATTATGATCGCTGTTTTCTAGAACTGATTAAGAGAAATGCCAAAGCTGAGAAAGGGCAAGTCACAGAGCATAATATGAGAGAGGTGGCAGGGAATAGATTTTATGGGCTTGGCAGGGCTCTCCGCTGCTAAGCACCGATACACTGCCTCTCCCAACCACTCCCAGCACTTCCTCCACCATCCTTACCCTGGGCGACCTGTTTTCCTACTTTACTAGGAAAATGAAATCAATCAGCAACTTCTCTCACTTATTTGTTTTCCCGACCTGCTGCAATAGAAGATGAACTTTCCTTATTCCTACATAAACTGAATCTTTTCACTTATATACCGATTTATCACTTCTTACTTGTTCAGAGGTATTTCTGTAGCAACTCTTTCCCTTTGGTTTTACATCAATACCGTTTGCTCTTTACTAGATTATTCTCATAAGCATCCAAATAAACTGTTATTTCTCCCATCTTAAAAACCGAAAACATCAACCACAATAACCACACTCTTATTGATCTCATTTTCCTTTCCAAGAACAGTGTTGTTCCTTACCTCCTTTGTAGCAAAACTCCTGAATATCTATTTATGTGTCCTGTTTCCAATTACTCCTTTGTAGACAATCTTCTTTAAACCAGTCCATTCAGAGATTATCTTACTTGATATATGAAGAAGTAATACAGTTGATCACTCCTTTCTGTTTGAAACATTTTGTTCATTTGGCTTATAGAATACAATGATAATTTTTATATATTCTTTATAGTAAATATATAAATTATACTTATATTATATATAGTATATGTTTAAATATATTTAAGATTATAAAATTTAATAATTATATGAATTAAATAATATAAATTATATTCTACAAAATTATATATATAATCTATAGAAAGGTTATATATAATCTATATATGTACCATATACATAAGGTTTATCTATCTGTTTATCTATCTAATATATAGTGTTTAAAGTTATGGGTCTCAATGTGACCACCTAAGGGAACGAGATTAAAAAAAAGAAAGGGCTCAGATATGAACACTGGGACTCTCCAAAAATTGAGTTATTATAGATGATCATAATCCAATAAAGAAGATAAAAATGATATCCATTGCATTAGGAGAGCCAAGTAATAGTAATATTGGGGGACCAAGAGAAGAAAAAAAGAGTCATCAACTATGTCAAATCGTACTGATAGATTGATTGAGATGCAAAGAATTAACCAGGCACTGTGAAAGACATTTTTAACTTTGATAACTTTTCTGATGAATAGTGAGGATAAAGACATTATTCTAGTCTGTTAGTAGTGAGAAAATAAGATAAGATGAACAGAAACCATAGATCCTTATAAAGTTTTGCAATGAGAAGGGGTAGAGAAGAGAGACAGCTAGAAGAGGATGTGAGTTTGAGTAATAATTTTTTCTTTTAATTTGGAGAGTATTAACACTTTAATGTATATGGGGGAAAGTATAGTATGGAGGGGAAATAATTCTGCTGGGTAGAAAAATGAGGTAATTTCAGGGTCGACGTTTGAGATGCAAGAGAGAATAACAAGAGTAGTAGAACTGACATAAACACATCAGGAATGTCTGATATTTTGTATGAAAAAGAAAGATACATGTGAGAGAGGGATTCTCCTTAACATAGTAATATCACAATTACATTCTAATAACTAAATAACACAGTAATTCCACAATGATAATATGCTTAATTAATAATCCATGTTTATATTTATAGAAGAATGTTAAATTGCAAATATTTATTGATAATCTAGCATAATAAAAATGTAAAATTCCATATTGAGCTGATAGAAGATAATGCAGAAATGTGAAATTTGGTGTGCCAGAACTTAGAGTGACTAAAATCCACAAGTGAGATATAGGAAATCAAGAGAATTGTGATGGAAGGAAATTTTTAGACAGATAGGATTTTTTTTTTTTTACCATAACAGGAGAGTCATGAAATTGCCCAACTTCCACTTCAAAGGAGAGGAAGAACTTTTTGGTACAAGCAAATTTTCAGAAACTGTTATAGGTAAATTGAAAGAGAATAATAAAATTGAATAAAATAGTTAGGTATGAGATTGTATTCTCCTGTAAAAAATAGCATTTTTACTACTATGATCAATTGGTCATTGGTTTGGCCGAGTCTTTGTATTATCTCCTTACACAACTTCAGCTTCTGATATTAAGAGTAGATTTCGTTGTTCATTGCTTGGTTATCTTTGTCCTTGTGAATAAGTCTTCCACATTCCAACAGTCACTCAGTAAAATTTCCCAGAGGTCAGTTCTTTCCTTCACACTGTCTTCACTGCTCACTTCCCCAACTCCAGAAGGCACTGTTTGCCAATGCCATCCTGGCATTCTGTGAATTCCTGCAGCTCTTTTCCTGTGTGGACTATCCTATTTACTCAATCTTGGGCTTTCTTCTTTTTAAATTTAGCCCTTGTTTTTGTAAAATACACCCTCAGATACTTTTCTGAGTTTCAATGCATTGTAGGTATATTATTTGATACATAATGCTTGAAAATGTCTTTATCCTCCCTTCCACAACTGTGTCATATTTTGGCTGTGTACAAAATTTATTATGAAAATTATTTTTCTTCAGATTGTTCGAAACCATTGCTCCATTATCTCTCAGCTGCTGTTGAGATGTCTGATGTCAATCTTATTTCAAAATATGCATATGATTAGTATTTTTCTCTCTTTGAAACTCTTTGTATTATTTATTTATCTCAAGTACTGTGAAAAGTTATGAGGACATGCCTAAAATTTTGTGGCAGACACTTGACTTATATTTTGTGGGTATACAAGGTATGGTTTTTCTCTAATCTGCAATGTCAGTCTGTCTTAATTTATTGGTATTTAAAATTATAATTATCCATCAGTTTCATCAAAAATACTTACTTTTTCCCCAAAATTCTGACTTTTAGGTTATTTTTTAATGCGCATTAAACATAAATCACATAAAATAGAACACGAGACCAACAAAATAATTTCTAGGAAGATATATTCTAGGTCAAAAGGATTCCAAAGCAATCTGTAAAGAATTTTTTCAATTTTTCCATTTACCATTTTTTCATGTAGAAGTTGCCTTAATTAACAAATATAACTTAAGTCTGTGGGTAATTTTTGCATTTTAGGAAAATAATAATTATAATTTTTAAAAGCAACATTTTGACACAAAAAATGAAGAAACAGAGGTAAATTAAATATTAATATATTTTATATTCCCACAAACTAGGAATATAAGTTATAAACTTCAACACTTCATTTTTTCTCTAGACACCACCTAATATCCAAAATGCTGAACTATCATTAATAAAGCTTTTTTTCTGTTGTTGTTTTGTTGTTGTCATTCATTCTTCATGGAGTTAGTTACTTTTAGGCACACTGAAATTAGATAAAATAAACGTACCCAGGATGTGCTGTGAATATAGAGATTTTGTATTGTTGAGTTGATAGTTCAAAATTAAAGCCTTTGCTATAATGACAGATAAAGCAGAATGATGGAGATTTTGGTATTTGAAGGGACATTTGGTTTATGATTACATATTTTTCTGACTTTAAAATGCTTATACTAAGCCCTTTTTGAAAATTTATCTTTTGGGACTCGCCCTGCCTGCTTCTCAAATCTTTCAATGACAAGCTAGAAGTATATATTCTCCAAAGTTTTTCCTGATCTTCTCATCCTAGGGGACCGTTTCCTCCCTATAAAAGTCTTTGTCTTGTAATAATATGACTGCTATTTATTTATTCTATGCATACTATCAGCTGCATCATTGATAATTATCTAACACATTTGTATTTATATTATGTATTTCCCATTTAGGAATCATGCCTAAAGAGCAGGTATTTCAATTAGAGCTGCCTAAGGGGGTTCACCAAAATCATAGCTCACCAAAATCAGATCATCAAACCAGTTACAGAATGGGACCAACATTTCTAGTAACATGTTATTAGTGAACATATGATCAGAAATTTTAAGGTCTAACAAACAACACAACATATTATTAAACAGTAAAAGTTTTTTTAAAAATACAAAAAAAGTTTACATATGCCTTTTAAATAGAGTTTTTCTTTTATTTGATGATTTGACTCAACACGGGATTAATGTTCAGCCACCATTTCACCAAAAACTTAGCTAACAATAATCTTATTGTTTTCACTATGGAATTTCTACTTCATATTTAATATATTCCCTAACATCAGTAAAATATTTAGTAATTATCTCATTTAACTGTGTGCTTCTCTAAAGCCTGTATTTTTTTCTTCAGAAGAGGTCCTTTCTGTTCCTGCAGGATTCTCAAATGAAGGCTGCTCATTTATCCATATCCCATCAACCTTGAGATTCTTCGTTCTTCTCACTCTCAACAGTTACTTCCAACTCTCACTGTCCTGTGGTACGTTCTATTTTTTAAAGTTAATGCTATTTGGTGTACTACAATTGAAAATGTCTCTTTTTAGCTATTCACCTTTTTGGCACCCCATTTAGTCACTGGAAACTATGACTATTGCACTATTTTGGGAATTTAAATTTTTTTAACTTTGTTTATGCTTTTAATTGTACTTACTTTTACTAAAAATCGTTCTAATCGTAATAATCTTATCCATTCACAGATTCATGCGAATTGCTTTTTCTTCTATATTTAGTTTTCCAGAAAATTTTAATCATGACTTTTTTGCAATTTAAATTTTGTAATTTGGAAATTTAGAGATTAACAAAGACCATATAAAAATTACGTAACAAATAATGTTTATTAGCATATGGAGAAATCCAGATAATTAAAAATTTTAATTTATAATGAATTATATTTTTACCCTTTTTAAAACAATAGCTTCAAATTAATTCTAGCTGTCATCATAAAATGCTACATGATGTGGGGAAATAAACCAATTTTGTAATCAGTTCCCCTATTTGTAAAAGATTAAACTTGAACTATTTTTTGTTAATTTTCATATCTTAAATTCTACAATATAAAATTATATTTCTGTAAAATCATTAACTATTAAATATTTACTTAGTACTGTATACTGTGTTAATTAGAAATATTGATGAGGAGGAAATGCTCTATTTGTAGTTTACACTTTGGTTAGAGAAAGAGACAGATGTGGTAGCTGGTCAAAAATCAGAAAAAAAGCACAATAGCAATTAAGGAAGGTCTTTGGAGGCTTGATTTATCAGGGAATTCTGTTCTGTTTTATCCCTTTCCATTTATTTCTGTTCCATTCTATTCTATTTAGTAAATACATATTCTGTGTTATCTTGTGCTTGTTATATCATGTTGAGAACACTGTGAGATACATAAAATAAATAGAAAATAGATCCCTCTCTTAAAAAGCTAGATAGGTTTTTGTTTTTCACAAATGATCTAGCATAAGAAAGATATTATATATACGATATAGTAGAGTTAGAAGAAGTGAAGTGTAATGCTATAGAGTGTAATTCAGTTTTGATTAAGAGATAAGGAAAAGTCTCATAAGAAATGGCACTTGAGTTGATATCTAGTAACATGTAAGGATTAAATGACAAGAGTTTAAGAAACAGTTATTGTATAAAGAAGAAACAGCATGAGCTAGCAAAAGATTTGAAAAATGCTAGGTATTGAGTGGTTGACATTTATGTTTTGGTGCCATATTATAGAACCATGCTTGAAAGGATTGGGTGGCAACAGGTGGTCTAAAACTAAAACCACTCTGATTCTCGACTTTGTAAATAAATAGTTGCAATGTTTTTTAAGGAACAGAGTTATTCAATCTTACTATGCTTTAGGAAATTGCTCTAAGAGAGTTTAGAGAAAGGCATGTATTTTTTCAATCACTTATTCAATATTTAGTTATATAAAATTCAAACAGCACAAAAGGTTTAATAACTTGGTAACCACATTTCAGTGGAAAGTGTTAACTAAATTATATAAATAGCCCAATATAAAGTATAATACATTATAATACAAAAATGATAAAGTATAATAAAAAACTATATATAATATTTGCTGTAATATAAGAAAAGATAATACAAGTATGTAAGTTCTATGAAGAAAACAAATGAGAGTAGATTGAAAGAGCAGAGAGCAATTGGAAATGCAGGGCAATTACGCTGGGTAGATCAGTGTCCTCTGAAGGAAAGACATTTTGCAGATGCATGAATAAAATAAGGGACTAGGCAATGACTCTGGAATAAGATTCTTCTTGGCAGTGGCATGGCAAAGCCATTACTTCAAGAACAAAGTGTGATTCTCTGTGCCAAGGACAATGAGCTCAGTGTGGGTGCAGAGGCATACATGGAAGATATATAGAAGGCAGTGAGGTGTTGAGGGAGCCAGACACCGGGTAAAGCCTTACGGATATGAAAAGACTATTGGGTTCATTCTATAGGCTTCATCCTACACATTAATGACATACACACCAGCAGCAAGCTGATTTTCTGCACCCTCTAGTAGGAATGACAAGTAAAGTCCTGGACTCCCTACCTAGCCTTATTTCCATGACATCAATTTGGACCCTGAAACCAAACATGTAAATGGGTTGCTTGAAACAGACTGTCCATCTTCAAGAAACTACTTCCAAAGTTTGACCATTGTCTTTTCAGGCCTACTGTCAGAAAGTGTGGGGAAATCTAGAGAAGTCAGATCATGCCCCAAAGATCTAAAATAGTTTCTTTAGTCTTTCTTTAGTCTTAATTCTTGTATCATGTATAAATTAACATAAATCATGCATACGTTTATGTACTTTAATGAAGTTCCACAGAATATAAGAAAATAATTTTGCTTAATAATAATAATAATAATAATAATAATAATAATATCATGACCAAATGGAGTTGTCCCAGAGATGAAAGACTGGTAATATTAGAAAATAAAATACTTGTATGACATAATATATATTTAGGCTAACTGAGAAAAATCTATGATTATCTCAGTAGATGCAGAAAAGGTATGTGAAAATACATCTAATTCAGAACTGAAAATAAATGAGAAACATATACAGATAAAGAAAAAGAAAGGTATAAACAACAGAAGAGTATATACAATGATTCGATTTATATAAAGTCTAAAGTCACACAATACCTAATTAGGTGTACTTCAGAAAGATGCATAAGTGAAAAATTATGAAAATAAAAACAGAATAATTAAAAAGAAAATAAAGATAATATTTAATGTTGGTGGAGAAAAAGCATGTATTATTAGGGAAAGAGAGTCATATCAGGATAAAAGATATTCTAAATTAAGAATAATGTTGCGTATCTTAATTTGGACAATGTGTCCCTTGGTTGGTGTTCATTTCATCGTTATTAACTGTACTCTAGGTCGTGTGTGTGTGTGTGTGCGCGCGCGTGTGCGCACTTACTATAATTGCAGACATGGCCAAGTTAATATGACAAATTTCCAAAAGAATTAGAATTAGTTGATGCTCAATTTTAGTAGCACCTATGAATTTTCATTTTCAAACATATTTCAGAATTAAATTATACTCTGTATTCTCTTAATGAGGACCCAGCAAGAAGTTCAATCATATATTGATTTTATTTTTGTGTTTCATTGATCTTTCTATTGTCAAGACTTGGAACTAATAACTTTAGGGATAGATGAACATAATTCGGCAAATGTAGCACCTACTCAAATATTATAGATTTGGAGTCTGAAATTAAACTCGAACATCTCAAGTTTCAAATTCCATTTGTTACTAGAGAAAATCAATTCCTGGTTCAAGAGGAAAGTCTTTTTTCTGCTAAGGCTTTATGTCTATTTAACACATTCTATTTAAAATGTATTTGATTGAGTTATGTGATGATTCTAAAACCCAAATATTTAGTACAAAGCTAAAATAACATGTTTTGTTTTTAAAACTTTCATTATAATTTAAAATAAAATTATTTTTAATTTTAAAATGTTTAAATATTTAGTAGCATTTACTTAGTAGTCGTCGGTAATTCGATTGATGTCCAGCAGTTGCCAATACCATAGACACTGAGGAAAAAAAATGGACATTTTAGATCATTTGCATTTCTAAGTTTTATCTTCTTAATCATCAAAGAATAACAAAATATAACATATGTGAAATATATTATCATATCTTCCTAAAGAAAATTATTTTGTGATTTAATATTCAACAAAACATCAATTGTTAGAATACTCAATGGAGCAGAGAAAGTAATTACAATTAGTAAACAAGTTTGGAAAAATTAAGAAAATTTCAAGTCATCGTTATTCTAAGGAATGCATCACAACTAAGAAATTCAAAGGGTCCTGCTCATTTCTTATGGCGAACTATGTAGCTCTAGTGATTATGTTGATTTTTCCAATGTATTTTTCTCTGTTTTACAATACTTTCAAAATTCACAATTTTAATATACCCCAAAAAAGTAGTTTTAACAATGACTTTCATGCTCAGAAACCTGATATATTGGATTCTTATAAATGCGGCTTAGGTAGACCTGTAAAGTGCTTTCTAGGAGAACTCATTAATGGTTATAAACTGAAGGCTGAAGAAAAAAGTATAACTCAAAAGAGAAAACCAAGGTTGGTAAAGATCAGTGAAGGAGAATTGAGCGGCAGATTTAAGGTGAAAATTTAATTTCTAATACACTAAGTTACAAGACTGATCAAGGAATAACATTTCAAGGCATAAATTCTTTGCAAGTTAATTTGCAGTAAAATTGCTCTTATTGGATTCTGAGCGCCTAACCCAGGAATAAACCAGTTGACTGTAACACATGGGGTCAAGACAGATGTCAAATATTGTTACTGTAAAATTGAGTCTCTCAATCAACTAACACTTAGTGATCACCTCCTAGTGCAATAGCTTATATTCAATTTCAGGGACACTGAGAACAAAACTCAATCTTTGCTCTCAAACTCATGGATTGCTTGAAAAATAATTTACCATCCACAATATAACAACAAATAAGAACTAACATGCAGAGTGATTTCAAATACTCAAAGTTCTAACTCATTCTAGGCAGGAGGGCTAAAGAAAAAGACATGAGCCCTAAAGCACAAGTATAATGGTTTCCACAGGTTTATGCAAATCAGTACCACTACTTCTAAGAGTATGTACAAAGGCAGGAAAGTAGAAGACAAAGTGTCCAGGAAGACATGAGCAGAAAGAGGGAAACATTTTGCAACATGGCAGATGATATCCTAAAATAATTAGAAAGAATCAAAATATGAAGATTTTTCTGTGAAACATTTCAGGCTTTAAAAATATTTGGAAAGTAACATGGAACTCCTAGATGAATTTATGTAAGAAAGTAAAATGTTTGGATTATTATGCAAAAGAGACCACTCTGTTAGCAACATGGTTAAGAAATTAGTAAAGAGACCCAAAGATGAAGAAAACATTTACATGTGTCCTCAACAAAGAATATGATGGTCTTCAGAAAAGGTGTAATACTTATCCATATTTTAAAATGAACTTCAAAGGCAAAATCAAAGTGACAATTTAGATGTGGGGACAAAAATAAGATAAAGTAAAGAATGATTTCGAGTTTCTATCTTACTGGATACGAAATTTAAACATATTCTTTCTGCTCCTCCCCATTGGCTATCCTGCTCTCACTCAGTTTAAGATACAGTCTCATACAAGAATTCACTCAGTGAAGTATGCAACTTAATGGACTAGTAGAATTGGGACTGAGAAGTCTTCAAACATAGCATCTTTCAGTTAAATGGGTGCAGTGTATTTTATGATCCCCAGAATAACATAGCTAAAGTCATTAGCATGTCTCACCTAGACTAATGTGCTGTCAATAAATGCAGAGCCAAACATTCTGGGGATGCTTCCCTGGTGATAAAAATGAAAATTGCTAACACATATCATATGCAACACATTATTCTAAACTCTATGCCTATTAACATATTTAATCCTCTGTACTCCCTACTAGATTTGTACTTTTACCATCTCCACTTGACATGTGAAGCAACTAAGCAAAATGAAATTACAAAAACTCTCTGGATGACTGCTACCAGGATTCAAATCCAACTAACCAGGCCTCAGCGCTCTTCCCTTTTTCTTTCCCTTTGCCTTCTTAGTATTTTCTTGTCAAAGAGAATTTTAGTCAGTAGAAATTGTAAATCCATGGCTATGAAGTTAGTAGGGAATTTCGTGGCTCCCGAACTATCAGCAACAGCTTTAAATTACCTTCTATTTCTAGTCTATTGGTGAAATTGTTGCTCAACAAATAAATGTAATTTAAGTATAATCAGACATCTTTAAGTTGAATACATCATTCACATTGAAAGTGGCAAGAAAAGGTAGCCTGTGTTCAAAGAAATACACTTGCACATATTGGAAAAGTCAATAATTGCTAGATGTTACAAAACTATCCAAATGTAAGTGAAGTTCACACCATGGAAAGTAATTTTCCAGCAGGTGACAAAGTGTTTCTGCTATGCTTATATTTGTGTAGAATCAAAATTCAGTAGAAACTGACAACCCTAGGGAAACCTGAATATATCTTTTCTGTTTTTGTAACGGGGACATCATAAATTGTATGTACTTCACCTAAATTGAGGTGAATTCCTGCAGACTTGATGCAGCAATCTGAAAATGTTTACAGACTTATTCCAATTATATTTTATGTCCCATAGTGGGACAATGTCACAGAAAAGAGAATTACCATGTTGGGAAATGTAACATTGGTTTAATGGGTCTTTACAAATTTGATTTTTTTAAACCTTATATTTTGGGAATAGCCCTCAAAATGTTTTCTGGCTCTTCTGTCTAAATTTCTAATCTTCAGAAATCACTTTTCATTCAGTTTTCAGTAGTTCTTTCACCGAAAGAAAGTGTTAATAAATCACTAGGAACTGCTTTCATATCAGTGCTGACAAATGCTTCCCCCTCACTTCTCAGTAAAAACGATGCACACTTCTTAAGTGATCTCATTCCACTATTTGAAAAGAGACAAGTTTTAATCCACTTCTGAGAGGAATGGAAATATTGGTGTGATGCGAAAGATAGAAATACAGTGAAGAAGTGAGATAGTCACTGAAGAAAAGCCTCCTTACAGGGACACGTGTGCTTGCAGTGTACCCAGCGCTCTTGAAGTCAGTTTCCTAATTAATTCAGCAGCATGTGTCAATTCAGCCTCTAAGAAAGCTGATTCTGAATTTTTATCTGATAAAATAATCCCAGAGGTTGGCTTCACCGTTCTTGAAGAAAAGTATGGTTTGAGGAATCATTGCATCCTTAAGTAGATTCGAAAATTCGAGGTTGGAACTATCAAAGTGATAGCCAGTTTCACTTAGCATGCTTTGTAGATGACTGGTATAATAAATAAAATCTCAATTTTATTTTGTTATAACTTCTCACAAGTTATTTAAGATCTGTGACATGACAGTTTTATATAGACTTTCTTAATAAGTAACAAATGTTTTCAATCGATAAAGTGGCCATTTTTAGGTCTCTAGAGAGTATGAGAGTCACCAGCTGCAAAATAGTATTAGCTTTCTTGCATTTCATAACAACATGCATTTTTCTACAATAGTGACAATTGAATAAAAATTTTAAAAATGCTTTATGTATTTTTTTCCTAGTATACAACTCTGCCTTCTAAATCACAATAAATAAATTTAATTTATATTTCACTGGACCAAGAAAAATTACTTGGAGACCTTGCCTCCTTCTGTAGCTCCCCAGTCAGATGCACCTGTTTTGGTTCTTAAGAGCCTTGTCCATCAAAGAGTGGTGCTAATTTGGAAACAGACAAAGATAATAGAAAAATCAAAATTGGAAGATGCTTTTAGAGTCATTGTTAGAAAAACTGCAGATGACATTTAAGGTAAAATAATAGCTTATCAAAATCAAAATCAATAGAACTATCAGACATTCTTTTTGCAAGACGGTCCCATTTTTTTTACAAAATAAAATAATATAGTCTGTTTAAAAAGTTATTTTTTGAGGAACATTTAATAAGTATTTCTTATTTGTTATGGAAGGCTGTGTCCTGGGGGAAAAAAAGTAATGTAAAAGCTTTTCTGCAATAGTGATCAAGAAGATTTTATAAACATATAAAATAATTGTTATAATACAAAATAGAATATGATAAGTGACATTACATAAATATTAAAAGCTCCACGAATATCTCAGGAAGAAAGAATAAATCTTGGGGCTTTCAAAGGTAAAAAATTACATCACATCTGGCCTTGAAGATTCAAGGAAAGGGCCACGTTAATAAATTAAGATAGAGGCTTCTATACCAGAAAGGAAAGATACAAGAGTGATTTGAACTCTGTTTATTTATCACATAGAGTGAATGTTTATCACATAGGAATATGAAGAGAAAGTTAACATCAGTAACAATATGAGGAAGTTGGACTTGATAAGGATCTAAAAGCCATGTATGTATGTAGGTGCATATTAATGTATATATGTACTGTATGGTGAATGAAGACATTTGACAAAGGCTACATCATTGAGGAGATTAATTTGGTAAATATCTAGAGTAAATTAGATCAGAGGACACAGATGGGAACATATAGAGGAAACTGTTACATAATAATGGTAATAATATTAATGACCTAACTAAAATAATAACAGTGGACGTGGAAAAAAAAGATAGGAGGCATAATTGACATAGAGAGACAGAGGATAAAGTATATGTTGATGAAGAGAGACTACTGAAGTATTATTCAAATATTAATTAGTTTTCAGTTATGCATTCAATAATCTATCACATTTTTAAAAATATAAAACTTTTCTATTTAAGAGTATAGGTGTGTGCTGAGAAACCCATGTATGTGCATGATGAGACTAAGAATGTTGTCTATAAGACTGTATTATTAGATATCATTCTTCCTCATTATTGAACATTAATTAGGGTATTAGAATTAGATTGTATATGTAGATTATTGCCAGAACAGGAAAATAGAAAAGGTTCTCCTCTATGAATTAATCACACCCACTGTTTCTAATTTAAAAATCACTAGTAGTAAAATTGTATGGAAATAGTCAATCTTCCCGAAGTCAGCAACAGTATTTGAATCAGAAAATTGACATCACCTGATTAATAGAGTCAAGGACTGCTATACTAGCAAATTTAGCACATATATTCAAGCACTAGATGTCAATGATGAAAAAAAAAAAAATCATTGACCTAACTGTCCTCCTTTTTTTCATTAAATTCTTTGGTGACTCCATTTAGCAAAATCAATGACCTAAGTTCTGACCTTCCAATTCAGACACACTGGGGTAATGAAAGCAGGAGCCAAAGATATACAGTTTCCAGACATATAAAATTTGTTTTCACCTTGAATTAACAGGAGATGGAGGGCATTAACCAAGATATGACCCTGAGTTAATGATGATATCACCTATCTTGTGCTCTATGAAAATGTATTAGGGGACAGCTAGAATGCCTTATCAACTTCTGAGCAAATAAGGAGAAGGTTCTTAAGGAAGAGTATCTCAGCCCAGAGTTGAAAAGCAATTTGAGGTTAATCGCCCTATCTCGAGGCAGAGTTACTAGTTCTCTGTTCTCCAGGGCAGACGTTGAACCTTAATGGAGACAGGATATTACTCCAGGAGGAAGTGTAATGACTCTATTTGGTAAGTTTGTGATTGCAGGAGCAATGATCTGTTAAATGACGCATAATCCTCCAGAGAGGAAACCCCTGATCCAGAACTCAGTAATGAAAGTTAGACCAGGGACAGAACCACCTAAGTGCCTTCTTCTGCCAACATTTCTAATGTTCAGGGAAACTGCAGAAACAGGTGGTCTTCATTCTGAAGAACTTTCCATAATGAGTGAACCATACTCACAAAGAGAACAAGCAAATGCTTAGTAGAAGAAACATATATTATAGAGGGGTCTCAGGAAATTATATATATTAATTTTTATTAGTTTTATATATACACATATGTAAATCATATTTATATGAATCATCATCCAGTAGGAACAGAAACCAGTGACATTTGGGATATATGTGAGATATTGTATAATTGCATATCACAGAATATTTTAAAATTTTTAAGAAATTTCATTTTGATACACCATTCCTAATATGTACACACTGCATATCATTTAAATTTATTTTGATATAACCAAAGAATGATTTTCTCAGATTCTCTCAGCCAAAGAACTCTGACACCTTATTAATGTTTCATGAGCACAAGGTAGTCTCTGTTGCCAAATTATTAGATAAATGAAATTGATTCTTATACAGCTACACCATTTACCATTTACAAATATCTCAGTGATGACTTAAAATAATGAATTATGATGTGGTTTATATCTTTGATTCCACCACCAGTTCTTTAGCTCTGTTATAGCTAAATAATCAAAACTCACCAGTTGGTGAAAAAAATGCCTGAAAGGATCTAACTTTAGACAGTTGTTTTTCTCATATTGAGAAAAATTATTTAATTTTATTTTTCAAATGAACTATTTTACCTAGTACAATCTTTATCAGGCTTGATAAGTGATATCTTATAAACTATTTGTATTTATAAGAAATATTGAGTTAAATATATTTTATTCTTTTAATATAAGGTTTTGTGTTAGTTTTAAAATTAATCTCAACTATTTTATATTAATTTTATTTATGAGAAATTTACATTTTTATTAAAAATCCATATTTATTAACTCCTTTGTGGTTTAAACATTCTTCCCATTTTTCATGTAGTCATAATTTTTTTCTTCCTATTGACATTTTTCTGAAAGCCTTTTTTAATATTTCACTGAGATTTTAAAATTCTTACCTAACTATATTTAGTATTAATAGTCATTATTTTATTGTTTTATTCTTAATCTAGTGGCTTTTTCTCTTTTAAACATACTTTTAAATATTACTCATACACTTTATCTTTTATTATAAGCAACAAATATTAGAAATTTACCATCCTAGGCTACATTGATAGTTCTAGTACTTCCCAAATTTGTTTTGAGTGAGATTCAAAAGGATACTAAAAAAGTAATATTTGGAAAAAATTATGTGGTCTAACAAGGCAAAGATTCTGTTAAAAATATTAAAAGATTTATTTACTATAGCTTTCAAGAACTTTTAATTTCCTAACTTATGTTGTGAATCTTAAAGAGAGCAGGTAGATTATGCAGCATTTCACAAAATATTTCACTGAGGTACTCTATTTTTACAGAATTTCTTAAAATGGATAGTCACTAAACACACTTCATAAAATGATACATGGTTGGAGTACTAATTTTTTAAAGGTATAGGTGAGAAATTATGTGCTATACTTATACTTAACTATTGTTTGTGTTTGGTTCTTATAATATTAATTTTATCCTTTTCTCTACATGATTGTTTAATATTCATTCATTGTTTGTCTCTTTCCTAGCATTGAGGATAGAAAAATGAAAAAATGTTTTTACCTCCAGGAATCCAGAAGGAAATATGTATTATATGACTTATAATTTTGAGTACTATTTTGAGTAATTATTTTAAATAATATTTTGAGTAAATGTTTTTGAGCACTTACTATGACCTAGATGCTTTAATAGAATCTGTCAATAAACCTAAAGGCAAAACCAGACATGGCTTTTGAACTCATGGATATAAAAATTCAGTGGGGAAGACAGATAATAATCAACCAATCTTACAAGCAACCTAAAAATATTCTAAATCTGGGAAATGCTATTAAAAGGTGGTGGGAACGAGGGAGGAGGGAAATCGCATTGTTCCCTGAGAGCTCGTAATAGAATTTTTTTAAGCTAATTATTATTAACTAGAGAGCAAAATGAAGAATAATTTTAACAAGGTGCAAGGGGATATGGGGAATATAATTAGGGATAGTTTCTAGACAGCACGTGTTCAGGCAGGCTTTATGCTAGGAAAAAGCATAACACAGTTACGGAACAAACTTAAAACCAGAGCAGGTAAAGAAGGCTGCCTAGGGTAAGGTAAAACTTGGCCCCAAAATCAAGTTGTTGAAATAGACAGTGCCCAGAGCCAGGAGGACTTTGGAGATATGCTAAGAACGTTTCTATTTACACTAAGCCTCAATAATAAATGACTCCAGGGTTTTTAGCAAGGAGTTTTGAGGGCGGAGGTATCACGGGTGGACTTGATGTTTTTATATCAGTCCTTTTGTAAAGAGCTCTGTGCTCACACTTCAAAAAAGCTTTAAGGGGAGAAGAAAGGGTGAATGTTGGGGACAATGTACCGGGTAGAATTATGTGGTAGAAAAAGGACTGTAGATAGATGAAAGAGATGTTGAGAAGGCCAGATAGCCAGGGATTTGTGAAGAATTGGGTGTCAGTACCCAGCTGATCGAGAAAGGAAGGTTTGGGTGGTGAGACATCCAGTTGGAAGAATGCACAAGAGGCTGACATGAGAATGAAATGGCAGGCACCAACTTTATTGTGGGGAGTGCAGTTCTGTTGTGGGGAGCGCACTTCTGCTTCTGCTCTTCTTCTGCTCCCTTTCATGTGCTCTCCTTCTGCTCCCCAGGGTACCGCAAGTCCCCACATATATCTGAATATAATAGTGGCATTCAGCCACACGTGTGTGATACAATAAGCTGAATTATGTTTACATATTTTAGGCGCAGGTGCCCTACTACACTAATGTAACATTCTAAATCCTGGGTCCTATTCCTAGCTATGAGCCTGCGTCACAGCCAGACCTGGGACCAGAAGGCCTGGGTCCCACATTAGGTATAGTCTTGGGGCAGATCGTGGTGTGAAATAGATTCCAGATGTTTAATTTACATAACTATTTGAATTGTCGTGGTGTAACTCGCTGAGTTTAGGAACATCAGGAAAGGATTAGGCCTGGAAATACAGATAATGGTTATGATTTTAGGCATCTTGAATTTGAGAAAAGTTTGAGGAATTTAAGAAAAGGTCCCAATCTGTCTGCTAGTTATAGAAAAACAAAGAAATATAAACAAAATTCTATTAATAGAATAGTTATTTTCAGGGTTTCTTTCACAAGAGATTATATTTGTGTTGAGTCTAGACAGAGATTGATAAATAGATAAAAAATATGAATCTATGAAAAGTGATACATAGATAAAAAATATGAATCTAAGGGAAGATACTACCACTTTCATGGAATGGTTAGTATGTGCGTTTTTGCAGAAAAAGGTAGTGATCTAGACTGGAATGGCCAGTTAAAGTCATATCTGTGAAAGCTTTAATGAAATGCCTGGATATTGTGCCATAGGTGAGACATCATAATGTTTGTAAGCCATGGAGTAAAAAACATCAGATTAGTTTATGACAAAGATAACTCTTGGTACAGTGTAGAACAGTAGTCCCCAAATTGTGGACTGTAGACCTGTGGGTATCTCTTAGATTCTTCAAGAGAGCTACAAGGTAAAATGACTCCAAATGTTATTTTCTTTTTTCACTGTGTTGATATTTGCAGTGACGGGGCAAAAGAAAGGATGTAGCTGCTGATGACTTAGCATAAGTCAAGACACTGACACCAAATTATATGACTAGTTATTGTACTCTTCAGCTCTACAAATGCTTAGTAAAAAGAAAAGAAAAAAAAAGCTGCTATTTTATTTAAGTTATTTGAAGAAACAGAAACATATTATTAATTTTAATTAATCACAACCTTTGGGTACATGTATTTTGATATTATGTTATGAAATATGTATGCCAAAAGCACATGTGCTTCATATCAAAATAACATATTTGTCTTGAGAAAAGCGCTTTGTACATTACTTTTTAGTTTGAGCTAAGCTAGCAGCTTGTCCAGTGTTGAGTTCAACCACATCATAATATTGCTGCCTTGGCATCCATTTTGTGTGTCCAAGTGGCCTGCATAGGCCTTGAACTGATGCTATTCCCTCCCTGGGGCATGCCCTAGATAATAGCCCAAAGTCACAAGCAAATGTAAGTTCCTGATATGACTTCCCAGCTGCACTTGTGATAAGCATTCTCCCCTGCTTCTCAGGGCCTCCCTCTTGTGTACCTCTTTGATAAGATGCCCGCAAAGCTTACCAAAAGTTCATGGGATCACTTGATTCATTTTGAGAAAATGCTCTTCCAATTAGCCAAATTTAAATTGTCATTAGTTTGTTAGTCATTCCTTTTAGTAAAAGATTTATCACAGTAAAAGGATACAAAGTAAAATCACCAAGGCAAAAGGGGCAAATCTCATCATGTAGAGAAAAACAGCTAATGATAAAATTTGAGCTTTCAAGTCAAAAATAGAACTTCGGAAAATTTGTTTACACCACCAAGAATTTGACAGTGTCCCATACTTAAATACTTTTTTAATCATATTGTCAGTATTAACAAATATAAATATGTTTTTATATTATGTAATAAAATGAATCAGTATTTAGGAGAGCTTCATTTCAGGGAACTGGTATTTTCCAAATGACCAATGCACAATGTTACAAATTCAGAACAGATAAAAGATTCAAAGCACAAGAAGGACCAATGAGTTCTAATGCCCAAGCATAAAATGTTACTGATATGGTTTCACATTCCGCATTGCAAATAACCACTAGAAAACCATCACTTGTTGAGTTTTGGTGTTATACCAGAGAAGAATATCCACAATTATCTGGAAATGATATAAGAAAACCAAAACATTTCAAACTACATTCTTGTATACATATCACACGTGAGATGCAGAAGCAGATATAAGAATCCACCTGTCTTCTATTAAGAAGAAAAATGGAAAAGTAATGCCTATCTTCTCATTAATTTTTTTGTCTTTGCAAAGATATTTTTCATAAACATATCTCATCATGTTAATATGTAATGAGATTTTTGTTTTTATTTTAAGTTGAATTAATAAATATTTTATAAATTTCATAGTTATACTTTCTAATGCAGCATATATTGATAGATAGAATTTACATAAATTAAAGCTCTTTGGGGTCTTTAATAATTTTTAAGATTGTGAATGAATCCTGATATCAAAAACATTGAGAATCAATGGTGATGAAGAATGGGAAAACTGGTACCTGGGAGGCAATGTAGGAGATTATGATAATATTCCCATTGGTAATGCAGAGAAATTTAAATTAAGTAGTCATAGTAAGTGAGAAAAGGAAAAAAATAATTTAGGATATTTCATAAATAAAAGCAATCTACCTAGATACTTAATTAAATATCTGAGTAGAAGAAAATGGTAAGGTCGAGCAAAGGCAAATTTGTGAGTCTAGTTAGGCAACTGAGGAAAGGAGACAAATTTAAGTATAAAACAAGGCAGTGTTAATGGATAACAGAATTCATAAAAGTCGCTGTACACTCTTTTTAAACATTTAGCTGCACACAAGTAGGTTAATTTTGTCATCGTTCTCTATTACAAAGATAGGATTTTTTGTTAAAGCCATCAGTCATCAATTTTAGAAAAATATTCAATATACTATTCTTGAGATAAGCACAAAGAATGAATAAAATGTTTATATGTTTATGTATCATAACTACAATACTTATTACTCTAGACTCCCAAACCAGTTAAAGTCATACATTCAGCTCCCCTTTGGTGAATGTTCTTCCCATTTCTTTTTATTGACAGTTGTTGTTGTTGTTGTTGTTGTTATTGTTGTTGTTGTTCCTTTTACAAACACTAGTGGTATGTTATCCCTGGAAAACTTTTGATTATGGTTAACACTTGTATGCAAAGATATTTCTAATGGCAGTGATAAAGTTTGTTTGTTTGTTTGTTTTGTTTTTTATCTGTAGAAACTCAAAGCTTTCTCACAGCTTAGTTTTATATTTTAGGCTGAAATGGTTGAAAATTATTTGTGCATAAAATTATATTAATAAAAGTGTACACATTTGGGCGATATTTGAGGTGTAAGTATTCAGAAACAATCTCTTTTAAGAAATGGCCATCAATCAAAAGATTTCTTAAGTTTTACATACCTTGAGATTATATATGATGCTGAAGATTCAAGAAAGAAAGAGTTACTTTGCTTAACACATGATATATATTTCCAATGCCTTGGAAAGAGGCTATAAATATTTTCTCTATATACTCATCAATCTCATTACATTGACTGATTCTTTAAATAAAAAGGAGAGAGAGTAGGTTGCTAGAAATCTGAAAGATCAATAAATTAAAATAAACTGCTTTAACATTCATTTTATTGAATACCATTAGCATTCACATTGTTACCCAATAAAACTGTCATCATAAAATTGTGTCTTTAGAATAACAATTAAAATCTAATATAGTGAGTAATTCAATATGCATGTATAATGTGATTTATTTAATCATGTAACATTATTTCAGATTATTATAATTTAAAGTAATTAAACTATTAAAATACAATTATTTAATGTGCGTATCCAGATACACACACATACATATACATATATACAGTATTTCTGTTTGAAATGCTATTTTTCATAACTATAGTCTATACATAATAATTTGAAGCCATTAAAATCATATACACACCCTACAACACTAATATAGTGATAATGTTTATTTAAGCTGCATGATTTAAGCCTTTTCATCAACTTCTTAAGTGAATACTAGTGTGAAAAATAAAACAAAACAAAACAAAAACGTCAAATTCTATATAAAAATCAAGGTCTATCAAATTAGGGAGGCAGTGAATTTTCTCTTTAGAAACAAACTTCTGATATTCTAAAAAATTACCAATTAGTAAATCAATATCAGAATCCCAGAATTAACTACTATTTAATAATTGAGGAAACATTGAGCATAGAACTGTTTCTGGCATAGTTATATACATTTTTCTTTAAAGTGAACTTGAGCTTCTACAGCAATACTTATCAACTTTAATAATTTAAATTCATTAGTGAGAATAAATGGACATTCAACTTTTACCAATTGCTTAAGGTTCTTGGATGCCAATTGACAGACACCTAACTCAAATTAGTTTAGAAAAAGTAATAAACAATATTTTCTCTGAGAACCTAATAAAAATGTAAATAACCAAAATATGGAAGGCAAAGATGAAATAGTTTTATGAACAACTGAACCAGGGTCTGCAAAACAACCAAGACTCTGTACCAATTTATTTTTTCTTTCAATATACTGGCTTCATCTTCTTTCACTTTAAAATGGCTTTCTCCCCTTCTGCCTTGTGAGGTTATAACAAAAAAAAAACAGAAACTGGGCCTTCACAAGGCACTGAGTCTGCCTTGATCTTAGACTTTCCAGCCTCCAGAACTCAGTCTGATGTTCCAGAGATGTATGTTTCAGTTCTTTCCCTAATGGGCTTTCTCCATAATTGCACTGATGAGTTGAAGCATAAAGACCAGCCAATCTTAGAAAAATTCCAAGGACAAAAAGAATGGGAGAAAGTAGAGGAGAAGAAAGAGAAAGAAGAGAGACAAAAAAAAAAGGATGAGAAAGAGAGAAGGAGAAAATAAAGGAGGAAGAGGAGAAGAAAAAAAACCAAATATATTGTAGAAAGTGACTTCATTCAAATAAGTGCATAATCTCCCAAGATGAATACTTTGCATGCATATTTCAACACATTTACTTTAATATTTTAAAATTTACTTTATTATCACACTTCATAATAGATGGAAGATGAATCTCTATAATTTTCTCTCATTTGTCTTAAATGAGATACATAAAATACAAAGATGCATTAAATACAAAAAAAATTTGAATACAAAGATTCTCCATATTAGAAGTAATTAAGTTAAAAGCATTTTTAAAATCATTAAATTTTATTAAACTGTTACTTAATTTTAAATAAATGAATAAAATAAAATAAAATAAAATAAAGTGGATTTCTCTAAAAAGTAGGAAATGTAACAACACTTCACTGTTTTTATGATTTATAACTTTTACCAACATAACGAAATTGTCTTTCTTTCAAAGTAATTGAAAAATTTCAGGCAAAATCTCTGAGGATATCTGGCCAGTTGTCTGACTTTGGATTAATCAACTATGATTGGTATACTCTTATTAGCCTAGCTTGAGTCATTAATTAAGGGACTCGTCTACTCATGTATTAAGGATCTTTCCTCACAAGCAGGGGTGTAAGGGGACCACTTACTTGAATTAGAGGTCATTGTAGAAAAGAGGGAATGTGTGTCTTTAAGCCACCACAGCAGATCTACTATATTTTTCAGATGTTTCACAGACCTAAGGCAAAATTACATTGGTACTAGCAGTCACATACCAACCAATATTTCTCTAATTTCATTATTACCTGTATTTTACAAGTTTCTGTCATCTTAAAATATTACCTTAATATTTCTCTGAAATACCAGAATCTAACTCATGTGCATTCCATGAGCAAGTTTTCTTAGTCAGCATTCAAATACAACCCACAGTATTTTCTCTTGTTGCTCAAATTCTCTTCGATGATATTACTTCTTTATGACACTATCCAAAGAAAGCAGTAGTTATGTAATGGTTGCCTGCCACAGGAAGAATGATGTAGCTGCTGAAGTCTCTCAGCAATATCACTGAGCCTTCTCATTCCTACATCATGAATGCAACATCTATCATAACATCTCACATCTTTCATCTGCAGCAAGGCTGCTTGCACCAGAGGCAGTGAAGCCAATCACTCTCAGTATTTAACGCAGCAGAGGGCAAAATTATTCTTTCCAGTAGAGCACTAGGAGAACTTTAGGTTTAGTCTTAGCAGGTAGAGCAACAGACATAGTAAATAAGGAAGCACCAGGCAGAGCAAACTGCAGACCCGCAGAGCCAATTAGTCTAGATCCTTTTTTGATATGAACAAAGCAGTTTAGCCTTTATCCCAGAATGAAAGAAAAGAACAACTTGCTATGGAAAGTGTAGACATTGTAAATGGGAGCAACTGAGGCCTAAACCTTGGAACACCAGAGTGAAGTTGCTATAATTCTGGTGTTTATCTGGGCTGAGAGAGACATCACCCGGAGCTGCTGCTGCCACTGCCTTTTATTAAAATAGAGTGAAATGGTGTACCTATACTAATAACTCTCGCCCAGGCCTCTCCAATCACAGAATCAGTCTTTAGGAGAAAAATAAGCACTAGGAGCAAAGGCTAGAAAACCTGCTATAACTACAAATAGCAAAAATCTATAAGTCCATCTATAAATAGGATTGAACACACAAAGACCATGAACGGCTAAGAAAAAGCAACAGCACAAAAAGTAGAAACAGGATAATGAAATGAAGAATAGAGCCAGGAAAAATCAGAGAAATAGTAAATTTAAAGAATAAGAGAGAGCTTAAATTAATTAGAAATAAAACTACAAATGCTAGGGGCAAAAGCTCAATGAAGGCAATAGCAGGACTCAAGGGAATGTTCCAGAATGTAGAGCAAATATTGAAAGAGGTAATAACTAAGTAAAAATTAAAGAGTAAGAGAGAATAATCCAAAAAACTCAACCTGAATTTCTTTTTTAAAAAATGAGAAAAAAATGAAAAATAATTAATAAAGATATGAACAAATATAATGTTCCTAATCTCTCAACAATATGTTAGTTTTCAAATTAAAAGTTCCCACAGAGTACAGCATGGAAAATAAATGATTCAATACCTAGAAATATTACTGTGATTGTTTAAAACAAGGGTAAAGAAAATGCTAATAAAAATAGAAAAAAATAATAATTCAAGTTATAAATAAAGGAGCAATAATCTGATTGACATCATTGTATCTGAATATTAGAAGAAAATTGTCATTGATATATAAGTTACATGGTGAACTTAGTTTAATCCTACAATCTTATATTCACTGAAAATATTATCCAAGAATAAATTTTGAATTAACACATTTTCTGAAATAAAACGTTTAAGAAATTTATAGATTCAACAAAATCCCAATCAAAAAAATATGCAGACTCTTGTAGACATCATCAAGGCCAATTCTAAAATTTATATGAAAATGCAAATTTGAAGAACTTACACATGATATCAAAGTTTACTATAAATCTAGAGTAATCAGGAAAACATGATATTGATCTAAAGATGGGCAAATAGATCAATAGCACAGAATAGAGTGCCCCAGACATATAATCAATACATATATGGTCAATTGATTTTTGAGAAAGGTGCTGGTGGGAATGTAAAGTGGCACAATCACTTTGGAAAGTAGAGAAGTTTTTGTGTTTTTGCTGTTGTTTTTAAGAAATTACATCAAAAACTACCATATGACCTAGTCATTGCACTCTTAGGTTTTTGCTCAAAAGAAATAAAAGCATGTGCTCATAGAAGAAATTGTATATGAATGCACATTTCATTTCTGTCTATCAGAGTTAAAACCTGGAAGCAACCGGAATGTGCAAAACAGATAAATGGATAAACAAAGGTGGAATATCTAGAAAATGGAGTACATCTAACAAGAAAAAGAAAGCAAGAACAATTATGTTGATTGAAATAAATCAGATTTTTTAAAAAGTACAAACTGTATAATTCTATTTATACAAAATTCTAGAAAATGCAAATTATTGCGTAGTGATAGAAAACAGACTAATGTTTTCAGAGAGGTAGGTTGGGAAGGGGAGGAGGATAGGGACATGAGAGCAGGGAGTGTTGATAAAGGAAAAGGCAAGAAGAAACTTTTGGAGATGGGAGATATGCTCATTATCTCAACCGTGGTGACTATTTCACAGGTGGACACATATGTTAAAATATCAAATTTTACACTTTAAATACGTGCAGTTTTAAAACGTGTGTAAAAAAAATGACAATTCTAAAATCAGTGAGGATAAGGAGGAAGCAGAGCTCTCTTGTATTGTTTTGGAGTGTAAAATGATTTGGAAAACTTGGGCTTTCTTTATAAAATCAGGCAACCAAGGGTCAATCAAGGGTTGCCTCACCTTAAAAACTAAATAAATAAAATAAATAAAAAATAAAATAAAATTAAGCATATGCCTACTCTATGCAAAAAATTTTAAAGTTTAAGATTTACTTTTCATGTATTTTTTCTGACAAAAATATTACTTAGGTATACAGTCAGTGTAAATGAAGAAGCAATATTGAAATTCAGAAGACATGGAGTTCAAGTAAGAATTTGACTTAATCGTAGATCTAAGAAGAAGAAATGCACAAACACAGCAGTAAGACAAAGAGAGGAAGAAAGGAGGATTATTAAGGAAGGAGGTGAGTAGTGTGGTAAGAATAGAGAAGCTATAAAAAAAAAACAGTGAGAAGAAAAGAAAAAACAGTGAATAATGTCACAGGATTGAGAGAAATGGGTTACTTGCCATTATAGCAATACTCATTCAACCCTGATCTCTCTCTCTCCAGAAGCACTGTTATGACATACTTAACCTGCTCAGAGGAGTTATCATCCCCAGGCTTGAGTCTGCTTTATTTCTACGTGCCTTATTTAACCAAATTTCAACTTTGTTTAAAGGCGGTATCCAGAATTGTAGGACAGAAAAGTCATGTAATATTCCCTGGGATAATACTACAACAAGGCTGACTGACACCTGTGTTCTAGAGATAAGGAGGTTTGAAATATCACAGGGAAATCAACAAATGTGGGCTTCAGAGTCCACAAGGAAAGGTGCAGCCATGAATAAAAGCAAGTGTGAAGGCCTTTTTCTCTTTTGTCTTCTCTCCTCCAATTTCTCAAAATGGAAACGTCTTTATCTGGTCCTTTACACTGCCTGGGGAGCTCTAATGACTGCTCTGCTAAGGAAATCTAGTGAGCTGGAGGTAGGAAATAATGACTATCGGACAGAAAATGTCACCCAGAAGGTCAAAGAGTGAAACTTGTGAGGCTCCCGCCTCTGAGTGAAATGCCATCCCTTGTGCAGCAACTGAGGTAGATTCAGTCTGGCACCAAAGTAATTTGTCTCTAAGCAGCTTCTGCTGAAGTAGAGAAACTCATATTACAGCACTCATGACTGAGATAGGTTCAAGGGGTCAGTGACTGAATTGCAGTTACAGACTTCTCATGAATTCATAGATCTTGAAATCAAAACTCTTAATCACGAATGCCAAGTTCATTCTTTGTGTTTTGTTTCTACAAATTCACAAACCAGCGTATCATATTTTAATTTACTATTTTCCAGGTTCGTATATAAAATTATTAAAATGGCAAAGTTTAAAATATTTGGAATTTGAAATCTTCAAACAAATCTAGGGGAAGGAAAGTGTAACAAAGGAATCAGTATGAGTGAGCTCTGCACACAAAATGCCCTCTAGATTTGGCATTCTTTCCCATTAACTTCAGCTCTTTGAAGATTGTTATAATATAAAATAGGTCTCTTAACTTAGTTGTTTTAGATGAGAATTCACAAATCTGTTGTCATGCTAGATTGATCATTAGTTTGTGAGCATCTCATACCACATTTCAATTCCCATTTGAGATGTCTGGGCATTAACTTCTCAGGGGCAAAAAAGACTCATCAATGAACTGTCTCCTTAGGTCACAAAAGCAATGATTTTTATGTATACTCCTTAGCCTCTAGGTGTTTATGGTGGCAGTTTCATATACAAAGCATTTTTATTTGAGTCTGTCACAGACATAACAGTTAGCGAACAAGCTAAAAGATGAAGAGTAAAAAGAATCGGCTAAACATTTGAGTGTTTAAAAAGCACTACATGCTCCTTGTCAAATTTGGAATAAAATTATTTGGAAATGTATCAGATAATAATAATAGGATACAGTATATAACATTTATTAAGTGAGCACTGTGTTAAGTGTTATATATGCATTAACACTTAATTCCACCAATGATTCTCTGAGGTGGATTTAATTATTAGACCCATTTATAGACCAGAAAATTGAGACTTATAAAACTTAGGACTAAACAGCCTGCCAAAGACCCCTCAGCTGTGACTGATGAGCTAAGCTATTTAACTCCACAGCCTTCATCCCTAACCATGACCCTGTGCTACTTCCCTTGGCAGTGATTTTAAGTTCATTACAATTTCTCTACCAAAGACAACAATTACAACTCTTTGTTAAACTTCCTATGTATCATTCCACATTGTGTAATTTATATATGGTTATACATTGACATTGATATTGACAAATAGGCATCTCTTTTTCAATCTAGACAAAATATATCAAGCAAAGTATCAGAGACAGTGACATATTTTTATTTCAGTACATGTAGTCAATGCCCACATTTCACTGGTTACATATCAAAAATTTCAATAATGTGTGACTGTGCAATTACTTAAAGTCCTGTAGATGAGTGTTGAAGCTGTTTTAGATCCTTTGCTACTTACATATAGTGCTGTTAATAAAAATGTACAACAGAAAATGTATACTTATGCATGCCTAGATTAATTTGCAAATTAAATAACTTTTGCAGGGCTGAAATGCAGATATTTCAGATTTTAGTTGTATTTTTCTGTAACTGATCTAATATTTTTCTTGAATACTACTATAATATAATAATATATCTTAGGCTCTTCTGGTTGAAATTATCTTCTATTTAGGACTCTTACAGACTAAACTGTATTCCCTCAAAATTCATGGGTTGAAGCCCTAAACCCCCAATGTGGCTGTATTTGGAGATACGGCCTTTAAGGATATAATTAAGGTAAAATGAGATCTAATATAACTGATGTCTTTATAGGAGAGAAAGAGACACCAGGAATGTGTACACACAGAGGAAAGGCCACGTGAGGAGTCAGCAATACAGCAAGCCAAAGAGAATTCTCACCAGAAACCAACATTGCTGGCACCTTGATGTTGGATTTCAAGCTTCTGGAACGGTGAGAAAATAAATTCCTGTTTTTGAAGCCATCCAGTCTGTGATAGTTTGTTATGGCAGCCCTAGAAGCTTATATAGATGACTTAGGTTCCTTGTGATACACGCTTTAACATGTCTGTCATGATCCCCCTTTCCTTTCTAAAAAGTGAATTGATCTACTGGGGCGAAGAAATGGAAGCTTATGTGATTTGGTCCCTGTAGGAAATCGTAGGGCCTCATAGCTCAATATCTGTCTAGCTTTGATTTTGAGTGTTTGGGTGAGTGCAATCTTTCTCCTAAGTACTGCTACGGTTCAGGGGATACCTTTCCTCATTTGGGGGTACAGCTAACTGCCTAACCTGCCATTGCTTACAGTACACAAGTTACCTTCCCTTCATTGTCCTGCCTCTCCAGGTCCCATGACCATGACATCTGGGAAAGTCTAGATCCCTGGCTGAGATAAATCAAGCCCACTGCCTCAGGCTACTGTTTCTAGTCTTTTGTTCCACCAATTGTTTCCGGGCCATATTCTTCATTCTGGTTTGTTCTGTTCCTAGGGATGGAGGTTATCAATTCTGATTTCTTCATGTTCCTTTTAGCTGCTCCTCAAACTCCTAGCTGCTCCTCAAACTCCTGTTCCTCTGAGTTTCTACTTATTGGTGAGCTAGAGTAAGACATGGGTGCGTGTCTCCCCTTCTTTTCTTCTGTGCAGAAAGGAGATCTTACAACTCTTCGTATGTGCCTGAAACAAGCTTATGTCATTTTCTGCTTTTTTTTTTTACTTTATGCCTTATAAAAAATTTTTGATTCTGCCTCTCATATATATATATATCTATATCTATATATGCATAAATAGATATAGATATCAGTATATATATTTTTCTCCTTTGAAAAACATATCTTCTTGTTGATGAAACAGAAAAAAACCTTAATGTAGGTGTTAGAGTCTGAATATCAAACCTCTATTTCTTTTCTGCATTCTTGCTGAAATAATCCCAAACTACCCTGAGGCATATGAATTAGTCTATAAGAATGAGGCTAGGGAGAGGGAGACGAATCAAATACTACTGCAGAGAAAATTCAAAAGCACATTTAAAAATGTCTAAAGATGCTCTCCTCTTCACACAAAAATGTGTCACTGAACATTGGGGTTATAGCAGTGAACAAAATAGACATGCTCTTAGAGAGATTACAATCTAGTGGAAAAGGCTGAGAAGAAATTTTAAAAATTCAATATAAAAATATTCAAAGTTATCATAAGTGCCAAGAAATAGAGGTGAAAAATAAGAGTAATAGAAATAATGTTAAGAGTAATAAGAGGGTCATCTGTGAAGTCTTCTGTGGAGAAATGATGCCTAAACCAAGGAAGCAACAATTGCAAAGGCCCTCAGAAGAGTGAGAAATTGGTGAAAATAAAAAATAGCTATGGTGAAGAGGGAGGGAGTATAGTGTGCCCATGGAAGGGAAAAAGGGCATAGTATGAGTGTGATGAAGTAGACAGAGGTAATTCATTCACGGTACAGAATCTAGAATGTTTACCTCATTTCTACAGAACAATGGGAAGCAAAATTAAGAAGTTAAACTGAGTAGTGTCTGATCTGATTGCAATTGCAAATGATTTCTCTTCAAGTAGAGGCAAGAGGGGATGGACCGAGCCTGGTTAGGAGATTCTTGCCTGTGCGCTAAAGAGATTGAGGAGCATAGAAGAGCATGGGGTCATGAAGCTAGAGAAAAATAGATGGATTGAAGCATGTTTGGAAGGTGAAGCAACTGAACTTTGCAACTGGCAGATGGTAGGTAAAGAGAGTTACTAGGTAAGGAAGTATTTAAGGTTTTAGGAAGGAGCAAATGAAGTTATATTGGTATTTTTAATTAATAAAGAGTATACTGGGAGAGGAGCAAGTGTAAATAAGAGGAGTAATGTTTGGGAAGCATTTTGTGAGAGGTTTCTGTAAGACATAACGTGGAGATGTTGCAGAATTTGCTTACATTTCCTTAGATAAAATTCTGGAAATTTTAGTAGAGAATGTTTAAATTTTGTTATATTGAAAGGTTAACCTTTAAAAATGTTGTACCTATTAAAACAGTCTCACCATGTGGACCATCTACTTTCCATTATCTCAATATCATCAACATTATAAACTTTTTTTAAGTTATGCCTATCTGACAGAATAAAATTTATAACTTTTTAAAAATTTGGCTGTATTCGTTTTATTGGTGAGTTGAGGAATCTCGTTTCTATTTGTATATATCTTTCTTCTTAAGAAGTTCATGATAGTTCATTCATTTTCCCATTGTGTTTGGAACCACACTGCTTTGGTTCAAATTCTGGCTCTACCACTTGTGCATGAGTTTTTCAATATTTAAAATGGAGAGAATAAACAGTGTAAGATCATTGTAAGGACTGATTTATACTGCAGACCACTTAGAACAATGCCTGGCATAGTACACTATAAAAATGGCACTCTCTCATCGATCTCAAACCTATTCTACTTATTCTTCCAGTCCTAATTTTGATGTTATTTTTTATGTCAAGATTTCACAATGGTACCCAAACTCAAGCAAGATGTGAGACTAAGGTCCAATTAAGTGTCACTCCCCTAAGCTTATACAGGACTTTTACTTTCCCTATCATATCACTCATCTAGTTGTTTTATAATTGTTTAGTTAACTCTGTCTCAACCATGAGGTCTGGGCTGAGTAAATGATTGTATTACGGTTCCCACCCAATAAAAATCCGAAATGAATGAGCGAATGGTGCACTTTTGAACTACACGACTGCCCTTTGAGCTATTCTCTCTGGAACAATTTTATTTATCAGACTCTGTACTTGGCATTAGTAAACACGCAAGACCAGTTAACACTAGGTCTATCACATGGCATAGATTTCTTTAAATTTATTAATTTTTCTCTCACCCTTAAAATGTAGAAATGGTGTTTAAACTTTTTTATGGGTCATCAATTTTCTTGGTAAACTGAACGAAGACATTACATTCAAAAACCTGCTGTCACAAAGTAACATACAGATACACACGTTTCATATACAGTTGGGAAAATATCTAAAATACATTCATAGAACATAAATTAAGTTTATGGTCACTTTTAGCATGACATCCTTATTCAGGCCTGCCTTCACTCCTTTCTCCACTCTAGCCACACAAAAAAATAAGATTTTCGAGAAATTTGCCAATTATCTCTTTCATTTTATCAATTTTAAAGGATAGTTCTTCAAATCTTTTCTTTGTAGTACCATATTCACTTAAAACAAGTTAATCTCAATAAGTTACTCTTTTACATCACAGACTACTTTTTAAAGAATATTTTGAACACTATTTTTAATCAGAAATTACTCTGCTCAGAACTGTTCTAAATAGAGCTGTCTCTTTTTTAGAGCAAAATAATCTGATGTCTACTAGAATTCAAGGCATTCCATCTGTATTCTTGACCTGTGCTTTTAGTCATTCATTAGACAAATATGAATAAATGAATGTATTATCTATATTCTCGAATTTCCCAAAGCAAGCAAACTTTTATATTCTCTGCTTACATGAAACTTGACTTTCCCCTGATGTTATATTTCCTATGAAACTTGCGACATAGGGATTGTAAAAGTGCAGGCTTGCTTCACACTTTAATGTGAAGCCGATATGATTACTGACTCACATTGAAAGAAGGAAAATATGTGATCTGGTTTCTCAATCTCATTTCCAGTCTCCTTTATAACACCACCCACAGGAGCTCATCTTTGATTCTAAATTCATTTAAGTAAACCAGTCTTTTGTGATCCTATTTGATTTTATCTACTGACCACTAGGATACTTCTTTTTTTATCTCTTTACTGACATCAATACAAGACTTTGATATTCCTCGCTGTCTGCCAGTACTTATTAACTCACTCAACAATTACTTATCGTATCCTGAGTCTCCCAAACTTCACAGTCTGTTCAGGATTGACAGGAAGTAAATGAAAATTAAAATGAAGAATGATAAAATTTTTTAAAGTTATGCATGAAGTAAAGGGGTAACACATAAAGAAGAAATAGCATCTGACTTAGCTCTTTTAAAATAATCAGGACTTATCTAGGAGAGGAAATATTGGGCTAATAAAAACAATAGCATTAGAAAAGGGGTGTTATATACAGAAACTTTCTAGATTGTTAGGTGCATGTCAGGGAGTGATCATGGTGGAGGCCAGATAGAGGAGGGCCATGGAAAATATTCTAAATTTCAATCAGAGATTCTAGTTTGATGTACTATAGGCCACAGATTTATTTGAAGGTTTTAGGCAATGGAGTAGTATGGTCAGATTGTATTTAGACAGATATTTCTAACTATAATATGGAATAAACTTAATTGGAGAGAAGATTTTAAACGGAAGCCAAGGAGATTGGACAGAAGAAAAATTGAATACTAGATAAAATGTTAGAGAGATCTAAATAAGGCAGTGGTAATAAGAAAGATGAGAAAGATGAAGTACCCAAAAATATTTAAGAATTTAATTAGGCTGGATTTTGTATCTGGTTTGGAGCAAATGGTTTGAAATAAGAAAAAGTTTAGAATAATTCAAATATTTTTGCCTGGGGTGACTGAGTGGATAACATCATTATTGAGAGTAGAAATACAAGATTCATAGGTTTTACAGGAGAGATGATGTTGAAGAATTAGTTTTTGAGCATCCAAATAGATATATCCAGTAGCTAACTGGATATATGAGAATAAAGGACTGAATACTAATGTGAAGAATTTAGAATTAATTAGCACCAAAAAAGAGAAATAACCAGTGAAGAATCAAAGAATGGTATATTAGCCAGGGTGTGACTGCACACACTAAAAAGTTATATTGGTTGTCTTAGGCAAAATATGGCAACAGAACTGAAAGAACATTGGAGAAATAATAGCCAGAATCAAGGGAAGTTTGGAGACAAGACTGGGAACCACATGGACCTGCTCATATAAACCACACACTCTCATCCCTAGCCCCTATTAGGGCTGCCTTGACATCTCTGTTGCTAATAAGTGCCATTAAAAGATAAATCAAGGCACATTAAAACTTTCAAAAGTTTCTTTGAGCAAAAATAGATTCGGATGGGTAGTATCAGACTTAAATTGGTTAGGAACACTGTGCAGATGGGGCTAAGGGAAAGGCTTGTATAGGGCACCCGAGAAAACAAAGCAAGATAACAATTTGGCTATAGTTTGAGATGCTGCCTTGTGTGGGAAATCCTAGTGGGGTGTTTGTGATCAGTTGTTTTTAAATTTCATTTTCTCAGCTATACGTGCAGTTATAGAAACTGACTCTGGCTTAGGTATTGGTTGGTTTTGTTTGGCTAACAAGGCATTAAAACCACCTCAGTGTAATGGCTTCCTTATTTAATTACTTGAATAGTGCTAATAATCTATTTGATTTGGGATTGCTGGATCTAGTCTCAAAGCCTGAGGCATCAGTCATCAGTCTAGGTCATCGGTCCATGTCTTCATCCCCTATTACCACTGAAAGCATGATATACTTGGCCATGTTAATCTTTACTTCTTCCATCAAATGTCACAGAAGTATTTTAGCTCAAGGAACCAAAGCAGTGAGAAGAGAAAGGGGAAGCAGAGGTAGAGATTATTATTATTATTTTTTAAAGGCATAGATATATGACAGAAACAAGTAGTGAATTCTGTCATGGAAGTAAAAGAAAATTTAAAATTTTTCAAAGTGTGAGTAGAAACACACACACCATATAAGCACATGTTTCAGAACAGCCACAGCGAATTTAAAGTTTCAACTGCATTATCATATGTAATTTGTAATCGTCATTTTACATTTAATATAAGCAAGCTAATTTTGTTATTTTAATAAAAGATCTCACTTTCAAAGTTTCAATATCTTTTAAAACATGATACTTTAGGAATATTTATCTGAAAGTATTAATGAATGTATTTGTTCATTATTTCTCTCCTGATATTATAACAGACTTCAAGTTTGATATGTAAAACCTTCAGCTTTTTCTTATTTCTTCTATATGAAAACATGGATAATTAGTGAGTTAGTAAGGCTGATTAGCATTTTTTTTTTAAATCTGCCCATTCAGCTGCTAAATCTGTGTCAGTTTCAACATAATGATGTTCATAATAAGATATGGTTTTCTGGGAGTTATAAAATTACAGAAAGCTGAAATTCAGCAGTCTCAAAATAAATGAATCTACACATGATTTCATTTAAGTTTTCATATCATATTTAATTATTTAAATAACTTGCCTTACATTTCTAAGAAGCATAATTGTATACATTCTGTGGTCTATTTTATATATATATATATATATATATATATATATTCCAAAAAACTAGAGCTATATATTTTATAATATCATTATATATATATATATATAAAATCCAAAAAACTAGAGCTATATATTTTATAATATCAGATGTTTGATTCCTTAAGCAGTGTGAAAAGTGTGATATATATTGCTACTCTGCAAATGATAAACTGCATTCAAATGAGAATGTAAGATTGCTAATATTAACAATATCATCTTTTTTACCGTAATATTTGTATCTTAACATTCATTTTCAAATCCTTTCTTATTTTTGCACTTTTGCCATTTTCTCTGCTAGTCTATAGTTGTGCTTCCCCTACTTTATCTTATTTAAATGAATGAGAAACCTGAAATGTGAACAAAACAATGTGTCAAATATACATTAAAAATAAAAGATTACGTTGTCTTTTTAAAAAAGAAAGATCATGGAAAGTGTGAAGAAAATATCAAAGGAAATTATATTTTAAAGCTGAACATGGCAAGTTACTGATCTTGTAAAATAATTTCAACACAGAAAACTTTAAAATACTGGTTAACATATTTTTAAAAAGAAATGTTAAATGTATGGCTGACCTTTTAAAATAGAAAGAAAAAATCATCAGACCAAAATGAGAAAATGGAGGGACTCTAGAGGAGTAGCAGGCACCAAAAGCCTGAGGCTGCCCTGAGGGTGTGGGTACTAGCCAGTGAGAGGCTGCTTTGTGGTCATGTGGCGGAGGGGACAGGAGACAGAGCCTCGGGCTTTGCATCGAGTCAAGGCTCCTGAGTGCTACAACTTCAGGGTAAAATAAACCCTCTATACAAGGGATATGGAAAAGAAATGTGTCAGTTTTGGCTGTTGCTATGGATGGAAATAAATTAAAAAACAGTTTCCATTAGAATTTGCAACAATAAATTCCTTTGGTCCATACAGAATTCAGTTAAATCCACACTTACTATATGCCCAAGTGTTAATTAATTTTGAGTAGGCAGCAATTCCAAGTATTATTATTTGAGCAAAGTATATCTTGAAAAAATTCCTATCAGTTAAATAGTTAATGATGATACGTTGGTAGCACTACCATTAAGATATAAATTCAGGTAGGATGCCCATCACCAGTGTAATACCGCAGGTCTCAGCCAGCATAGTGCAAGAAATGTAAATAAATAAATACAGAAACAAAATAAAATAACGTAAAATAAAATAAACATTGTAAAGCCTCAGAAGAGAATAAAGAAGGATTTTTATGATTCCAAAAATATGACTCCAAATAGAGATCACATAAGACATAGAAAGCATTGGGTTACTATGCAAATTAAAAAAAAAAAATGATGGGAACCACAGGTTGCAAGGTCTACTTATAACGAAAGAATCTAAACAATATAAATACATGACAATGCAAATGTATGTTGCAAATATATGATATATCCTCAATAAAGAGGGTCTGGAAGAAAACAAAGTGACCTAAGTAACTTTGGGAAATTGGGGTTTCACTGGAAACTGTATCTAAAAAAAAAGAAAAAAACTATATAACTGCTAAGCTGGTAAGTTGTTTCACTTGAAAATTCAAGTTAAAATTTCTGAAGCAGCTATGTTAGGTAGCTAGTTAGACATGAGTGACAGGGGAACAAAGGAATAGGGGCCCAGCACTGTAACCATAGAAACTTCCCTTGAAGACCTTCCTTAAGGATCTCCCAGAAATACTTTCCTTTTAGGGTTATAAATTATCCCAAATCCTATAGCACGAAGGCCATAAAAGCTGCTGGCCTAACCCAGCCACAAACGCATGAGCAGAAAGTACCGCCCATAACTTCAGCCTCATTATACCACCATTATAATATTATGACTATGCCTGGAAGTTCACGAATGTAATTATAACAGACTGAATTCTGGATAAGCACATGCACAGTAGGCAAAGTTATACAGCAGCCGGGTGTCATTCAAGGTGACTTCACTTGCCAATCATCTAGGAATGTCTTTGGTACCACTCCACCATGGCCCTCAAATATAAGGCAGATCTCTCCCTTCCCAGGGGTTATAGCCTTTCATCTTCCAAGACTATAACCTGTACCCTCCTTGGGGTACATAACCTCATTTCCACGTGGCTGGCCAGCTTTAGGCTTGACCCAGTCTTCTATCTCATACTGTGCTTTTAATAAACAAATATTGCTCATATTCACTAAGTTGAAATTCATTTCTTTGGCAGTGAAAAGGATCTAGAGGTGTGTGTGTCACCCGAACTCCAATCACTCCAACAGGAACAGCTATATATGTATACTGGGGTTGCCCCATAAGTAAATGAACAGTGGCATACTGATGGAGGCATGTAAAATGGGCACAGGAGCAAAACTAGAGTTCCAATGGCCAAAGGTGGAACAAGTTAAGCAGAAAAATGAATAGCATAGTACTGGATTATATCTCAAAGTATAAAATAAACATATAAAAGTCCTTTGTGATATGAATCAATAAGCAAATGAATGAACAAGTGAACAAGTAAATATATCTTAGATATATTTAATATATAGCTAAGAGGATAAGAGACAAATCTTCCTTACAGAAGCATTTTAAATAATGTATGTAGGTCCTCTCTCTTCCAGCAGATGGAGCATAATCCCCTCTCTTTGCCTGTGAAATGAGGTGAAAATTGACAATTGAGACACTTGACAAACACTATTTTTACCAAGTGATCAAGGTTAACATCATCAGCGATAAATAATGTTGATATCATATACCTGCTTATATGATATAATAAGAAGGGCACGTCACTTGTTACTCTTCTCCAAATCCCATAACCCCAAACTAATCATGAGAAAACATCTGACAATTCAAATTAAAGAACACCCTATATAATACCTTTCCAGTACTCCTTAGAACTATCAAGATTGCCAATAACAAAAGGCTGAGAAATTGTCATAGGCAGTTAATCTGCCACAGAGGGGTTAAGTGAGCATGATAACAAAATAAAACATAGTTCCTGGATTGGTTTCTGGAATAGGAAAAGAATATTAGTAGAAAAACTAGTAAAGTCCTAATAAAATATAGGAGTTTAGTTAATAGTAATGTACCAACACTTATTTCTCAGTAGTGACAAATGTAGCATAGTTGCAATTTTACCAAAACTGTGTACGTCCATGTCACCCTGAAGAGACTCGATCTCATCTGATCTCGGAAGCTAAGCAGAGTCGGGCCTGGTTAGTACTTGGATGGGAGATCACCTAGGAAGACCAAGTGCTGTAGGGCAAGCAAGCAAGCAATAAATGAATAAATGAATAAATGAATATTTAACAGAACTGAAACAAGTTTGACACCTTAGATGTAACAAATTATGTTGATTTGTCGTAAGTTATATAATGTGAGAAGACAGAGATCGGCATGAACCATATCACAAATAGCTTTTAAATAATGTCAAATTGAGTTTTTTTAAGACAATAAGAAGCTTCTTTAAAAGTTTTGAGGCATGCAATAGTTGTATTTATTGTCACATCAAAGCATGTAATAGTATTAAAATGCAAGTACATAGTTATTAAAATATTTGTACATATGACTATTGTATTTGTTGAGAATTTTATAATTTAAGAGGACTACGCAATAATAATTTTAGTTATATTTCAAACTTTATGTTTTCCTGGTATGTTCCTTAGTAATACAATTTTTGGTAACATTTTTTAATAAATTTATTTCATAAAGCCTTTTGGATAGATTTTTATGTCCTCATTTTGCCACATAGTAGTTCAACTTAGTCAAAGTGACTTCACTTCAAATTGTGTAGTATTTTATAGATTTAGAAAGTGCTCTGTTAGACATGCTATCTAATTTTTAATAGATAAACATGGGGAAGTATTTGAGTGGTAAAGATGAAGTTCAGGATATTTTTCATGTTTTGTGCCCTGAGTACTAGTTTGCACAGTGGAAATTTCTCTATGTAGAGACTAATTTCTCAGCACAGAGGCTTTAGGGCACTGTTTTCTTGAACAAATCTACTACCTTTTAAAAGTGAGAGATTTGTCCCCAGGTATATTTTAGTTCAGCATGTGTGCATATGCCAATGAATGGCTGAAATCATCAATAACTACAGAGAGAGACCCCTGGGGAAAATGTTAAACATATTCACTTGAAGACGTAAATAACAAGGTGCAAGTGACCAATTTTTCACTCGAAAAGTGATTTATATGTACTTTATTAGGAAACAAATTATTGACTTTTATGATATTTCATCATCCAACTGGTTTCACATTTTAGATTTTCTAAGTACATACAGCTCAACAGAGACTGTTTGCATGGTCCACTGGCAAATTATATGAATAATGGAAAATTTCTTTAAAGTATAACTATTTTTTAAATTATTTTTCATTTTATCTGAAACAAATATGTTCATTAAAGAATATTTAGAAAACGTTGTTCAACAGGGAAGGAAATTAAGTTATTCGTGTCCCATGTCCTCATCCAGAAGTAACCACCAAAAATAATTTATGATATTTTATTGAGTACAATATTTCAACATCTACTTCAACATCTTTCTTATGCATACATGTGCGATACATTCGTGTATGTAAAATATGCATATGCCTTCTAAGGATATCATAAAGGACGTACACTTTTCATAATCTATATTAAGCATTTTTTAAGAAAATATTTAAAATATTCATTATAGAAAATGAGCTGAAGCTAATATAGGTTTTGTCTGGACTTAATACTGACACAAGATTATATGCTATTATATTAGTAGATGACAAACAGCATGGCTAAATTTTAAAAAAGAAAATGTTTTTATGTATTGTGATTTTTAGTTGCACATGTCAATTTTAAATAATATTTTCCACAAATTATGAGAACATTTTATCAACCTGTAAGTGGTTTACTCCTTGATTGAATGACCCTATACTCTTTCTACATATATATAGGAGTGAAATTTCACTCTGGCCACTTAACAGTAATGGCATTTGAAATGCTCCATTCTTCTGTTATGAGTCAACCTATAAGAATCTAGACTTTTGTATTAGACAACGATATATCTTGGTCAGATCATTCACAAATATAATTCAAAACAAATTTCACAGAATGGAGCAAAATGGGTGGATTTTTCTAAAACTGATGGTTTAAGTACCTGATTATTCAAGGTCGAGAAAAACAAAGCCACTTTCTATACCAACTTTTAGTTGGAGACACCATTATACTATAATTAAAAATTACTCGCATTAAACCAATTTAATAACCTTCTTTTTAGCCCATATCTTGCTCACAAGTTCATATTCATCTTGGGGAACTTTGTTCTCTACCCATCTTCCAACTAGATGCTGATCCACAAAGAACACACTTGTGCAGTATTTGTAATATCCTTATACTAAAATATTATTATTTATCTGAAATTTGCATTTAATTGTGCATCTTATATTTTATCTTGTAACCCTACGCCTAACAGAATGGGAGAATTTAAAAGATGTGTATTCTCAAAGAAATTATCTCTTAAAGTGAAACCAAAAGTATAAATTAGGTTGGGGAAAAAGGGTAAAAAGGAAAAAATGTCTAGGTAGATCCACTAAAGTGAGAGAGAAAGCATTGCATGTTTCTGTAAGATAATGGATTTTTGTTGCTGTAATAAATAAAAAATAACAAGAGATGAACCAAGATCAAAAAATATAATTGAGAATAAGGCATTCTCAGGAAGAAAGAGTGTAAGGATAGCAAGCTTAGAGACAGAGAAACAGAGCGAGAGACAGACAGACAGACGGACTGACTGACTTACAGGTAGAGACTATTCCCCAATGGTCATATGAAAACCAGTTTTCAAGCATGTGTAGGCCATTCCGTGTTATACCTTCTATTATTTATTTACATTAATGAAATTCTCCTCAAATTGTCTCATAAATCCTCTCAGAGAGCAAAGTTCCATGGGTCTCTTTACTCCAGTGACTAGAACTTCAGGTGTGGTTCGTAACACTTAAAGAAAATATGCTGATCTTTTGTGTGACAAACTAAAATGTGCATTCGTGAAAAAAACATAGTATTTGTACATTGTGCAGGGACCAGATTAAAGTAAATCGTTCACAGATTTTAAATGTATGGCAATATGGTTATTATTTGAAAGAGAATAAAAATATATTATTAGTTTGGGATTAGAACAAAACAAACTGATCTTTACCTAATATCAAGGAGTGTGTGTGTATTTTAGATAAATGAGGACTGAAAACATGAATGCTATTGTTTATCATTGAAATGATTTTGGCAAACCTAGATTATTTCTTGGAATCTACATTGAATAGCAAATGTCATTTTTCAGCTTAAAAAGCTGTATCCACACAGAAGGGTATTCTTTGTAGCACCATCAGTTTTTCTTATTAATTATCGATATATTATTTTTTTTCCTAACATATTGTGAATCAGATTTGACCTTTGTGAATCAGATTTGACCTACAAAGAAAGGCAGAAATATAAACAATAATAGGACACATACTCAGCTTACTCGTTTGTTTATATTACATTTTGATAGTTTTTTCTGATTAAGAAATACAAAATCATTTCATAGTTGTTTGTATTCTGTATTCTCTTAAGCATATTAACATTAAAAATGTTTAGATTATAAATGTTGACTTCCTCCTTGTGTCAATATTTTATCTAACAAAATAGCTTTGCCTAGCAAAGAAAAAAAATTACTGCACTTGTTAAAACAACTTAGCAAAACTTATTAAAATTTTATTTATAGCAGAACACTCTACATGGTCAAGAAAGTGCTAAACAATATGAGAGAAGCCAAGTTAAGTGATCAACTCCGTGAAATATTGCAATTCCTAGCAATGAAATTTTATGAAATTGGCATTTCCATGCTTAAGAATTGTTGATTAAATTAGTCAAATTACCTGACTCTTTTTAGAAATTATAGGAAAAGACATAATTGAAACTAGATGGAAAGTGTTTAAATTTTAAGAGTTATAATTACTGAGATCTTAACATCTATTAAAAGTTCCAAATTGATAGATAAAATTTGGGAATCGGACAGATGGAAATTAAATATCAGCTTCATTATTAATGGTATAATATACAACATGACAAGTTTGAGGCCTAAGGTGCTTCAAAGTGACCTTCCCTACTCCTATCTCCAAACTGTACTCATTCTCTGAGTAACAGGAAAATCTGGACCTCTCAAGTACCCCTACATTGCAGTACTTGAACACTGAGCACAGCTCTCTACAAGGACAATCTACAATGGCCTGTCAATGCATGTTCAGCCCCATCTCCCTAAAAAAAAAAAAAAAAAAAAAAAAAAAGTCCTTTGGGAAAGAGTGTGTGACATGTGAACACAGGTAGAAATGTTCTTCCCATATCTTTCCTTCCTGAGGAGTAGACTCCAAAAGCATGCTCAACTACCCTAGGAAAAAGAAAAAAAGTTTGCTGTGCACACCTTGAACTTTAGGGACATCTAGAAGGCTCTCTGGTCCTCTAAAACTTGGCAGGGGTTACCAGAAGTTTCATCATTACCGCATTATATATTTATCCATTGCCTACATACTACTTTCTTCTCTCAGGAATGAATATGCAAGAGTTAAGCCAGGTAGCCACTAAAAACGTTTGTTAATTGAAAAATAAAATTTTCATTCTGGCACATTGAAATTGTTTGTTTCAAACCATTTTGCTAATTTGAAGAATAACTCATTTAAAAAGAATAACACTCTGGTACTTGTGTGGGTTTTATAGGTACCAGACATCATTCTCACTCCATTTTTCCTCTCTTCATTCATTAGGTTCTCTAATTCAAACCCAGAAGACTGAGTGGTATAGAGATCTCTTCAAAAGCATGGGAAATGGCAAAGTACCTATTTATAGTCCTTAATTCTGCTCATTTTCCAAGCAGAATAGCCCCAGAATAGCAGATATTTCTGGATATAAACTGTATCAAGAACATGCTGCCCAGTTCCAGGAATTTAGATAGAAATACAAGGAGCCTGAAGTTTTGCTGGGTTACAAAATTCCAGGTGGTCTTGTCTATGAAATAGGAAGCAGAACAGTGAGTGACGTTGGAGATGCTACTGTAAAATATTTGTTCTTTACGATGGTTTCTATTTTCCTAAGAATCGCTTAGGGTTTCTGTCCCTTAAAGGCATAGAAAGTTTTTCATAGATTTAAAGAGAACTACAACTAAGATTTGCATGCACTTTTATACTGCACAAATTGCATTCCTCTAAGCAGCTTTCAGCTAAGAGGTTTGCACTCCACTCCTTAGTGATAAATGTTTACTCCACTGCTGTCAGTTAACATCATGGAGCTCTTTCTAAATTGGATACAGGGCTTAGCTATCAGAATCCCCAGATGTATCAAGCCCTTGAAAAATGATGAGAACTTGGGGGTAGGTGACAGGAGCTGACTATTTCTCTCACTGGCTAATTACTCTGGCTTCTAAATTCTTGAGAATGACAAGCTGATTACACACTGCTTATTTAACTTTACGACCATCATCCACCAAGAATTTTTCATGTTTTTAGGTATTTATTTATGTCTGCTTTCTAGGAGCTTTTAGTTTTGTTTCTAATAATCATACTAGGTCCCTTTCATTTTAGACATTTGCATCCTGAGTTTATAAGAGTCAGTGAGGACATTAGAGTCAGGATTTAAAAATAGCTAGACAATTTATTATCTCCCGTATCTGTTGATAGTCTATTGATGCTAAAGGATTTGTGTAGATTTGATAAAACTTGTTAAGACTTCGTAAGCTTAACAAAAGTATGTTTGTCTGAGATAACATATTAATAACAATTCTCTGTCCAATCCTTCTATTTTTCCAAACGTGATTAAGAACAGTCGAGTTCAAGTAAATTATAGTAACTAATACAGTGTGACTTCCTTTATCTCTCTTATCTATAATTTCTCCCCCAAGAATACTTCAGATGATGTTCCCTGTCTGTCCTAAAATAAAAATAAGTTTATTAATGATTGCTTAACTAAATTGAATAGAAAAGTGGATGTAATTTTTTTCTTTTTTGCCTAATATATGTTTGCTTTTGTCCCTACCCAACATGAATTTCATCATTTGTACCCTTCTCACGATTTTTGCTATCTTTTCCTAATCTTGATGGATCACTCTGTTGCATTCCCTCCACCAACACCCCACATCCCCATACAGGGCACAAATCTTCAAAATCTCTTCTTGCCTTTCATGACACTATACAGCCTTGGTTTTGCCTATACCCCGGCACTAATCAGATACTTGACTAAAACACATGGTGAATTCCAAAGGGATAATTAGGAGTAATTTAATTTAAAAAGCCATTAAAAAGGATGGGTGAAAAAAAAAAGGAATCTTACCTGTCCCCCATTCTCCCCACCAGTGGCTAGTGTCATCTGGGGACAATGAGGACACTAACAACCAACCCACTGTGACAAGTCAGGAAGGATGCCACAGAAGTAAATTCCCTGACCTCATTCTCCTCCCTCCATCCGATCTCCAGTGGCTGAAGCCAAAGAGAAGACAGAAGGCAAGAGAATCATGGTTAGGAAATAATTTATTGCCCAAACATGGCCATTTTTGAGAATGAAAGAGTGTGCAATTAAAAATTAAACTGAGACAGCAAGCATACACTGGTCCTAGAATTCCATCGCTGGCCAGCATGTTACCTCACTCTATATCTTTCCTAAGATGACTTACATATTTCATAGATGTTATCATATTTTGCTATGATCTTCAAACTTATATCCTACTAATGAAATGTGCCAGAGTTATCCCATAGTTAGATTTATAAATGCCTCCTCATTATCTCCCTGTAAATATTATACTTCTCTTAAAAGATATACTTCTATTGTTAGTCTCACTCTGCACCTAAGTCACAAAAACAAATATGTACAACTCTTCTCTCCAATATCTGATATCTAAGCAGTTATCAAGTGCCTACATCCAAGCAATCAACCAATCCTGGTTTACCACTTAAATATTTCTAACTGTATTTCCTTTTTTCTTTTTCTACTGTCAAGGTCCTGGTCCTTATGCCCTTGTTTCCAGGTTTATATGGTCAGTTGTGTCTTAAGCACAGAGGTCAAAGATTGTGAAGTTGGAAGGGTCATTAGATTTGGTACCATTAAGACCTCTGCAGATCTATGAGAGACTACTTTTAGCATAGGTGGGGCCAATCCCTGAAGTTTTAACAAATGAGTGATGGGGACTTGAGGAGAACTGACGTGACTGTAAGATGTTAGAGAGAGGGAAAAGTTCAGCTTGATATGGCAAAATGTTAGAGGAAAGTTTATTTATGTTTTGTTTTATTTTAGGATAGGAGAAACTTAGAAATATTTTTTTGAGTTTATGATAACGAGCCACAGTGGGAGAGCACAGGGGGTGGCCGAGGCTGGAAACAACAAATGATAACAATAATAAAGCAAGATTTCAAAGAAGGATATTCAGAAGTAGATCTGGGAAAATTAAAGTTGAGTTTATATTTTTTCTGAGATAAAAATAAAGAGAAAACAACAGAAAATCTTTAAGGTCAAAAGGAAGGAAATAAAATTCATGATCATTTGCACAGTTATATATCATTCCATGATGTAAATGAAACGTAATTTATTTAGCCATTCCTTGATACTTTATATCTGTATATACCTTTTTTTTTTCTTTTTTTGGGGGGAAGGGGAGTCATTATGGAAAATGTAACAATAAATATCCTTACAGCCTCAAATAAAAGTGAATTTGGTTCCAAGGTATAGAGTCATAGAATATTTTGATAAGTAAAAAATATACTTATATATGTATTTCTTATTTTAGTATCTCTCTAAATGCTTTTTGAAAGTTTGAAACCATTTACATTATTTATCCTGCATAACTGAAACTTTGTAACCTTTGACTAACATTTCCTTATTTCCATCTACCCCCAGATCTCCAGCCCTTCGCAAACACCATTCTATTCTGCTTTTATGAGTTTTACTTTTTTAGATTCCACATATAAGTGATACCATGCAGTGTTTGTCTTTCTGTGTCTGGTTTACTTCACTTAGCATAATATCCTCCAGTTTCAGTCATGTTGTCACAAAGGGCAGGATTTCCTTTTTTTTTTTTAATCTAAATGGTATTTTATTATGTATGCATATACCACATTTTTGTAACCATTTATTTAAGCACTCATTATACTCTCACTTGTATGTTCACTTGTGATAATAAGTACAAAATTAAATTTATTTTCTCATTCATTTTTAGTATTCAAACATAGTTGATGTGTTTTACAGTATACAGAAGTTTTAAAAGATTTTGTTATATTTTGTTTCATCTTTCCAGTCAAAATATTTAGCAAACATAACTATGCTAATTTTCTAGTTAACAGAACAAAGTTTCAAAGAATTTGTAATATTTGTCCATGATCATTCAGTTAATGAATGTTAGAACTTGACTTTCTGTTCATCTCTAAATATAAATCCAGCGAACTGTCTATGAAATCTTATATTTCCAAGGTTATCTTTATGATTACATTTTCTATCTCCTGTCAACATATAATGTCTGGAAGCAGGAAATGCATTTTGCACTTTCATTCATATTCAATAAAGTCATGATTTATTTCAGAAACAAAATAATTTCTAGAATTTGAAAATAAAATATAAGTAATTTTTTAAAATATTGATCTTTCATTAACACAAACATTTGCGATAAGGTATTACCTATAGATTTTCATTTTAATGATTTTTCTATTTACATGAAGAACAGAGTTTAAAAGGAAAAAAAAAGCTGCTGTTGCAGACAAAAATCAAAGTGTAGATCTGAAAGATTCCATAGATCAGAATATTGCTCTATTGTCAACTAATGAAAATAACTATAAAGAAACTTAGAGAAGTATTTTTCATTTTAAAATAGCCCCAGGTACTTCCTAACTCAGAGAAAACATCTTAAGGACCAACTTATCATAAGTGAATGTTGAGATCCCTTTGTTTTTATTTATTCTTCTATTTCAAAGCCTGGTCCATTTATTATTTTGTCTTAAGATTTATTTGGTGGAATGTAAAATATTCATGGTGTAGAATGGACACACTAATAAAAAAGCACTGAATTGGAGCTTTAGGAACTTGCAAAAGAAAGTGCAGCATCGTAAAAAGTATGTGAAGTTTGGATCAGATAAATTTAGTATTAAATATGGACCTGCCAGTTAATAGTTTGGTCATCTTAGATACGTTACTTAAACTTTCTAAGCCACCATGCCTCTGTTGGGAATACATTCAGCTGTATACTACAGAAACACCATCAAAACAAACAAACAAAAGTGGATAAACAGAACATAGGTTTATTTTGCTTAACTGTAGAGAAGTCTCCAGGCCTTTCCTTCAAGGCGCTGTGTCTGATTCCAATCAGGAAGAAGACAGCCTAGGCAGAAGAATAAGAGCAAGACAAGGTAAAGGCTCCTTCCTTGAAAAAGGATAAACTCCAGAGAGTTCTGCCATGTCTGCCATGTGACAACCAGCTATGGGAAAGCTGAGATATCATCTCTTTGAGTTGGTATTTTGCTGCCCCATCCAAGTGATGTTTATAGGCCTGAGTATGAAGGGGAGAATGGTGAAAAACATTCAGAACCAGCCTTACACATGATCTTCCACTGTAATTGAGGATGTAAATTCCTGGCTCATAAAAATAAAATGAGGATTATTTAGACAAAAACTCTTAATTCCTTATGTATATTATTTTCAAATGCCAACTAGTTGTTTTAAACCTGTATGTATTGTATTCATTATAGAATGTCTCAGATATTAGAAAGAGGAGAAAAGTGAGGTTTAATAAAAACCTCCAAAACTTATATCACTAAATTGAATAAATTTGGGGGTTTTATAATTTATTTATTGATGCAACATTTATTTATTGCATGCTCATATATGTTAGGCATTGTAGCCTTGAAGGCATAGCATTGAACAAAATAAGAATCAATCCTCGCTCTTATGGATTTTATTCTCACATTTTATTGAATAACCAATTTTCCTCAAAATAATATATAATTCCATGTAAATACCTAAATGTAGATGGCTCTACTTCTAGACACTATCAAGTCACGTTAATCTTAAACAGGTTTTATGAAAATCTGATAAGTGAAAAGTGATTATGTCATCTGAATGAGTTTCCTGTTGCTGCTATAACAAATTACACAAAAATTGGTGGCTTAAAACAATGGAATTCTCAGAGATCAAAAGGACAGAAGTCTAAAATCAGTATCATGGTGCTGAAATCAAGTTTCAGCATTTTCACTCCCTTCTGAGACTCTCAGGGTAATCCATTCTTTGGATTGTGGCATTTCTTGGCTTGTGGTCACATCTCTCCTACCTCTTTCTCAGTGATCACGTTGTTAAAAAAAATCTCCCTCTACCTCCCTTTTATAAACATTTATATGATTGTACCTCGGCCCACCTCAATATTTCAGCAGAATCTCTAAATCTCAAGATTTTAATTTAACCACCTCTACAAAGACCCATCGTGTGTGTGTGTGTGATATAACATTCACACATTTTAAGGATAAGAATATGAATATATTTGGGGTCCATTAGTTCTACTACATCACCATCTTAATTGAATTGACTTGTTGAGATCACATTTTTTTGTTGTTTGCTTTTAGTTTCTTCTTTATGAATTACATGTCATGTCTGTAGATGAAAAAAAAGAGGTTCTATGGAAAGTAACCTCACAGAGCAATCTGATCATAAATTCTTAAATGGGCAGGTCAAGGTGATCAGTCATGCCCCAGGCCTCTAACTTCTTTAGTGAAAAGTTTAACCAGCCCTGTCCATTGTTCTTTGCATCTAGGTCAACATACCTTTGAATTACCAGAAGTAATACCCCTGGAAGAGGGTATTATCCCTCAGGAGAGCACACAATCTTGTAATCTAATCCGGCTTTGCTTTCTCCAATCTTCCTTACATCCTCTCCTTAATTTTAAATGCAAAAAAGAGGATGCAAAACTGTTATATATACCATATGATTTCACTTATATGTGGTATCTAAGGAACAAAAAGAACAAACTAATCAAAAACAGACTCACAAATATAGTGGACAATTTGGTGATGGACAGAGGAGAAGGGGGTTGGGGAGCTGGGAGAATGGGGTGAAAGGTTAAAGAAGTACAAATTAGTAGTTGATAGTTGGTCACGGGGAAGGGAAGCACGGCAGAGGGAATGTAGTCAGCATTAATATGACGGCTAAATGGAGGGCCAGGGGAAGGAGGGAGCAATTGGGGATATTGTTTTATGAACAATATAGATGTCTAACCAATGTACTGTATACGTGAAACTAATTTAAATAAATTATTTTTTTTTAAAAAAACTGTTATTCTCCAGAGCATTTGAGACCTTGCTCCCAACATATTTGGTGAATTTGGCTCAAACTCCTATAAAAACACTACAGATTTGGATGTTTCTTATGTCAACATGTCAATGATTCATATTCAGTTTTCTATTGCTATGCTCATCTTTTTTCCTTACATGTTAGAGATTTTAATGCTTATCATATGTTGCAAATACTGGTTCGTTTGTTTGTTTTCTAGTTTGTGTTTCAACCACTTTATGAACAATACTCTCAGAGCTCGACTACCTTGGTTCAGATTTTTCTCTCCCCTTTACTAGCAGGAAAAGAAAAGAGACAAATACATAAATTCAGAGTAATTAATTCCAATAAACTCAAAGTAATTGTATGTGGTACTTTGAATCACTGACTAGTTTTAATCTTTGCATATTTTTTTCACCTGATAAAGAAAAAGTTGAAAATGCAAATCAACCAATGACCACCTATAATTTAAAGTTTTAAGTCTCTGTGATAGTAACACAAATCTTGATAAGTAACATTTGTCTAGAACAAGGCTGGTTGGCGTAACTAACATTTTTGGACAGGTGATTCTTTGTTATGGGGTGCCCTGTAAATTTGGCGATGTATGAGGCATCCATGGTTTCTATCTACTAAACAATAGTACCCCTCCCCCCACCCACTTATGACAACCAGAACTGTCTTCCAGACATTGACAAATTTCCCCCCAGGGGGAAGTCATACATTTGAGAACCATTAATGAAAAAATTAAGAGTTTTGCCATACAAAACAAGGACCATAGAATGAAAAAAAAGTCATAATTCTGTTAAATCAGAGGTTGCTTACATAATTTATGCTATTATTTTCAGATTACTGAAAGTGAAAGCCAGTATGTCTTATTTCCTGGCATTGCTTTAAAAAAATCTTATAAAAGTTTAAAGGAATTATTGATTTTTAAATTTTGCTTTCTTTAGTTTATATCTTTAAGAGCTGTGGCTGGTTATGAAGTGATACATTTAATAAAAATAATGTACTAAAACTTGGAGACAAAATTGTGTTTCAGAGTAAATATTAGTGATTATCAGTGTTAATTATTCCAACACTGTAACTAGAAATACCTCTTTTAAAAAAATAAGCTATTTACAATTTCATAAAACATAAACAAGAAATCTGAATAAAAGTGGTAACTATTTTAATAAAATTGTTTTTATTCAGTGAACTTATTTTCTTTTAGAATGTGTAATTTTTCTCTGCTTCATTTTTTCCGCCCAGCACCCTCCAGAGGGCCATACCCCTGGCTTTTTTCTGTTCCCTCTCATTTCTTCCCAGGGGACAAGGTTTGACTTCTTTGATTGGTAGGAAAGAACTGATCCTGGGCAGATCAATCCCTTTTCTCTCACTTTTTTGCTGATTTTGTTACCTGCAAGAACGGACTTTCTTCCCGACACCATAAAATCTACAAAGTTGAAGGGTAGACTTGTGATTATCCAGCTGTGCCAATGACTGGCTGGATATGTACCAAGTTCAGAGGTGACATATTTGCAAGCAAAGATTTTTATCCAGAAAAAGTCAAAAAATTAGTCTCCATTTAGCTGGCACCAGTATCAATTGATTTTGAACATCCATTGGTTACAGAAAACAGAGTGCTCTTTAATGAATTTTAATTGATTCTGATAAAGCTTTTTATCCTAATAAGAGCTACTAGATGAGAAACATTCTATAGTATTTTTTATTAATTTAAGAATAGAAAACAGGATTGCTTATTGGAGATAAGTGAAAATAGCTTTTTTTATATCAATGTATCTTTCAAGAACTTAGAATTACATTTTTAAAGTAAGAATATAGTGACACATGCTGTTCTACTAAAATAGGTTATTGTTTTAAATCAAGACATTTGCATATTGGCAATCACAAATCTTGCTGGATTTTTTAAATTATAAATTTACCATAGAAATAAATTATTCTTAATTAAAAAATGAAAAATACATATTTATAATTTCATTGGTTTAGCTAATCTATTCAAACAAATATGTTTGAAACTCTTAGTATTACAAAATCATTTTATGCAGTTTGTATTAACTATGTTGTCTTTCAGTATTTCCTTTCTAATAACTATTAGCTGGGTCATTTTTGTGAATGGGATAATAATAGCAATACAACTAATAATAATAAGAGCAACGTTGGAGCCCTTACAATGTGTTTGTCACAATTCTATGCACTGGGTTTCTATTTACTATTTCGCTCATTTATTCTTTGCACCAGTCCTAGAAAGTAGTCACTGTTTTCATCCCCTCCAGAAACAGCAGCACTGAGAAAGTCTTGATCATCGAAACCCAAAATGATAAGAAACTGTGTCTGTAATACCAAACTTAAGTTTGTGTTGTCAAAACGGTATGGTGATGTGCTTAACTGGTGCCCACAGACACAAGTGAAATACATACATTTCTTTATTACAGATAGAGCAGGTGTTTACACAGAGGAGGAGACAATGCAGTCTTCCCAGTTGGAGGAGCAAGCCACTTTACTGGGCTTAGGGTACTTTACTGGAGAAAGATTCAGAGTGGCTTTCTACTCTTAATTACTTCAGAGTAAAGGATAAATGTGTTTGGGCTTTGTCTTCAAATACATCTGGCTCAATTTATCATTTTCCGCCCACATTGACTACACCTTACACTAATATAAGGAAAACCACTAGAATAAAGATTTTAGTCTTGTAATAATGAAGACTTCACTTCTTTGAACACATTTACAAGTGGTAACTAACTGAAAATGGAATATTTTAAATGTGTTTACAATGTAAATATACATATTCATCGAACCAAGAAGCTTTTGCAATTAAAAGGAGCTGCAATTTTATGTAGAACATAAGTGCTAGCTCTTTCTCCACACTGTTTAATAGATGCAAATATTAGTCTATTATCAATATAATTTGACCTTTATTCTTCTTCCTGAATGGAAATTTATGAAAATGCCCATTTTCATACCAAATAGCATATCATCAAGCTAAAAGCAAATTGAGAATTGGATTGAAACTGATACAAAAATTATGAATTACTATATTTATCCAAATGCATTATTAAAAGAATTTAAGGGGTTTTTTGTTTGTTCGTTTGTTTGTTTGTTTTTATCATATTAATGTTGAGGTACAAGCAAATAGTCTTTTAAATTATTTCTGGTAAAGATTAATTTATCTAATTTTTTGCTGTTTATTGCAAATTTGGCTGCATGCGGAAAGAGAAAACATCCCAAATAGAAAGTGAAGCTTGACTTAGTAACTATTTAAGTGAGAAAAAATGTTCATATTTCATGAAGAATAAGTTTGACTTTTTGATTCAAGTTAATAATTACCATGAAACATCAGAATTTTGGGTAATTTTATTAGTAGCCAAATTTTCTCCTATATCAATTTTTTCAAATCTTATTTAACAAATATTTGGGTTTAATACTAGAACTTCTAAACTATTTTTGTATTCATGAGATCAAAAAAGTACAGCTGCCATGTACTATATTGTAAATAGGTGTCATAAATTTTTAAAAGTACTTTACATTGCATGTGAGTATTTAATTGAAAGCAGTCATGTAAACAAAGAATTATTCTATTGCTCCCTGATGACCAAGCAAACTAAATAATTCCCAGAGGCAAAAATGACTGAGGAAATGGCTGATATCTAAAGTCCAACCTGTCAGACTCCACATAACATCTGTACTTAAAGCTACTCACTAAACTTCAAAGGCATTTGACAAGTAAATTACATAATTATAATTCTGTGAACATAAGCCAAGTCAAGATAGCCTTCTTAGTAGTGATTAATTTTTGAAATAGCACTTTCTGGATGTAGATAAATGATACTGAGTTTCTCTCTTTGAGTTCACTAATGCTAATGCACTAACCAAAGCCATGTAAGAAAAGAGGATTCTGCAACTGTGTTCAGAGTTCTGCTGACATTCTGAAAATTCAGGAATAACTATCTAGAAATTTGGGAGTTAAATATTCAGTGTGTATGAAATATGTTTTTTATGTGTTCTGTCTTGATGAGTAGTGTTGGAAGTCAGTATTAAATAATTCAACAGGTTTGAACCTCTTTTTAATATCTGGTCCTATGCTGGGCTTTTATTTACACAGAGATTCAAGAGACCCTTCATGCTGAGCTAGAATGGACTGGTTCCTACGGAACACAAAGGAAAGGCCCAGCATGCAGAAGAAAAATGATATGACGCTGTGCAAAAGAAGTTTCACCATATTTCTGTCTTGTAGTGAAATCTCCACTCCTGTCCAATATTTATTTTTAGTAAGTATGATTCCCACGCTTCAAAATCTGGTAAGCGAGAAATATCACCTGTCTTTATCTTCTAAAAATCAAATGAATTTCAACTTGGCAGCCCTGTCCTGACGGACTCAGAAAATTCGAGGGACTCTTTCTCTTAGCCATCAGGATTATATGAAATTGTGTAATTTACAAAGTTCTAAGGCAGGGATCCCTAACCCCTGGGATCACGGGCTGATACCAGTCTGTGGCCAGTGGCCTGTTAGGAACCAGGCCACACAGCAAGAGATGAGCAGCTGGAGTGGAAGCAAAGTTTCATCTGCATTTGCAGCCACTCCCCAGCACTAGCCTCACCGCCTCAGCTCCATCTCAGCTCATCAGGCATTAGATTCTCACAGGAGCTCAGGTTCCTGGTGCCAAAAAAGTTGGAAACCACTGCTCTACAGGTTTAGACGTTTCTTAACATTGACAGTAAAAAAGAATAAGAAAGTATTCATTCATATTTTTATGTTGATTACATGTAGAAATGAAAATATTTTGATATATTGGATTATATATTATAAAATTAATTTTACCTTATTTTTATTTTTAATGTGGCTACTGGGCAAGTTAAAATCTTATGTTGCTCACATCATACTTCTACTAGACAGCACTGCCCTAGACCTTCTAAAGTTTTTTTTAGCCCACAATTTCCTGTTTAGTTCTATGATTGCCTTTCTTGCAAGAGATAACCTTACATGTGCTAACTTAGGAGAAAAACATTCACCTCACGTAGAATCTTAAAATCCTTTTATAAGCTTTCTCAAAAAAAAAATAACTGAAAAGAAACTCATTTCAATTTTCAAAAAATAATTTCTTAAAATATGCCAGTCATATCACATTGCCTAAAATGTAAATAAAATGCATCCAAAGATGTAAAGTTAAAATATACAGATGTTCCACAGCATATGTGAGTTATGAAACCTCCTGATGGGCTAAATAAATTACATAAATTAGTACTGTTAATTACTCTCCAAAGGGCAATGTCAAAATGATAGATGGATAATTCTGATTATTGAATGTTCTCTGTCAAGCATAGAAGAATGAGTTAGATAAATATAACCAGAGTGATTTTTCTGATATACCGAATGTTTTCATCAATATTTTTCTCTAGTCCTTTCCTTCTCTATTAGTTTCCTTATTATGATAATCATTAAAATAAATAGCTCACCTATCCATTGATCGTTAAGATGGATTTTGGAATAATATTCATAAAAAAGAATGAAAACAGTAATAAAAATATTAGTTAGCCTTATGTTTATTCTACTAACATTATCCACAGTCTTTTATTTCTATCAGTTCAATTGTTTGTCTTTTAACCATAAGAAATCACAAAACATTTGAACATAACAAATATGTTTTAACCCTTGCTTCTTGCATTAATTGTCAGGGAAATTTTTCAATCAGTATTTCCTATATACATTGCTCATTTTTTATGAGAGGTAAATTATGATCTTTTACTATTGAACAAATTCATGATATTTATTTATTTATTTATTTATTTATTTATTTATTTATTTAGAACAAGTAAAATAAGGAGTTATTTGGTGTCTGGCTAAAAGAGAAGGAAATGGTTGCGGGAACCAACCGCAGAGGGAACAAGAATTGATATCTCTTACTCATGGCTGTCATGTAAGCCCAGGTCTCTTAAACTAAGACAGTACAGTTATGAAGTTAAAACTAACATGCAACATATTGAAGAGACAGTAATTCCAGAAGCTACAGTGGCAAATATGAGTGATCTATCTAAATGAAAAATCAATGCCAAATAATTTGCTTATTATAGAATCAGCAAGAGAGAATATTGGCAACATTCCATGAGCTATTTTTGATTGGGTTACAGAATTCCCTTTGTATTAAAATCCCTGAAGTTTTACCCAGGAAAGTTGGGGTGGTATGACATATTGTACTAGATGGTTAAAGAAACTTGAGTAGAATAGACAGGCTGTTACTAAGAGATGTAAAAAGGAAAAACTTCTGGTTTTCTTCTCTGCTGTTCACTCTACTCACAGAATACGTCACTTCTGACAATTTTGGTCAAAAATACAAGTGTACTTTTTTCTTCTCATACCAAGCAATTATTTGACTCCAGCTGGGTATCCTACAGTTCAATTTGATTCTGACACTATCTATGTGGAGTTAGCATCAGATTCCACAAGTTAAGGACCAAGACTCAGAGGACTACCCACCACCTCCTCATACACACCCTTCAGATGCCAATCGTGTGATTGCAGTTACCCAGGTTGTTACTTGTGCTTCTGACAACTAGAAAAAAATTACAGATTCCCAGGATTTCCTCACTGAGTTCTATTCACTTGCTAGAGTTCTCAAAGAACGCAGGAAAACAATTTACTTACTAGGTTATCAGTTAGTATAAAAGGATATAATTCAGGAAGAGCTAGACAGAAGAGATACGTAGGGTAGATACGTGGGAAGAGGCTCAAAATTTCCATGCCCTCTCCAGGCACATCACCCTCCCCAGCACCTCCATGTATTCACTAATCTGGAGTGTCTCGGAATCACCCTGTAGTTCAAGGATTTTTATGAAGACTTCATTATGTAGGCATGTTTGATTAAATCATTGGTCATTATGATTAAATTAATCTCCATTACCTTTCCCCTCTCTGGAAATCAGAAGGTGGAGGCAAGGCTGACATTTCTAACCTTCTCATCACAGAGTTGGTTCCTCAAGCAGAGAGCCCCTATCCTCACAGTCTTTCTAAAAGTCACTTTCTTAATATAAACTCAGGTAGAGTTGATAAGTGCTTGTTATGTATAACCAAAGACATCTTTATATCTCTTATGGCTTAGGAAATTCCAAGTGTTTGGGGAGCTCTGTACCAAGAACTGAGACCAAGACCAAACATATAATTCTTATTATAAATTACAATATCACATTATGTCGTAAATACAAGGACAAAGAAAACAAGAAAGGAAAAGAGAATGTGTTAGGAGAACTGGTTGGACAAACTACTGTATATTAGAGCTAAATATCTCATTATTTTATATTAACAAGTACATTAGAGAAGAAAAATAATATTTTTAAAAGAACAATTTCTCTATTATTGCTATAGTTTTCACATAATTATATTTCAAATACCCATTTATTTATTCAAATTATGTTTATTGACCTATCTGTCTATCTATTATTTACTCCTCCACCTAACACTGATGTTAATGTTCTGGAGAATAAAATAGTTTTGAGATAGCTCTTGCCCTCTAGGATTATATACCTTTATTGACTTATACTCAAAGAACTCAGCGTATGTTCTCAGTTCTTAATTACTCATTTCCTTGAGTAATTAATTACTCATTTCCATTTCCCTATTTGGTTGGTTTAATATCATAAAGCATTTGCTTGGTTGCAGCCATTTTTAAAAATATAGTGTTGCACCAATTTAGGAAATGTTTCATTGCACTAATATAACAGTCTTTATACACCTCTAACTTGGTAGTTGATTGTTCCCACCCATTATATTGTTCTAAGTTAACATTAACTCCTTTTTACGTTAGTTACTGAAAATTGTGAAGTTTTGTTTAGTTTGACAATGAGCTAAACATGTAAAGACACCTACTGCTTATTTTTCAACTTAAGTCCTTCCTTCCCTCTTTTCTTCCTTCCTTTCTTCTTTTCTTCCTTCTTTTTATTTTTTAACAACTTATTTAGCTAGTTAAAATCAATGTGGGTGTTTAATGGTAAATGTGATCACAGAAATGGTCTAAGTTAATAGCTGATGTAGTCCGTTGATTGATAGACAGTTTATTTAGATAATGACAGATATGGTTCTAATTTGAAGGAATTTTTGACATTAAGTGATAGATTTAAAAGATTAGTATTGTTAGAAGTTTTTTTTAATTTCCTTCTGAAATGTGATGACTAATAATATTCTATTAAACTTTGATATACAATACTCTGCTGAAACTCTCCCTTCTCTCTCTCTCCCTCTCCCCACCGCCACACATACTCTCAAACACACACATACACACACACACACACACACACACACATCTCCTACAGCCTTCAGGAAATTCTACTCCTTTCTTTGACTACTAAAAAACTAAATCATTTATGAATTTACTTTTTGAGAAGTGTATTTTTTTCTTTGGGCACCTACTGTGATAAAAAACATTTTTGAGATGATATTTTTTTTTTCAGGATTAAAGTCTAAAATTGCTGACAAAATGTGAGAGATTTTAAAGTCATTTTTAGAAACATTACACTCAACTTTTTATATAAAATTACAGTATGAATGAATCCATTTGACTATTTGAAAGAATATTTCCACTAAATATTTTATGCTTCTTTAGAGAAACAGAAATATTCTTTGCCCTATTTGATCTTTTCGAAAATATTCTCTATAGCCCAATTGATTTCTCAAGATCCTTTCTTTTTTAGAAGAATATGTCAGCTCTCAAGTGACCAGTAGTTCTTTTTATCTGATACAGCCTCTTTAAAACCCATAAGCACGTTTGGGTTATCAGATCTACTTTAAAATGCTGCCATTCATCTGTTCAATTTAATGCTTGCTCAGGAGGGAGCTGCTGTATTGACTAAGGGCTATGCCACAATGCAGCTTGGAAAATGAGAAAAGAAAGGCAGGCAGGCCCAAGCTAAGGATACCATTAACTCTGCCCAAGACTACGATACATCAATAGAGCATTAGACCTAATCATGTTTTATACAGTTAGTCAACCATAGACAAGAATAATCAGAAATATTTATTCAGAAAGGAATACTGTTTAGTTTTTTAAGCATTTGCTATTCTTTCCTCTGTTGAAAATGATGCGAATGATTAGGTTTTATCTAAACGGGAGGCATTCTTTCTTAGAAATTAAAATATGCCCTACTCTAAAGAATAGAAATCAAACAGGAAGATGTAACTTTTGCCTTGTCTAATGCTTAAAGGACATTTATTAAACAAAATAAATAAACTAAGGCCATTCATACTGGCAGATAATATTTTTGTGTTTTATAGTGATTGAAGAGGAATTAATACAGGGCCCCTTTTCAATGTTCTATTGAACAGAACTTCTTTGTACTCATTAATACCTAGTTAAGTCTCAAGGCAGTAAAACTGCTTTTAATTTACAACCAGCTTAGTAAACTATTACTGCTTTTCTGTGTATGTTAGAAAGCCATTTAACTACCTTAAAAGGAGAGTTATCTAATCTTTTCTTAAGGATTAAGAAGAAGAAAAGGAAAGAGAAAAAAAAGAAGGAAGGAGGGAAGAAAAAAAGGAAGAAAGGAAAGAGGGAGGGAGGGAGAGAAATAAGACTGTGATTTATGCTAGTGAGAGGGAGCAGAATTTGCCACCCCAAAATATGCCTCTTGAGATACTATTTTAAGATGGTTATTTTTAAGAAACAAAAGACTTAGGAAACACTTGTACTTTTCCCCTAACTGCCTAAAAGAAATTTAGATAGAAGACCTGTTCCAGGAAGGGAGATATCATCACAGATAACTGTAGTTTAATATGAACAAGCATGTGATAGACAAGGAGGAACTTAGCAAGACCCTTTTGATCAAAGTTCTCCGTGCCCCATTGTTGAAGATGGCCCAGCAAACATTTATTAACCAAACATTTGCTTTTCTATCTTCATGTGAATTGCCTTCCTGTCCTTCGAAGTTCCAAACCATAACCAACATCCCTAAACCTTTAGATGGCACATAAGCCTTAACTGTCCAATGTATCTGTGGGTCTCATACTCATATACCACCCCCCATATGTACATAAGTATTAAATTTGATTATTTTCTCTTATTAATCTGTCTCATGTTAATTTTATTATTAGCCCAGTCAGAAGGTGAAAAGAAATAATTTTTTGCACCCCCACACTTGGAAGCCATGTAACCTAGTAAAAAAATCATGGAATCTTTCACTTAGGTCTGAATAATTTTTCTACTGTTCGTTGGAAAGACAACTTGAGATAAGTCATTTTATTTTGTGCCACATTCTATTATTGTGGGAATTTGCAGAAATAATACTGTCAAATAGATTATTGTGAAGAAAAGAAGAGATAATTTATATATAAAAGGTTTATAAAGTGTAAATTGCTGTGCAGTGATTCTCAACCACTACTTCTAGAAAATACAGGCATCCTGTGAGCCAAGGTGAGTTGTTATCTTGCTAGAATATCCTCAGGGTAATATTTTCCCAACTCTCAGAAATAATCAATCAACATAATGTTCTCCATTTAAGTCATTTTTTTCCTTACACAGTTGACAGTTGGTACCTCTGCCCAAATAAATAACCCAAACCTAATAGAATGTTTTGAAATTGACAGACTTAGACACACTGCAACCCCTCTTTCCTGTTTCAAATGCATAGAAATTACAGAAACAACATAAGAAACAGTTTAACACATAGCTGATTTCTTACCAGTATGGATTGAGCTGGTATAGGAATCCACCTGCTTCAAGCACACACACACGCACACACACACACACACACACACACACACACATGCATACATGCTAGTGTGCATACATTTTAATATAAAGTTAAATTTGTAACTAACATAGGGCACACCTCAATGCAAGAAACGAGAATGAATTTAATATTATAAAAATCAAGAACTAAAATCTAACGACTCACAAGGGAGACAGAGAAGCAGGTACAAGGGTATGATTAGAACTAGAAGAGTACAGATTAAAGTCTGCAGGGAAGAGCTTGTTCTCTAGTGCTTGGACTAATAGAACAAAACTGCTCCAAATTGCAAAGAGTCACTACAGACTAGAAAATTCTTCTTCAGATAAGTTTAGGAAAGCAGCAGGCATATTCATGATAAATCCTTCTAAGGAGGAAAATTAGTGGAAAAGACACCTGCAAGAATTAGGAAACACTCTCATGAGCTGCCCATGTTTGTGAAGCCTGAATTGATGATACCCCAGTAATACAGGAATTATAAGGCATAGGGAATTTATTTGTGATTATGATGCAACTTAGTGGCTCAGATTTATTTTTTTGCTGCATATTTAGTCAATTATACACAAAATTTATTAAATAAAGTGACTTTTCTAAACAGAATGCAAACATATTGCAATGTTAAATTCTCTTTTTTTCTCATTTATACTGGAATCTTTACCTAAGTTCTTCACTCTCTTTCATTTACTCATATAATTCTATTCTATTCTGATGTTCCTATACCCCTGAACACTACAGTGCTATATTCTCCTACATAACCATAATAAAACTATCAAAATCAGAAATTAATATTGATATGTTACCACCATCTGATCCTCAAATTCTATTCCAGTTTTAACAATTGTCCCAACAATGTCTTTTATAGCAAAAGAATCCAGTTGTGAATTTTACCTTGAATAGTCTGAAACAGTTTCTCAGCCTTAATTTAACTTTCATGACCTTGAAACTTTGAAGTTTTCACCCAGACATTTTGTCGATTATACTTTGAGTTGTCTGATGTTTCCTTATACTTAGATTCGGTTTATGTATCTTCAGCAGGAAAATAGTGATGATGTAGTTTTCTCTTTGTTTTCTATTAAATTACAATCTGTGGATAAAAAAAAGGAATTCTATGGAAACTAACCTCACAGGATGATAGGATCATAAAATCCTCACTGGACAGGTCATGGTCAGTAGTCAGGCCCCAGGCATATAACATTAGTAAAAGGCTTATCTTTGCCTTAAGCAAGCACTGACCCTTGTTTTTGTGAATCTAGGTTAACACATCTTTGAAATAAACTGTAATCACCCTTAAGACATCATATAATCCTGACTTTCCTATAATCCAATCTCTGCCTTGTTTTTTCCCACCTTCATGTCCTCTTTCTTAACTCCCTCCTTAATCTCAAATGCATAAAAGAAACTGCCAAACTGTTATTCTCCAAAGCATTTGTTATCTTGCTCCCTGGCATATATCATCAGTTTGGCTCAAATAAACTCGTAAAAATTCTTTACAGGTTTGGACATTTCTTACAGCGACAATGTTGTTTTTTCTTTCATTGCCGATAATATTTAATATGATCACTAGATTAAAATGATGTCTGTTAAGCTGCTTCTTGGTCAGACTCCAAAATCCATACAAGGCTGCATCTCTCATTCTGCTCGGTTTCTATACTTGATCTTAGCCAAAAGGCAGAGAAGCAATCTGCTCTAAAAACCCACTTGAGAACATCCAGCCACATACAGTCCTCTACTGTCTGCTTGGACTTGGACACTTTCTCCAGCCCCGGCCCCTTCTCCAATGTCCTTCATGCTCACTCTGCTTAGGCTCTCAATCTGTATACTAGGCCATTTGAGTTTAATGCCTTCTTAACCCTGCAGGTTTTTGACCATCCACAAAGGGCTTTCTCAAATGTCGGGGGCCCTTTTTATCTTGTTTTGTCTGTGACATCCCATGACAGATGCCAGCTAATATCTGACAACCTCTTCATCCCGCTCAGGTTCTGAAACCCTACACACCAGGCAAATTCTTTCAATGTGTGCCCTTCTCTCCATGAGCCTGCTCCACCCTGCATGCATCAAGCCCTTCCTTAGAGCCTGCGGTGCTCTGCTACACCTCAATGCTGTAGAACTGAACTGACAAGGAAAACAAAAAGAGAAGCTGGAATGTACTTTTGTATAATATTAGAGTTTCTCTTTTTTATCTTTACATTTAACATATTTTGCATATACTGGAATTAGAAATATATCTGGAATTATTTCTATAATATTATTTTTTTTAATTTACTATGATTTTTTTTTATTTTACCCCTATTTCTTTTTTATGTTATACTAATTAATTTAATTTTTTCCCTAAGTCTGAAAATTCATAACGATTTATCATTATAATTATTAAAGATAGTTAAGATAAAATTCTGTGAAACAAACAGATTTTAAGATTATAATCTAATGAGTTTTGATAGATATATCATGTTACCAAAACTCTGATCAAGATATAAAATACTTTAATCTACTGACTTCCCTCATGTCTTCTTTCCACCAAATCCACCATCCACAGGCAGCCATTATTTAAATATGTAGCATCATAAAGTAGTTTTACCTTCTCTTGAATTTAATCTGAATTGCAGTTAACAGTATGGGCTGTTTGAAGGCAGGCTTCTTTTTTGGAAGCAGTTTTGCTGGTCATGGCCGTGATAACACATCTGCAAGTTGGCTGGTCTATGCTGGTCTTGTTAGGGTGACTTAGCTAGAGTGATTACTCCAAATGTTTCTCATTTTTCTTCTGGAACCACTAGGATAGCCTGGTCAGTATTCTTCTTGTGTCAAAGGCAAAAGAAGGCAAAAGAGAAAATGTAGAGTCCCTGTTATGTACGTTAATCAAAAAACTGGCACATAGTTCTTTTGCCTTGTTTTATTGGCCAAAACAGGTCTAAGTTGAGGACCCAAAGTCAAAGAATGCAAAGTATATATGATATCTATACTGGGAAGAACTGCAGTTATGTGGCAAAGAACATAAGCAGCGTATGTGAGCCAATGATAAAATGTACCGAAGTTTGCCCTCTTGGCTGTGGTTCTTTTCCATGTGCAAAATATGGTTATTGTATCCCAGAATCATAAAAGTTTAGTTCGATCATTGTATCAAGCTCTCCATCTAGAAATATGTGAAATGAAGAGACAAGTTATCTGCTCCCCTTTTATTCCCAACCTACAGTGGAGCTACAAGGACAGAAGTGCATTAAATAATACTGTTTAGAAAGAGGAAGAATGGAAAGTGTGTAGCAGTCACTGGTCCATAGTACTGCTAAAATCTTTCTGGGAAAATATTGCTTTCACTTCCCTCATTCCAGTGGTTCTCAGCTGGGGGTGATTCGCTTTCAACAATGACTAAAGACATTCATTCTTGATTGTTAAAAATGAGTGTTTTATGCTACAGATTTACAGTGTGTAGAGGACAGTTGCCCTCAATGAAAAATTGTCTAGCCCAAAATGTTAATAGTGCTAAGGATGAGAAACTGCTCCATTCTAAGGGTAGGAAATGATTCTTTATTAAGCCCGTATCTTGTTCCCTGAGTGTGACACCTGAGTCCTTTGCTCTTCTTTGCTTTGGTTCTATCCCCTGGTATGTATTTCCATTTCTCTCACCCTCTAGCCATTCCAAAAGAGGGCATTAGAATATACACCCTTCTTGGTGGACAAGAAAATTTCTCAGGTTACTTCTTAATATGAAAAGCAGGAGACCTATATTTTGCAATATTTTAATATTATAACTAATATTAATATTTTGTATATTAAGTTCAATCCATTCCATGTGCCTAATGCCAAACTAACTCACCATGTATACATTCTTAAATATATGAAAGTTATAATTTTCTGTTCTAATGGGCAGTATTTTGACAATACAAATGTCTTTTAAATCAAATGAAAAGGCTTGGAAAGAAATCACATACACACATGGACAAACACACACACTCACACTATATGTAGTACCCTTCTGGAGAAGTGTTAAAGTGTCAAAGAGGCCAAAAAGAATCCCTTATATTTTTTAAGCTTGTAAATCTTTAATTAAAAATTAATTGTAAACATAGCCATCTGGTTTGATTAAAAGAGACCGAAAAATGCCCAATGTGCATGTTATCTTCTAGTAGGAGTACAAGTCAATACTCTCACGTAGGTGGGCTTTATCTCATCTGACAGGAACAGATAGTAGAGAACATTGATTAGAAGAAGAGCTTGGGGGAGTGACATTTACAGTACAATGGATTAAGTTTAATGAGAGGACTACTACTTATCAATAGAAGGCTTAACCTCATTCCACATTAGTTAGGCATTATTGTGCAAAATAATTTAAAGTAGATTAAATGATTTATTGACTACACATAAATATCTAGAGGAAGATAAACATTAGTTTCCTCCTGATGCGGAATTGTTTTCAGGGTCCTGAACACATTTCTCTGTATTTTTCTCTTTTGTACTTCAAAAGGTTAAAAAAAAAATCTTGAAACTTTATTGTTAAATTAAAACTGAATTTTAATTTTAGGATAAAATACATCACAAAACTATCTGTCCCTTAAATATTATTTTAAAATTCGTCCCACAGGCAACCATAATATATTTTTTAAAAAATTTGACATAATAAATATATTTAGAAAAATATTTTGAATATTGAGATATAAAAAGACTGTTCCTCTACAACTATATTTGTTGTAAAGAATTTAGAGTCTAGCTTATGAAGTCTCAAAATTTTTAAAAAATTGGTAAAGCCTACATCTCTTGTTTCCAATCACCAGTAAAATCATTTAAAAATGGAATAAATATAGACAAAAAATATGTAATTGGAGCAAAGGCATTCAAATTTTCAAAAAAAATTAATATGCAAACATATAAGCTTCATCCCCACTTACACTAGTGTATAATGTTTCCCACCATGCCAAGTTTACATTAATTCAGAGTAAATTTTTTAAGACCAATTCTTTATTATTCTTTTAAGAATTCCTGATTCTTCCTACAGCTTTAGGATAAGAACCTTATTAGCCTCATTCTTAGTTTTGTGAATTAGAAGGAATTGACCTGAATTTACGGAATAGAGGCTCGGGCTCCAGAAACCAACCTCGCAACTTCCTGACTTTACGTCCTCAATAGCCCATATTTTATTTTAGTTTTTATTAAAGTAAAATTATATACAGAATAATGTACAGATCTTATTTGTAAGATATGATAACTCTTGGAAAATGCATACATCAAGGTAAACAGTACCCAAATCAAGGTATAAATTTCATCATCCAGAAGTTTTCATCATGGCTCCTTCAAGTCTATAATCCTCCCCTGGATTAGACCAGCTCCATCCTGATTTCAATCATCATAGTCTACTTTCATCAATTTTTAAATCTTATCAAATGAAATCATATAGTATGTACTATTTTGTGTCTAGTTTATCTCATGCAACCCAGTGTTTGTACCAACAATCCATACTGTTGCACGTAATAATAGCTTATTCTTTTTATTTCTGACATGTTTTCAATTGTACAAACATACAACAATTTGTTTAACAATTCTGCTGATAGACATTTGATTTGTTTCCAACTTTGTCTATAAAGAATAAAGGTGTGCGCCAGGCCCTGTGTAAACGCCGCGAGCACCACGAGCGTGTGGGAGGAGACGCCCCGCCTTCAGAGATCCAGGTCTTAAGGGGAAACAGGTGGAAGTGGGGTGGGGGAGGGATTAAAGCGGAGGGGGAAAAAAGAGAATAAAGGTGACATCAACATACTTATACAATCATTTGCGGATATATGATTTGATTTTTTTGGCGTGAATTTATTTGGTCATCAGGTAGGCTTATGTTTTACTTTTTAAAAAACTGCGAAACGTTTTTCCAAGGACTAAGATAAACCCTTTGACTGATTGGAAAGCTAGGAAAGAAATGGGCGTGTCTCAGCTCTTGATCCTCCTGATGCATAACCTCTACCGTGGACAGAAAACCACTCTCAGGACAGAATATGGAGAGACAGAATGGTTTCCTATAGGAAAAGGTGTCAGACATGGGTACATCCTATCTCCCTACTTGATTAATCTCCACACAAACATATCATACAAAAAATTGGGCTAGACTTAGAGAAAGGAGGAGTGAAAACTGGGAGAAGAAATATCGATAATTTAAGATATGCAGATGACATCATATTACTGGCAGAAAGTAGCAATGATTTCAAACAACTTCTAATGAGAATGAAAGAAGAAAATGCCATACCAGGAATGCATTTGAACATCAAGAGGACAAAATTATGACTACAGAAGAAATGCACAGCGTTAACATAGACAAAAAATGACATTGAAATTGTTCAATATTTTGTTTGTCTTGGTTTAGTCATCAATTCAAATGGAGACTACAGCCAAAATTAAATGAAAGTCAAGACTTGGAATGACAGTGATGAAAGAATTAAGAAAAATCACCAAAGATGTGTCACTAGAGGCCAAGGCTAAGATCATCCACACCTTAGTATTCGCAGTTATTATGTAAGGATGTGAAAGTTGGACAGTGAAGAGGGCTAATAAAAAATAATTATTTATTTGAAAGAGGATATCCTGCTGGAGGAGAACTCTACAGGTAATCTGGACAACTAGAAAGATGAACAAATGGGCCCTAGAACAAATTAAGCCTGAAACATTGCTGGAGGCAAAAATAACACTGAAGATGTCTTACCTCAGACACATTATGGGAAGATAGAGAATCTCTGGAAAAGATAATAATGCTGGGAAAAATAGAAGGCAGCAGGAAAAGAGGAAGACCAAATATGAAATGGATTGACTCCATAAAAAAAGCCATAGGCCTGAGTCTACAGGAGCTGAGTGGGGCTGTTGAGGACAGCACATTGTACACATCACTCATTCCTAGGGTTGCCAGGAGTCAGAGCCAACTCAACAGCATGTAAAAAAAAAAAAAAATTCAGTGCCCAAAGTTAGCAATTCCAGATTGATCTTAGAGAAATACAAATTTAAATACACTAGGATACATATATAGTACTGTCTATATCAGCATTGTTTGTGGTAACAAATCACTGGAAATAACACAAATCTCCATGAACTGAACAATAACCACATAAAGTATGGATTTTCACATAATACAATATCAAACAGGTGTAAAAAGAATGAATTAGAACTATAAATATGAATATGACAATTGCAATTTTGAAAGAAATAAAGTTGCCAAAGATTTCACACAATATGATGACATTTGCACAAAACATACAATATCAAAACCATATTATATAATTTAGTGACAAACATATTAAAAGTAAAATAAAAAACCTTGAATAAAATGTTATGGAAATTCTTAAATTGAGAATAAGTAATCAGAGATCTTTGATTGGTGGATGTATAACAAGCTTTATTAGTCTTCTATATATCTTAACCTTTGCCCCATTTAGAAAAGAAAAAGTACAGTTCAGGTAGGAATGCCACCTTTTCTAGGATTTGATATTTTCAGCAACTGAACTACTTAAAACGGAATGCTATAAATACAATGATGTCATTTGTTTCCAAAGACTATTGATAGACGATATTATTATTGATGCAAAAATAATAATATAAGCAAGATATTTTATGGCAAACTTTGGGTGTTAGGTTAGGACTATAATCCCCAAGTTATCTTGGGGCAAACGGGAAAATGGTTAAAAATATCTTTTTAGAGTAAATGATATTAAAAATACATGTGTAAGGTAAATTAGTTATAAAATAAATCCAATAAAATATAGATTTTATAGAAAGCTTATAATCCACAATTAGAAAGAAAATGTTAAAGACGACAAAGGATAGCATATAAGTGAGTGAACATTGTATCAAGAAAAACTGGTCATATTTATTAGCACTTAGTTGACAGTGGATATGTTTCATAACTCTGTAACTAGAAGACAAATAAAAAACTATGTTTATCTACTAAAATATGGTTTAATACTGGCATTTTTACTCCTATCAAATGTGGTCACATGATAGTAGAGTATGAGTGATGTTGATCTAATTATCCCATTAAATGCATATTATGTGTGAAGGGGAGCAGAGTGCTCATTTTCTAGTTATTAATCCAGATTAACTAAGAAAAGCAGAGAATAAAAAAAGTCTTACACTTTCTTTACAAGTTGAAATTGATGAACTATACATGTGGAGAAGCAAGTTTTCATAGAATTTCTACTGAGCAACTGTGTTCAGCTTCTTTATAAGAACAAAGTCAATTAAAAACAAACACAGGTTGAAAGAATTGAGAATTATTTTGAGAAAAAAAGAAAGTGTAGTTTAGTACAGACACAAACTATAGGAAAAAATGTTATAAATGCTGTATTCAATACCTTGGTATGTGTATTAGTGGAAAACTTTCTGGATTCCTCAACACACAGTGTATTTATCTATTCCTTACTGTTTGAAAATTTGATTGCCTGTTTTTTAGACTATTTCCCAGTTCCTTGCTGGCTGCCTAAGGGCTCTTTCTTTATATTTTCTATATACCAAGGATGCTTTTGTTTCCAGAGTACTTATTTCCATCCACTGTTTTGAAGCTTTCCAGCAAAAACTGGTTGGGACATAAAGCATTTTCAGTCCCATATTTCTCTTTCCTTGTAAAACTTAATCACCTGAATTCTTTGTTATTTAATGAGAAAAGCTATTAACCATAAGAAGCATATCAACAATGAAAAGGAAGGCACATGTTTTGGACTGCTCTAACAAAATTACCATATAACTCATTGGCTTATACAGAAAAACTTTGGTTGTTTGTTTCCCACATTTTTGGAGGCTCAGAAGTTCAAGACCAAGGTGGTTTCTGGTAAGAGCCTCTTCTTGACTTTCAGAGAGCATCCTGTTTGTCTTTCATGTGAGAGAGAGAGATAGAGGCAGAGGAGGAAGGACGGGGAGAGGGAGAAGGAAGAACGAACGGTAGAGAATTTGAACTGTGACAACTTGAGCTCTGCTCTTTCTTCTTATAAGGAAACTAGTCTCATCATGGGGGTCAGCCCTTATGACTTCATTTAAACCTAATTAAACCTGATTACCTCCTAAAGGCCTCACCTCCAAATATCATGACATTAAGGGTTAGAACTTCAAAATATGCATTTGGTGGAGACATAAACATTCAGTTCAAAATACAAACAAATTCTAGAAATATTAGCTCATCATAGTACTCCACTCCTGGCCCAGATTCTTCTCTTGTCTTACATAGGCCTGGAAGCTTCTCCTAGGAAATGCTGAAAAATTGGCTAAAATTTACAATTTGCTTTACTGACCTCAATTTCTGTTTGCTTTTTTCTGCAACATTATACAAATTTAAAGATATGTGCTGTGGGTCGGACAGTGCTAAGTGTGAACTAAACAGTTCTTGACTAAATACTCAGAATCTAGAAGGAGGACAAATAAAGAAATTTGTTTCTAAAACACACTCTATAAATTTAAACTCCACTAGGCATGTTTTTTAAATAATTTTTTATCTTAGTCATTTTAATAGCTTTCATCTAAAGGTCATTTTGCCTGTTAAATGATCCTTGAGACTGTCCTATTTCCAGTTAAAGAGAAACCATTTGTTTATATATTTTATTATATACATAATATATATAATATAATATATATTTTTATATATTTAATATATATAGCTAAATTATTGACATATTCAGAGACAAGTAAAAAAAAAAAGCTTGAGTTGAGAAACTCATGTATTCCGTTTCACCATGGAATTGGTTGTATAAAAGCTACTGCTATATTTTTAAAGAGTTAACAAATAGGAAAAAAGGAGTATTATCTGCAATAAAATGCTTTATGAATAAATAAAATTTTCTACCAATATAAAAAACATTTAGGACTATGTAACAAAACTTTAATTTCATAGTGTAATACTTAATTTTTAATAGTTAAATTGGCTTTACCTTTTTATTTAGCAGAGTAAAACCAGAAAACATTTTAAATAAAAGCTATGACTATCTATTATGAATATTACATTTTTACATAAAACATGTTGAAATATAGAATATGTTTTTATTATTGAAAACCACTAGATAACAGAATTATTAAAGTGATTTAAAATCCTTAGTAGTTTATATTAGGTAAATGATCAAGTAAAAAATTGAACATTCTTAATGATATAATTAAAATAACAATTTAAAATTATGTTTACTGATGTTCTACTTTCTGGAATCACAGATAATCTGAAGATATAAAAGAACTACCACGGCAGAAAAAAAATCACTAGTCCATGATCTAGAAAAGGATGGGTAGACACTAACATAAACAATGAATTTGGGTTAGTGTTTTTTCCAGGCCGTCTGAATGTGTTGCAAAGCCTTTGACTGTTTTGGGTTCCTCTTAAAACTAGCAATTTGGAGGGTCATCTGGTACACTGACAACAGTAGCACACCCAAATGAAGAAGATCCAAAGACTCCTTTGAGGCATCATGTCTCTCTCTCGTTATAGATGGAAGGGGCCAAATGAAACAGCCTCTCCTTCCCCTTAGAAGGGATATCTCAGCATGCCTCACACCACTGGACCCCTTGAAATTTCACTAAGGTGGGAGGCCCCAAGTTTTTGTCAGATTTACTTCCTACCTTCTGACACACAAATATCTCACCAGTGTGAGTAGTTGCTACTTCTTGCTCACTAAGTCCAATCAACATAACACCATCAATATAATTGAGCAGTGAGATAGCTTGTGGAAAGAAAAGTTGATCAAGATCCCTGCAAACTAAATTCTAACATAGGATTGGAGAATTGACATACCAGTTAAGCAGGAAAGTGAAGGTGTATTGTAAAGAAAACTGCCTTTGGTGGCCTATAGTAACAGGTAGAGAGAGAGAGAGGAAAAAAAAAAAAAAGCATCCGTCAGATCAATAGCTTCAGGTACCAGAAGGTGTGTTCATTTGTTCAAGTAATTGAAACCACATCTGGTACAGCAGCTGTAATTTGGAGTCACCACCTGGTTAAGCTTAAATAGTCTACTTTCATTTTCCATGATCCATTAGTTTTCTGCACTAGCCAAATAGGTAAGTTGAGCAGGAATATGATATCACCACACCTGCAACATTTAAGTCCACGATTGTGGCTATAATTTCTGTGACCCCTCCAAGAACGCAGGATCGCTTTCAGTTCAGTTTCCTAGATAGAGGCAGATCTAATAGCTTCCACTTGAACTTTCCTACCATAATAGCCCATACTCCACAGGTCAGAAAACAAATGTAGGGATTCTGCCAGCTGCTGAGGATGTCTAATCTAATAATACTTTCCCCAACTAGAGAAATAACTGCAGGATGGGGTCAGGTCCCACTGGACCAACTGTGAGGCAGGTCTAAGCTAAAACTCCATTAATCACTTGACCTCCATAAGCCCCTACTCTAACTGGAGTGCCGCAGTGAGAGTGATCTTTCGGGTCTCCTGGAATTAGTGTCAGTTCAGAGCCAGTGTCCAGTAATCTTCAAAAAGTCTGACTTTTCCTTACTCCAGTGTACAGTCTCCCTGTAAAAAGCTGTAAGTCCCTTTAGGAAAGGCTGGGAGAAAGATTAACTGCATATAATTTTGACGATGTAACAGTGTCCTTCCTCTAGGGGACTCAGCCTCCCCTCTATCTGGGGGATTCTGGGTCAGTAAACTGAATTAAGCCCGGGAATTGATTGAGGGTCTGTGACTCTCTTTGTTTATGATTCAATTTAGACTTATGTTCCCTTGACCTAGAACTCTTCCACTCTACCGATCAAGTAAGAATTTAGGAGATTGCTTATCCATTCCATTTCTAGGGACAGACACAATGATAATCTAGCCAACCTAATGTCTCTGCAAGTCAGACAATTCTAACTGCCACTTTCACGCTGCTGTCCATTGTGGTAACCATGCCCACCTTGACTTTGGTGATTAAGTGCTGCCATTTTCCTGCTGACTTCCTAGTATCCAACTATCCTCATTATATTTAGGTTTCCAATTAAGTGGCAAGAGTTCCCACTGAAATTTCTGATCTACAGGAACGAGCAACCACAGGGCTCTTCAAGGATAACGAGGCTCTCTTAACAATTTCATTTCTCACAATTGTGAAGAAGAGTGTGTCCTCTGGACCCGTACAGGCTGGGTGAGCAGGTCCATAAGATGAATCCATTCTAATATTCTTATCTCCCTAAAATTTGCATCTCTTCCTCTACAGTATTCAGGGCCATTTTATATTTCATTCTAAATAATTTAGTGTTAATCCATCTTTAGATTCATATTTCAGCCAACCAACCAAACTATTCGAGCTATTCTAACCCCTCTTATGGTGACATTAAATGTAAAAATTCTGCTTTGTGAGCCTAAATCCATTACATTGGCCTGTTCCAACTTTATACTCCTTCCACCACAATCCTGCACTTACATTAATATCCATACCCACACATAAACCTAGGATTTCTGTCTGCATAAATTGAAAAAATCATGTAGTTCCTTGGGAGTATATGATTCCATTTTCTACTTAGAGATTACACTTTCTATGTCACCTTTTGGTGCCTGCTGGGACCCAAGTCTAGTTACAGGCTTAAAACAAAAGAGGTGAAGGTGAGTTCCGAGGAAAATCAGTATTGTCTTAAAAGGCGACAACCTTGGGGGAGGCCATTATAGTTTCCTCAGGCTAAGCATGATTAATCTTTTCAGAAGGAAGTAAAAGCAATACTACTGGCAAGAAGATTGAGTAGAATTTCACTGTTTAATCAATGCCCCTGGCTTCATCAAAATCACATGCCCCATTTCAATTTTCAGGATCTCATTCCTTTCCAACCAATGCCTTTACTTTAACAGCAAACATCCTGTAAGATTGGGGATTCGATCTGTGTTGTAATTCAGTCATTTGTAGGATAAAACCCTGGGTTTGGTTTTCAGCAATCTCAGCTCTGCAGCTACAAGATAAAAGAGTTTCTTTCACAACAGTCAGAAAATTTTCAGGTCATTTATGATTTATGCAGCACTTGAGCTAGAAATTTGAATCCTTGAGCTGATCTTTTTCTATCTCCACTTTGTCCAGTGTAATTCACAGCAACCAGTCAATTTCATTATACTCATTAGCTTGACAAAAAATGTTCTATGGTATTAAATGTATGGTTACTCAGAATCGCCCCTTTTAAAAGTATTTGATTAGGAGTATCCGATGGTGATATTTTGCATATCTCTGTTGCTACTTCATGCCATGGCCATTAGTGCTTTCTTTACTACTAGAAATTGAGTCATTATAACCTTTAAATTTAATCAGATTCGAAAGCCAATCCCAGCAAACTCAGAACAAACCATGCAAACTCATCCCTGCAAACTCATCCTTAAGATTCTTCTGTTCCCCCACAACCACTCTTGGTACCAAAGTCTATAGTCGTTTAATCAGAGTTCTCCAAAGAAACAAGATACGTAGGTGGATGAATAGATGATGATAGATAGATGATAGATAGGTGATAGATAGATAGATAGATAGATAGATAGATAGATAGATAGATAGATAGATAGATAGATATAGAGACAGAAAGAGAGATAGAGAGACCGAGACAGAGAGAGAGAGAGAGAGAGAGAGAAAGACAAAGACAAAGAGAGAGAATGAGAGAAGTTGATTTATTTTAAAGAATTGTCTCATCTGATTGTGAATGAGCTGGTGATTCTGAAATCCATGGGGCAGGTTAGCAAGCTGAAACTCAAGCAGGCTTTCTATGCTACAGTCTTGAAGCAGAATTCCTTCTTCAGGAAACCACAGTCTTTGCTCTTAAGGCTTTCAATAGATTGAATGAGGCCCACCCATATTATGGAGGTTAAATTCTGTACTTAAAATCTACTGCTGACCAATGTTAATTTCATCAAACAGTAATATCTAGACTAGTGCTTGACAAAACATCTGGGTACCATAGCCTAGCCAAATTGACACATTAAAAACCATCATAATGTACAAAGTATTCAATATGGGTGTCTGTTTCCCATATTCTTTTACTGTATTTTTAATACTTAGGAAAGTTTATAATTTTGCTATAAAAGTTATTTTAATAATTTTAAATTTATAAAATATCTTCTCTCTGTGGCTCCCTATTTTAAACTCCATGAAAATAAAATATCCTTTGCCTCCACCTCCCCAATAATTATGCAATCATTCACATTTAATAAATATTGATAGCTTTCATTTATTTATTTTTGGTTTTTTACATGTTTTATTTTTCTGTATTTGTTAGCCTTAAATAATACTTTAACACCTAGCAGATAAGACAATTGACAAACTAATCTTACTTTCTACCTACTTACCAAACACATCTGCTCCCATTCTTTTAGATAAATGATTTCTACTTTGTCAGAACATATACAATTTATAGTCCATTCTGTCAACTCTAGTCTTCCTTTTATTTATTTGTTCGATAAGCAATTGTTCGTTTCACCCAGAGTTCATCCTTTCATAACATTCTCAAGAACGCTCTTGCAAAGAATATTCAGTAATTTTCTTGCTTGTTCAAAATGTGTTTTTGTTTTTAAACCTCAAGGTCAACTTGCCATGACTCACACTTCCTTTCCTAGAGTTATAGATTTTTCTATATTCTCTCTTCTGAGTGGAATGTGGTTGTGACTGTGACAACATTTTGGTATAAACTTACCATACAAAATGGAATAATTTTAAGACTGAAATGGGACAATATAGTGATATAATAATTATACCGGGATCATAGGCATAAAAACTGTCTTGTACAAATCAGGATTAGTGAGGTTTTGTCCATAGATAAGTGTGCTTTATCATTACATATTCCCAGGAAGAAAATTTATAAATGAGGAAATCTGACAGGAAATGAGAGATGTCCAAAAAAAGAGTAAGATATTTGAAAAGTCCCAAAGAGAATGACTTGAACACAATCCTTCAAAGACGATCTGTAGAAAGAATGGGCCAAATCTCAGAGTTTTCCAGATTAGAGGCAAGGAGCTTGGCATATTTATACCTCTGTGCACATCTGTCATTGTTTAAGAGATGTTCCCAGGAGGACAAAACTTCTGAGACAATTGTTCTCTACTTGTGCAGGCAAATTTGGTTCTGGCCAGCTGTGCATCATTATCTGATAGAGTTGCAGGTGCTAACTCAGGAATGAAAACATACATGGAAGCTTCATGCAAACAGATGTTGAAGGAATCTGGCAGAATACGAGCAGAGCACTAATAACATACTATGGTTCCAATTTAAGGGGCACTCACTTTAATTCTCTCTGTTCTTCAAATTGTGGCTAGTTACAATTTCCAGGGGGAAAAAAAATTACAGGAAAAGAGTGAGTGCCCCATTCACTGCAGCTGGTCTCCATGCCAGTCATTTTCATTGTCCTTCTCTTCCATTTATTCTGTGTCTCTGTGTATGTGTGTGTATGCATGCTGTGAAGTAAGGATTCTTCTCCTCCATCTGCAAATGTATTTACATTTGTTCCAGGACAAATCATCAGAAACATTATCTCCTTATTGAATTACCATGATACCACTATCAAAAAAAAATGCAAATTAAGCATGTAAGCCTGGACCTATTTCTGAATTTTCTATTCTTTTCCATTATTTATATGTCCAGTTGTGCACCAGTGTGTATGTCCACCAATGTTATTCTGCCTTGATAACTGGTGCCTAAAGAGATCATATAATTAATTTTGAAATAAAAACATGATGCTCTTCTGGCTTTGTTCTTTCTAATCATTTTAGACATAATTGGTTCTTTGATTTTCTATGTAAAATTTAGAATTAGTTTGATGATTTCTATAAGGAACCCTGCTAGGAATTTGACTCAGTTTGCAATGAATGTATAAATCAGTTTGGAGAAAATTATCATAATAAGTCTCCCAATCTGTGAGCATGCTACATGTCTTAATATATTAGATCTTTCAGAAAAGTTGTTAAGGTTTCAGTGTATTTTGCTAAATTTATTCTTAACTGTTCAAATTTTTGGTGTTAGTGACATGTGTGGCAACTTCTGTAATTTTTTTTTCTTTTCACATTATACTTGCTAGAACTTCCACACAATACTGAATTGCAGTGTTTAGAAAGGATGTCTCTGCTTTGTTCCAGAACTTAGAAGTAAATAACTCTGTTTTTAACTAGGGCCTATCAACTTCATGCATTTGTGACCTGTGTGGTCACACAGAGTTTTATGGTTAGAAAGTGTCTGTTCTTGGTTTAATCCTCTTCTGTCACTGCCTTGAAAGTCTTAATAATTTGATCCTTGAATCTGTTTTATAAGTGAAGTTTGATTGGGACACTGGAGTATAAGAGTGAGCAGTTGTGTAAGATACGTGTGTTCACTGTTCTCTGCTGTTCCAGTCGCATATAATGTTTGCAACGCCCCATGAGCACAGAATTCCCGTGAACCCACAATTAATGAATGTTCAACAAGACTCAAAGCAAGTACAAGATAAACATCTTAGATCTATAAATAAGTGACCATTCCTGAGAGGCCATGTTTCCATTCAAACTGGAACTTGTTTTGAATGCAGAAAGCAGGCAATGACTTTCTAAGATATGCAAACAACACAGAAAACCTATAATATCATTTTTCCCCACTGTAACTTTCCACTGTTAACTACTTATGCTGAAAATAATGACATAGAAAGACAAGAAAAGACAAAGTGACCCATAATGATTATTTGTCTATTCAGTACTTTTTTACTAGTTTTTCAACCTATTTGTTTTTTATTGGCATTTGCTCCCTCTTTGTCGGCCCTTTTGATTTAGTATTCTTTATATTTCATTTTACCTCAGTTAATCAACTATAACTATTTTTATGGTTATTTTAGTGTTCACGATACATCCTTATGTTATTAGTTCACTTTCACATAATATTCTACCACATAGACAAACAACATTAATAGTATATTATGTCCTAATGACAGTTTAGAAATGAAAGAAAACTTTTATATTGGTAATCATTATTCCTTTTTGTATATCTTAGTTTCCATCCGATGTAACTTTTCTTGTTTAAAAAACTTTAATATTTCATCTAGTTCAATTTAGTTGATAATATAGTCCCCCAACTTTTTTGTCTGGAAAAATATTTATCTTTCTTTTATTCATGATAGATATTTTACTTAATATAAAATTTTATGTTTACTGTTAATCTTTTTTCCATCCATACTTTAAAGATGTTTTGTTGTCTACCAGACATCATTTCTAATGAGAAACCCATGAATATTGTTATCTTTGATCTCTTGAACACTATAAATAAGCCTTCACCCTAAGTGCCTGTGGTTTGTATTTTACTACAGACTAAAGGAGATACAAGCTCATTGTGTGTAGACCATTCTTCTCTCTGCTACCTATTCTGCAATTTTCCAGTCAAATCCATCTCTTTAAACCTCTGTATCCCTGAATTCTTATCTTTCTGAATTATTATCACCTCATCTCAGAAAGATCATCATACTGTACTTTGGATATCACTCTTTCATCAAGTTCCAGAAAGTTTCTTCAGACAGAAAGCCAGAGTACTTGGAGAGCTTACCTCAATTCTCTCCCTTCTCATAGAGATCATAGTTTTATACTGCTCATTATCCAATGTCGGAAATGCATTGTTTATATATTTCATTCAGTTTTCTAGTTGTTAAGAGCAAAAGAACAAGGCTTTTTCTAGTTATTCTACCATAGCCTGAAGCACATTATTCACTTTCTTTTCATGCATTTATTATTCTGGTATTTCAGAATTTTGCTTTTTGCCATCATTCCTAACACCTCTCCCACACTCCACTTCTGTTTTCTTGTCTACTCCTTTTCACTGATATATTGTTCTATCTCAGCTTTGATCACATAGTTCCTAGTCAGTATGATGCCATCTTTTTCTGAGAGTGCATTTTATTAGGTAAATTCTAAGATCTCTGTTTCCCTTGTCTCTCTGTATCACAATGGTACAGTTTTTCTCTCTTGTTATGGGTTGAATTGTGTCTCCTCCAACCAAACTTATGTATTTTATAAAGGTAATCACATTAAAAGGAGGTGATTAGGGTGAGCCTTAATCTAATATGACTGGTGTTGTTAGAAATAGGGGAAATTTAGACAGACGCACACATCTCTTAGTGAAGAGATGTAGGGTAAAGATAGTCATCTACAAGCCAAGGAGAGAAGCCTTAAATAGATCCTACACTCACAGTCCTCAGAAAGAATCAGCCAACCTGCTGATAACTTATATTGGACTTCCAGCCTAAAGAACTGTGAGACAATAAGTTTCTGTTGTTTAAGTCACCCAAGTTGTATACTCTATTACGTCAACCCTACTAATACATTCTCTATATGATTTATAGGACACATAGGAAAATCCAAAATTAAAGTACCATTGTTTTTCTTCGAGAACATCTTATTATAAAATATATTAAAAATTTGACACTATAAAGTATTAGAGAGCATGTAGAACAACCCAAGCATATATACATATGTACACACACACACACACACACACACACACACACACACACACGTTTTTGGCATTATCTTATACATTTGATAAGTATCCCATCTTAATATTGAATATTCTGTCTACTTTTTGCACATGCTCATGTGCAAATGTTACTGGGGGTAAAAAGTGCATCATACTGATTGCTCTTAATTTAAATGTGTAACTGCTAACTTCGGAGCAGATGGGTATTATTGTTTCTCAGAAATCAAACTGTACATCTCCATTCAATTTCATCTCATTCTACTAGAAAACTACTTTGTACTTCCTCCTTTCCCCACATATATCCAGAGCCACCTCACTCATTACTCTCAGGTTATAATCCGGCTTCCAATTCACTAAGAAAATTGAATTAACCAGAAGAGAACTTCTGTAGAATCTCACCACTACATCAACTCAACTACCTGCAATATGTTCAAATTCTCTCCTCACTCCCTGGTTCATATGGATAAACCGTGAGACTCTTAGCTAAAGTCTTCTCTTCCATTTGTGCTCTACATTCCCTTTTCTTTACTATGCAAGATCTTAGTGCCAATATTTTACTCCTCTCTCTAATACCTTTTCTCTCTACTGGATCTTTACCATCAGCACTTAAATACGTCATTGTACCTATAGTCTTAAAAAAGTGCTCTCAATTCCAATTCTATCTTCAGCTACTGCTCCATTATTTTTAATTGTTCATTACAAGAGCACACTTTGGAGTAGTTGTTTATAACAAAATTCCTTCTTCTTTTTTTGTCTCTTGAGCCCCCTTCATGAATCTTTTATTTCCACCCTCTTCATTCCTTTTATCAGGTTGCCAATTAATTTCCCAGTTAAATTTAATGATTAATACTTAATCCTTAACCTGACCTACTAATTACAATTAGCATATTTACTGTGCTATTATAATACAATACCACACAATGCATATCAACACATTATTTTTACATGCCCATAACATATAACGCATCCCCTGTTTCTTGGAGTAATGGCTGTATTTGGTTCCCAGTCATCTATTTTTATCTGACTTTCCTCCTTTCCGTCTGCCATTACTGTTGGTTTATCTTTATTTCCTGACTTTTAAGTGTTGGAAATCACAGAACTCAATCTTTGATTCTCCTTTTCTCTATCTATACAACCCTTTTATGATCTCACATAATTATATGGCTTTAGTCACTATCTATATGCCAAATGCCTGGCAGATTGATATATCCCGCACAGACCTCTCTGCTGCACTTCAGATACATGAATCCAATTAACTACTGGGCTTATCACAAATTTGATGTCTATTAATTTGTAACATTGAAATGCATAGACAGTACAAAATAGCAGTTTGATGTTTAGCTCTATGTTTAAATGACACACTGTACTACTTCATATTGTGTTTGTATAATGATCAACACAAAATTATAAATTGTTTAACTATTATTTTGCATATAAACCAAGATGAATTTTATAGATTTCTCTGAGTTTGTGAATAGAGGTGTGCTATTATATGTATCCCCTTATATATGAAGGTATATGAAGATAAATATATATACATGCATATATACTTAATACATTATATATATTTATGTAATCTCCCTATTGCAGTAATTTCTAATAACTAGATATATCTTTCTGTGAAATGGGTGTCAGTACAGAGGGAGAAGTTCTTGCATTATTTTTCCTTATCATATATGATAAGGAAAATTAGAACAGGAAAAGTCACAAATGACCTCAGTGCTGAGACAGCATGTAAGTAAAAACAATTGGATTATAAAATTGACTTATAATAAGTCATAATTAAAATGTAATACTTATTAATGAACATTAACACTAATATTTATGTCTCACCTCCAAATTATCTGTATTTGTATAATTATATCATCCAGAGTTTGAAATTTGGACTATTAAATGTCTATATCTCATAGAAACAATGAAGCAATTTCAATTTCATAAATTAAAATGCATCACCCTTTAAATAGACCTTAAAGGCTTCCTATAAAGTTTATGAATTAAGCTTCATTGGCAAAAAATAATGATTTCTGTTTCATAAGAAAATTTTAGCAACTTTATAACATATAGCTTTCTCCTGTGATAAAGAATTTTATGCACTTAGTTGTAAAAAGGTGTGGCCAACTTAGACTTGTTATATATAGTGAGAGATAACGGTCTTCTGTTAAAATTAGCTGCATTATTCTGAAAACTTGGAAACTGACTCATCACTTACAACTTACGATAAAAAACTCTCTATATTGAACTTTTTTTTAGTTTCCTACAACATGCCTAAAATAAAGCAGTGAATTAATGTATAAAATACATTTTTACTCTACCCAGCACAGAAATAATTTTTCTAGAATATACTCGAAATTGTGAGACAACGTGGCTTTCCAGTGCTACATTTTTGTAGTGACAGAGTATACTACAGGACTCAGAGCAAAATTTAGAAAAACTAGCTCCTATTTTAAGGGATAAGATTACATTAAAATTGTGACTTTTTTTTCTTCCCATAGCAAATCCATTGGGTATTGCATATATACTTCACTAATTAGTTTTAAACTGTGTATTCAAATGAATGGCTCTGTTACTCCTATATGTTAGCAGTTGTCCCTTGAAATAATTACTATTTAGGTTTGTATGGTATTCATTAACTGTCTGCCAAATTACTTAAAAATCATAATAGACATTTAATGGGTGCTTTAAAACCAAAATAGAAATTAGTTTTGATTATAAGTAACTGTAGGTTTATAAAGCTATCATTAGATGTCTATTAAGACCATTTAACTTAAGTGTTACGTAATTAGAGAAAAGCCAGGATTTTAATTGCACATTTGCAAACTGCTATCTCGCTTTGCTAAATATTCATTTTATCTACTGCAGAAAAGTGATATGAGGATTTCATCATTTTTTCTGTAAGCAATTTTTCACTGCACTTCATGGGATTAAATGATCCAACAAATCAAAAAGCATATCATATCCAATAATGAAGCCATATGCAAAAATAATAATAATAATATCGAACATATATCTTTAAAAGTAGGATACATTTCACTTATTTGACTCTCCCCTCAAAAATGCCTCTTGATAGGCCAAGATGCATTCTTTCCCACCTTTTAGATTATTGATTAATATTGATGCCACGATAGAATAGCTGAGATGAAAAATAATTGATATCAAATTATGATTTAGTGCTTACTGTTTTGATCCTAGAGAGTACATCCCAAGTTGCCAATAAAAAACATAATTTTCCATTAATTACCTCACTAAGCAGTTGCTTGTTATCACAGAAGTTAAGTGGGGATTAAAAGAGAAACTAAATTACACTTTTATGCCTTGAAGTGCCAACTCATCTTCAAGTCAAAATTGGTAAACAAAATGCAAAGAGACATAAGACTGTAATTTGGTTGCAGGATCAGTTCAATAGATAAATAAAGTGCCTCACACAGCAGGCTTTTAGAGACACTAAAACTCCTTTCGCAAAAGTATCCACTTTTAGTTCTTCGGTATATCTCCATTAGACACCTGAGCTTGCCTCTTATAAAGCCGAAGAAGAAAACATTCTGCTGAGAAGAAATTTATTTATATATCATTTCTTCTCTGAATGTTTTTTCTTCCTGGAAACATTTGCATTTAAACAAGCTTTTGATTTCTTTGGAATCCATCTGCCTACACTTACCCTATTTCTTTATCCCTGAATAAACATCACCTGTGAAGTATTTTGTGAATTCTGTTGCTGCTCCACTTTCTTAATTTTGTGCATATTCATTTAAAGTCATGGTAAAGATGCAGTTTGACTCATCTAACTTGGGACATGGCGATAGGATCTTTAACCTCTCCGTGTGTTCTTCATTTTTAAGGGTAATCTGACTGAGACAGTAGGATTCATGACCCACTTAGTACCTATGGATCCATTTTAAGGAAAGCTAATAAAGATGAGAGAACTTAGACCAAATAATGTCACAGACCTAAATCTTCATGGCAATCCACTGGATTTTCTCCATCTCATCAGAATTCACAAAATTAAATTTAACTTACTCCAAACCTCAAATCCCCTACTTCTTAATTTTATTTTTATTACTATCTTCTCATTAAATCACAATTAAAGTAAAAACTTTGGGGCCAACTCACCACTTATCTGTAGCCTCAGTCCTTGGCTGGGCTAGTCATAGGGCCATGTTTGGCGAGTTCTATTTACCTTCATGTGTAAGACTTAGTGAAAGTCGAATATTCTCTATTCAAAAGAAAATATTTATCTTGGGAAAATAATTTAAATTTGTTAATTTTTTTATGAGAACTTTCATAATATCTAGATTACTTTAGATTTGTTCAATATAAAAAAATGATAAGCAACAGCTAATTCTGCATAAGAATGAGTGGATTTAAACTTTGGCTATTATTCACTACACTAGGCAGAGTTTCAAACTCCCACCATTTCCTATTATCACTTCAACGATGATGAGGTTTCAAGTTGCCATTTGTAATCACGCTTGCATTATTTTTGTTGTTGTTGTTTATGCATAGATCATTTCATTATTTACACTGCTTGTTTCTCCCCTTTGACAACTGCCGTAGGTGGTCATGAATTAGGTTCAATGCTGAGTACAGAAGAATATTTACCATAAAACAGAGTTTCTTTTAACATGTATCAGTGCCCACGAAGGTGGCTCTAACAATGTGTTCACATTATCCTATGTATCTGTAAAAATCTGCAAAAGTAAGATATTTTCACTTTTTTTTTTTTTTCAAACGGGGTCTAATAACTTCAGTCCTCCAAAACCTGGATCTACCACTGGCTGGGTAAGAATAAAATTCTAATCCCAGCCACCAGCAGAATCGAGTAAAAATTTCTAATGACAGCTTTTTAAAAAAAAAAAAATCCCAGGAGATAGTTTTTGATAAATTGGACAAATTAATGTGCTATGATGTTTTCATGGAATAATTTGAAGAAAAATAAAATACAGTTATCATTCACCTTCAAGACATGTTACTTTTTGCTGCTGACATAAAAAATGTTAGTCCGGACCTCTTTGTCAGTAACTGGTCAGAAATACGGTCTCATGGAAATTAAGAATTATGTTTGTGTATGAAAGCACAATTCTAATGAATCTGGAGGAATACATTGTTTCCACTTTGATCTGACTCTCGTTAGAATTAGTTTTTGTGGATATAGTTTGATAGGCAATGTATTTAATGCATATAGATGTTCGTATTTTTTTTTTTAAGATGCAGGAGGGAATGAGTGAGAGCAGATATCTATAGAAAGCCAAATAGAATCTTTCAGCCCAGTAAGTTTTAGAAATGATTTTCTAGCAGTAACTGATATCTACTCCTATAATGATTCAAAGGTATTCATTCCATTTGAAGCAGTACGTTGATATTCCTGGGTATTGAAAACAAGTCCAAAGAGAAAGAACTGAAGATGAGATTAAATAGCTTAAAAACTTGGTATTTATTAAATACATTAAAATTTTTTTCATTATAGTATAAATAGTGAGAAGTACAGACATAAAAGCATATGGCTTGTGAACTTATAATGAAGTTAACACATCCGTAAAACTATTATTTAGTTCAAAAATTGGCATTACCGACCCCTAAAAGCCCCGTCCTGACCACTTCCAGTTTACTTCTACTCTCTTGCCCACAGTAGCCATTATCCTGACTTAGAGTGGTGGAATTGATTGTGCCTGTTTGAACGTCATCAAAGTTGAATGTAGCACTGTGTATTATTTGAGTATGAGTACAGTGAACGTTGTTGTACAAAGATACTTTCTTATACATATAATTTTGGTGCACCTATGAACATTCTTCTGAAGAACATATACGCTGTATATTATGTTGTAAGTACACCTAGGACTTGATTTAATAGTGTATAGTGTGAGCCTCTGTTCAAATTTAGTAGATAACAACAGCAATTTTCCAAAGCAAATGTGCCAGTTTACACTCCCAACAACAGTGAACAGGAGCTCCAGTCTCCACATTCTGGCCTTGATTTGGTATTGTCAATTTTCTTTACTTGTAATACTATTATTTTTATTTATTTTTATTTTAGTTATTCCAGTGGAAATGTTATGGTATTAAATTGCATTTCTGTTATTACTAATACAATTGAGTACATTCACATATTTAGATGTCATATTTTTTGATGTGACTGTTAAGTCTTTTTTAAAAGCCCATTTTCATGTGGGCTTGTCTTTTAAAAAAATAAATTTAAATTTACAAAATAACTTCAAAGAGAATACAGAACAGAGCGTTTCCTTATTCCCTAAACTTTCCTCAATATTAACATTTTATTATGGTATATTTATCAAAACAAAGAAATTAATGTTGATATAATAATATTAACTAACTTTATTCAAATGTCACCAGTTTTTCCACTAATGAATACTGAATACTCTATGAATGAGTCATGAATTTTCAGTGTGATTGTTGGAAACAGATACTATTCCCTGTTCTGCAGAAACTCTGGGTACTATTATCTGTACAGTAGCCCCCATTATTCAAGGTTTTACTTTCCATGGTTTCAGTTACCTATGGTCAACCACCATCCAAAAATGCTAAATGGAAAATTCCAGAAAAAAAACAATTCATAAGTTTTAAATTGCACGCCATTCTGAGTAATATGATAAATGCTCCCACTGTCCAGCAGTCCTGCCAGGTACATGAATCGTCCTTTTGTCCAGGCATATACATTCCCCACCCTTTAGTCACTTAGTGGCCATCTCTGTTATCAGATTGGCTGGCATGGTAT
>NW_024355205.1:21172618-21362209 GCF_902729225.1 Pteropus medius | reverse complement strand
TTTAAATTTTTTTTTTTTTTTCAACGGGGTCCCTGAAAACAAAGCTTCAGTCCTCCAAAACCTGGATCTACCACTGGCTGGGTAAGAATAAAATTCTAATCCCAGCCACCAGCAGAATCGAGTAAAAATTTCTAATGACAGCTTTTTAAAAAAAAAAAAATCCCAGGAGATAGTTTTTGATAAATTGGACAAATTAATGTGCTATGATGTTTTCATGGAATAATTTGAAGAAAAATAAAATACAGTTATCATTCACCTTCAAGACATGTTACTTTTTGCTGCTGACATAAAAAATGTTAGTCCGGACCTCTTTGTCAGTAACTGGTCAGAAATACGGTCTCATGGAAATTAAGAATTATGTTTGTGTATGAAAGCACAATTCTAATGAATCTGGAGGAATACATTGTTTCCACTTTGATCTGACTCTCGTTAGAATTAGTTTTTGTGGATATAGTTTGATAGGCAATGTATTTAATGCATATAGATGTTCGTATTTTTTTTTTTAAGATGCAGGAGGGAATGAGTGAGAGCAGATATCTATAGAAAGCCAAATAGAATCTTTCAGCCCAGTAAGTTTTAGAAATGATTTTCTAGCAGTAACTGATATCTACTCCTATAATGATTCAAAGGTATTCATTCCATTTGAAGCAGTACGTTGATATTCCTGGGTATTGAAAACAAGTCCAAAGAGAAAGAACTGAAGATGAGATTAAATAGCTTAAAAACTTGGTATTTATTAAATACATTAAAATTTTTTTCATTATAGTATAAATAGTGAGAAGTACAGACATAAAAGCATATGGCTTGTGAACTTATAATGAAGTTAACACATCCGTAAAACTATTATTTAGTTCAAAAATTGGCATTACCGACCCCTAAAAGCCCCGTCCTGACCACTTCCAGTTTACTTCTACTCTCTTGCCCACAGTAGCCATTATCCTGACTTAGAGTGGTGGAATTGATTGTGCCTGTTTGAACGTCATCAAAGTTGAATGTAGCACTGTGTATTATTTGAGTATGAGTACAGTGAACGTTGTTGTACAAAGATACTTTCTTATACATATAATTTTGGTGCACCTATGAACATTCTTCTGAAGAACATATACGCTGTATATTATGTTGTAAGTACACCTAGGACTTGATTTAATAGTGTATAGTGTGAGCCTCTGTTCAAATTTAGTAGATAACAACAGCAATTTTCCAAAGCAAATGTGCCAGTTTACACTCCCAACAACAGTGAACAGGAGCTCCAGTCTCCACATTCTGGCCTTGATTTGGTATTGTCAATTTTCTTTACTTGTAATACTATTATTTTTATTTATTTTTATTTTAGTTATTCCAGTGGAAATGTTATGGTATTAAATTGCATTTCTGTTATTACTAATACAATTGAGTACATTCACATATTTAGATGTCATATTTTTTGATGTGACTGTTAAGTCTTTTTTAAAAGCCCATTTTCATGTGGGCTTGTCTTTTAAAAAAATAAATTTAAATTTACAAAATAACTTCAAAGAGAATACAGAACAGAGCGTTTCCTTATTCCCTAAACTTTCCTCAATATTAACATTTTATTATGGTATATTTATCAAAACAAAGAAATTAATGTTGATATAATAATATTAACTAACTTTATTCAAATGTCACCAGTTTTTCCACTAATGAATACTGAATACTCTATGAATGAGTCATGAATTTTCAGTGTGATTGTTGGAAACAGATACTATTCCCTGTTCTGCAGAAACTCTGGGTACTATTATCTGTACAGTAGCCCCCATTATTCAAGGTTTTACTTTCCATGGTTTCAGTTACCTATGGTCAACCACCATCCAAAAATGCTAAATGGAAAATTCCAGAAAAAAAACAATTCATAAGTTTTAAATTGCACGCCATTCTGAGTAATATGATAAATGCTCCCACTGTCCAGCAGTCCTGCCAGGTACATGAATCGTCCTTTTGTCCAGGCATATACATTCCCCACCCTTTAGTCACTTAGTGGCCATCTCTGTTATCAGATTGGCTGGCATGGTATCACAGTGCTTGTGTTCATGTAACCTCTATTTTACTTAATAATGGCCCCAAAGCACAAGAGCAATGATGCTCTTAATTTGGATATGCCAAGGAGAAGCCGTAAGTGCTTCCTTCAAGTGAAAAGATGAATACAGTACAATAACATTTTAAGAGAGAGAGACCACATTTACATAACTTTGATTAAGGTATCTTATTATAATCATTCTATTTTATTATCAGTTATTATTGTCAATCTCTTGCTGTGCCTAATTAATAAATTAAACTTTATCATGTTTATATGTGCATAGGAAAAAACATTATATATAGAGTTCGGTACTATCCGTGGTTTCAGGTATCCACTGGGGGTTTTGGAAGTATCCCTAACAGATAAGAGGGGACTACTCTAAGCCTTTCAGGTGTTTCCTCTCCCTCCCCCATCCCAAACTTGAGTAGCTTTCTCACATGCATGTCATTCATGATCAATATTCTCCTGAATAATATAGGTATATAGATGATTCCCTACAGATCTCCAGTGTTTATCTTTCTCTCTTTCTCTTTCTCTCTCTCTTTCATCTCCACTATGTAAACTCTAGCATCATGGTCAACCTTGTATCTCAGCTTCATTTCTCAAACTCTATTTTTGTTACCCTTTCCTCATAATGGCCTGGAAACTATCAAGCAGTAACATAGTCATCATAGGGTTCCACCGATTTGTTTCCTGCCTCTCAGGATCACTGTGCTAAGTTTATTCAGGCAAGAGTGTAAATCAATTCCATGTTGCTCCACCTTGGTTAGAAATAGAATGTCATTATCTCTTGAGCTTTCCTTTAGCACTGCAATATTTCATTGTATAAATATTTTAGAGTATAACATTTTATTTTTTTTCCCCTGGAAATGACAGTTGAAGGGTCTATGAGTTCTTATTCTGCATAAATTAAAGCTTGATAAAGAAGATCCACAAATACAGTACTGATTGTCACCTGTAGATATGTTAAATACAGGATATTATCAGAATATAAAGGAGACATTTTAAATCACATTAATTGTTCTGGAAAGGATTACTTAAAATTACTTAAATTTATAAGTGAATCAGACAAAGAAAAAGTAATAAATTAAGAGAATAGTATATAGGATTCATATACTCCATTCAATGAAAGGCTACTACAAGTGGTTTAATAGAATTAAAATGACAAATATTCAGAAAATGCCAGCAGAAAAAGCTACTGACATATAAATCAGATCATTTAGAAACTCAGGAGAGCAGATTAAATTCAACATTGGCTAGAGAGGATGTATACATTGAAATATCCATTCAAGTCTCTCCCTTCATGTAAATTATCCCTTTTAAAGTATGTCTGACAAGTTTCCCTGACCTATTGTCACTCAAATATCCTTGTATACAAGCTAATGTACATATCTCCAGAAAAATTTCTTGGTCTTATTTAAATGTAGAGAAAGTTTTATCATATACCCTTAATAAAGAATTTATAAATGCCTGTATTTTTACTAAATATTGGGGAAGGGAAGGTTGGCATAAATAGACACTTTTAGTTTTAAGAGCTCTGGATATGCACTTCATTACAATCGCTAAAAATTACCCACCTGTTTTTTTTAAAAAATTGGCAGGAAATTGTTGTATATTAGTGGTTTTATAACAATCCCAAATTTAAAGAAATAAAAAAAATTAGAATTTTCCCTAGGATGCTTTCTGCTGTCCTATAGTAATTCAATCGCTTTATTTTAAATCGTTTATGGTTCAATTTTTGAGCCCTATCAGCTACAATTTTTGTGTCTCTACAAATGGGCATTGATTGCTCTATTTAAAAATCATTTTCAGTGATAAGTTGGGTGTTATTTATTATGATCTCAGTTTTTACAACTTCCTTAAAGACGATGTCGGCTTCTAAGAGTTATATTTGAATCGACACAGAAAAGACTAGAAATTTACTTCTGTATTGAACTGTGCAATATTTCCTTTTAACATGTCAACCCCTCTCTTTAATACTGCCATTTACCCATCAAGTTCATAAGAGGAAAAATAGATATTGCATAAAAGTAAACTGAGGTTTTAAAATTTACTCGTTGAATGTATCTGTATCTTAAAGGTGACTGACAAAATATAGAGTTGGAAAATAAACCTAAATCCTACTGCTAAATAATGATTATTGATAATAAAGCAGTTTTTTGTGTGTGTGTATGTGAGTGCATGCACACATAGGATATTGTTATTTTGTTTTTCTTCACTACAACTCTGCCACATTTAAAAATCTATAGTATGGTTGCTATGGGAAATCTTATGGTCACTTGAAAGTGGTGAATGAAAAACTATATGGAAATGTTTAGACAGAATTGTTTGCTGAACTATGAAATTGTTGTTCACAAGATTTCCAATAAATCACACTGTGACTTGGTCATTAAATCATTCAGGAATAATCTTCTATTATTATTAAGATTCTATTATTATTAAGGAATGACAACCATGCTATCCCTTAGCATACATTTCTTGTTGCAGTCCTTTTATGATTCTATGTATTCTGCTATTATCTTCCAGACAAAATGGTATTTTGGGGCTTTTAAATTAGAAATGCAAATCTATTTATAGATTGCTTAAAAAAGGATCCGTATCTACAAACATATCCTGACATACTAGCCACCTTTTCTAGGGTAACAAATAACTTCCCAAGTCTCAGTGGCTAAAGAAAATAGCTATTTCTTGATTATATTACATAAAATATTACTGGCCAATTATTGCTATTCTTCAGGCCATGTCAACTGTGTGTCTGTTCCATGTACCTTCTCATCCTGGGATGAGAGCTTTAGAAGCAGCTACTGTGTACTAACTTAAAGGAATAATCAATCACTCAATCAGACTCATAAAAAACTGAGAAAATATAAGCAACAAGCTCTACTAATAATCTTAAGTTAACGACAGTCAACCAGGTATCTCAGATGAAGAGAAGGTTCCAGAACATAGATTGTGCTTTCCTCAGTTTTTCTTCCAGCATTGGATATGCACTTTCTGTACCAGAGTGCTATGGTGGAATCTCTGAGTGGGCTCTATCTATCTATGCCTCTCCTCACACAGGAGACAAATATGTCTGCATTATGAGCTAGCTCTATCCTATGCCGTAAGAGTTGTACAGTATATGTCATTTTCTAAAGAGGCATAACTCATAAATCCATAGATTTGTTTTGCTGTATTCATGACCCATTGGTTGCTAAAAAACATCATATTGAAATTTTCAACTCTAATTATAAATTTATCTATTTCTTCTGTAGGTTCTGTCATTTTATTTTTCTTTATGCATTTTGAAGCATTAGCTGCACGCATATAGAATTATTAGGTTTATATCAATTATCTTTTAAGGAGATTAAAAATAAAACAAATAGGATTACATATAGCTTGTGTTTACCATTTCTGATGCTTCTTTTCTTTTCATGTAAGCCCAAATTTCTATTTGGTATCATGCCTCTTATACTTGGAAAAAATTTTAACAACTTTTCTAATGTACATCTTTTGAAAATAATTTAAATTAGTTTTTGTTTTTCTGAACAAAGTAATTTTTTCCACTTTCATTTTTGAGCAATATTGCCATGTGGTAAAAAATCTAGATTGACAGTTTTTTAAAAAATTTGCACCACTACCTCCTGGTTTGCAATGTTTCCGATAAGAGTCTGTTTTAATGCTTACCTTCAAAAGCATTGTGTCTCTTTTTCTCTTAATGCTTTAAGATTTTATATATCATTATTTTTTATGGTGTGGTTTCCTATAGATTTATTTTACTTGGTGTTCACTGAGATTCTTTAAATTGTAGATCTATATTTTTCATTAAATTAAAGTTTTTCAACCATTATTTCTTCCAGTATCTTTCTCTTCTCTTTCTTTGTGTCCAATTACTTGTACATTAAAACACTTGCTATCGCTATCAGTTAATTCAGCTCTTCTTATTTTTTTCATACTTTCTTCATACTTTCTTCTGAAAATTTTCGTTGTTATGTTTTCAAGTGCTTATCTTTTCTTATGAATTTCCTACTATGCTAACTCTGCCACCAGATATTTCTATTGTTGTTTCACTCTCCAAGTTACATTTAAGGTGTTTTTATATCGTCATACACATTTTTTCCTTCTTCTGTATCATATAGAAACATAGTCATAATAGCTATTTTAGTCTCTTTTGTCTGCTAGTTCCATCATCTTTGTCATTTCTCAGTCTATTCTATAGATTGATTTCTCACTTGGTTTTGGTCTATTTTCTTGCTTTTTTGCTTGCCTTGTGATTTCTTATTGGGTGCTGGATATCATGTATTTATATTGTATATTTCTATATTCTTGTTATCTTTTAATATCAGATTCGTTGTAGCATGTATTAAGTTACTTGTAGTCAGTGGAATTCTTCCAAGTCTCGCCTTAAGTGTTTTTAGAGAAGGTCTAGAGCAACTAATAGTCTAGAACTAATGTAACATCATTAGAAAGGTAATACCATTCAAGGGAGTCTATCCAATTTTCTATTAATTATTAAGTCTTTCTATTCTAACTAGTAGGAGCACAAATTATTCTCAGATTCCTGGAACTCTCTCTCTCTCTCTCTCTCTCTTTTTTTTTTTTTTTTGTCTATTCTCACCTGGCAGTTATTTCCCAAACCTCAAGTAATTTCCTCTCATGCATGTGTATATCAGTATTAATTAAAACCGTAGGGAAGAACCCCTTTGTGGGTCTCCACAGCCATCTCCCTCTGAAAGTCCTTTCTCTTGTGTACTACACACAACGATTATGAGCTTCGTCACCTTTTTGATCTCTGATTTCTGCCTCTTATTTCAGCAACACAACTAGACTTGTTTAGTTTTTCCTATAGCATGTGTTTACCATGCTGGAAATTGCCTCTAGACAAGAAGGTATTTTCTCCATTGTTTTGCAGGTATTGAGCTGGTGCAATTATAAGGCTTACCTTACTTGTTTGCATTCTCTTTATAACCATAGTGATGCACTATCTATCATCCCATTTATGAAAAAATACTGTTTCATATATTTGATCCAGTTGTTTGTTAAGATTGTCAGGAAAACTCAGTCTTTGTTAATTTGCCTTGATTTGCAATAGTCAGTCATCTTATTTTAAATGACTTTTGAAGAAAAAAATATAAAGATGAACCAACATAAACATATTTTGGAATAAAAATTAAAGCACAAGTTTCCAGCATTGTAAACAACACCTTATCCAAGTTATGAAAATTAACATGATCAGTAAAAAATGTATCCATATCATGTACCTTCTGGTATAAAATATCAAGAAAAGCACAACATCACTTCAGTGGCATTCTTGTCAAAAATGCATAAGTTACATTAACACTACCAGACATTGAGGGATATTCTATAAAATACCTGGCCAATAGTCTTCAAAAATTTCAATATTATAAAAAAGTAAGACAGACTGAAAAACTGTTCTAGACTGAAGGAGATTAAGAAGAAATGATGACAAAATGATGTGTGAGCCTAGGTTTGATACCGGCCTACAGAAAGAACTTTATGGGGACACATGTTAAATTTTTAGTAAGGTTGATATAGAGCCAATGGTATTATTCTATCAATGTTAACACCCCAATTTTGGTCACTGTACTCTGGTTATGAGCATTGTTATCATTTTGAAAAGCAATATGAAATACATTTGGAAATTCTTTGTACTATTTCTACTTTGTATACATTCTTTTGTGTACATCAAAAATTATTTCAAAGTGAAAACTCAAAAATAAAAAAAATAAATAAAAAGCAAAATATACCAATATAAAATGTAGCTACAAAATGAGAAAATATCCTGGGACATTAACTCTTTCCTGTGGCATGTTTCTGGAAGAACCAGTTCTACGGCCATGACAATACCATGAATACTTTGGGGACACTTCTGCTCATTCTCTGTTATGCCAACCTTTCTATTCCATTTTAAGTGTCATATACATGCACATATCTTTTGCATTAAATTACAATCTAGAATTTTAAAGCCATACTCCCAACACTGACAGCTACCACAGTTTTGTCTGACTTACAAACTTAGTTTATTCTCAATGCAAAAAAAGCATTGAGAATATTCTCACTTTTTATCCTTCTCTCAAATATAGACAATTTTGTTAGTTAAAGTGAATTCAACATGGTTTTAAACATAAAGATGGTAAATTTGCTTTGTGCTATTAATTTAACATTAACAATGTATATATTTACTGTAAAAAAAGATACTTGTCAAGTACAAAATGCCACTTCAAAGAGAATACCAAGTGCCTCTTTATCGTGAGACAATTTTTAAAGGTGTTGCTTACTGAATTAGCTTTAAGTTAAACTCTGAGTCACAGAAAATAACAGCATAAAAAGTTAGAAATATTATTTCTCCTCATAAATTTGGCAGTCAGAGGCTGGTATTGCAGCTCCAAAAGCATCACTGACCCAATCCCTATGTTGCTCAGCCATCTTCGATCCCTAACTTCCACCTTGTGGTCCAAAGTGACTGCCCTAACGCCATTCATTATAATAGCATTTCATCTTTCAAAAAAATAGACATGAGAAAAGAAAGGTAATCATTCGTAGAAATTGCTTGCACAACATTTGTTTAGGTCCCAGAGGCCAGAAATTAATTTCAGGATCACAGCCATGTATGAAGGAGACTGAGAAGTAAAGTCTATTCAGGACAACCAGGTATAGGGTCTATTACTCTGTAAAAATAGATATTGGAAGACTGCTAATAGTTTTTGTAAAAATTACAGTATGGATAGATAGAAAGATAAACACATATGTAACCTATTAAAATAAGAACTTATTTCACGCATAATTTTCAAATCGTTAAAACTTAAATTGTTATGTAACAGCCCTCCCTTTTGTACAAAACAGCAAATATATTTTCACTTACTGAGAGTGTCCATCGCCTGTATCCAAATTTAAAACTCTGTTTATAATGTTTATTCACTTAATCTAGAAATCGTAAAGGCATTAAAGGAAGTACTGCCTCCCGTTATTCTAAAAGTTAACACAGTCCCAGGGAAGAAAACAGTTATTATGAATATTTCGTTATACTATTGAATGTGTCCAAATTGTATGGTGCTAAACACATTTATTAGGAAATCAATTTACAAAGTATGTGTGCATATCCTATTTTCCCTATCCTATCATCTCTTGGATGGCTTCACAGTTCATGCCATAGAAATATGTCATTATAGATTTTAATTGCATGCACTTTATGGTTGCTGCCAACATAAGGTTAAAAAGATAAATCACTTCTACATTTAGGAACATACTAGGGCTTTTTAAAGATTTCAATCTTGTTCATTTTTCCAAAGGTTTATTTGAATGCACAGAGGTACGTTATGATTGACTATCTTCCCCACTGTTTCAATGGTCAAACTAAAAGCCAGGATAGAAGAAAAACTTACTTGGAATATAATATATGCAGGAGTAACGATGTTGAATAAAACTAGCAGTTGAAAGACCTTTGCACTGTTTTAAATAAAATGACAAAGAAATACCATTTTAAATAAGATAAATCTCCATTTTTCAAAAAATGCACAGTTATATATGTTCAGAGAAAAAGAGGATGCTTCTTTTGCTTTTAAGATGTCTGTAAACAAAAGTGCAAGAGTCTGATCTATCAAAAGTTGAATTGAGCAGTAAACAGAATGTACAGTAGATTTTTACAAATTGTTCTGTGCTTAATTCTCTGCTCATGTCTATGATCCCTGGTTATCTTCTATGCTTTCAAGTTGGCTGTTTCCTGGAACATTTAACCTTATGTTGCTGAAAGTATTTTGAGTTACTCTGAAAGGAAATATGTACTGTTAAAAGCAATGTGGTTCATGATGCTGCTTCTAGAATCTCAGTCAAAGCTTGACCACTAATCTTGGACTCCTGCTTTTTAAAATAGATTTCAGGATTTCATTTCTGCTATTTCTAGTCATGCCAGACCATATTTATTTCTAGGTTGCTGAACAGAAAAGCTTGTAATGTTTTACAACATTGATTTACTCATGAATGGGAAAAGCTATGCTGTGAATAGAGGGGGAAAAGCCAATGTGAAGAGTGCCACAATTGACACATGAGATCAGAGCACAATAGACCTAAATATTACCTCTATGGGTCACACTGTCACACTAGCGCTGGAAAAACCTCACCATTTCTAGCATAGTTGTTCCAGGTTAACATCTTACCTGATGGAAAAGGATACCAAAAATTTTCAAATAGCACCTCCGATTGTCTAGCTTCTATCCCAGCAGAGATACGGTTTGACCAATAGATGAAAGATATATATCCCTTGTTAGAACACTATACAATGAAATAATTCCCTTGGATGAGGACAGTAAATTTAAATGATGGAGAAAATAAAAGATATTGAAATATAATTTGAGAATTCTTTGACATATCAGTAAATTATTACCTGATAACGATTAAGAAAATGATTTTATAGCTAATTAAGGGGTTAGCCCAAACTGTGAAAGAATCTCCTCTAGCTTTTTCTCATGCTCAGTAGTTGTCCTGAAAATTCAAATGGACTTTAGAAATCTTCTCTGAGACCACATACCCTAACATCAACCTCACAAGCAAGCAAACTTTCCCCTTACTGTATAGGAACCCTGTTCTCTATAGATACAAATATCTTTATTATGACCGCCTTTCACAATCTCTATGGCTACTTTGTTTAATTTGTGTTGCTAAAAAGTAGTATATATAGTATCTGACCCAACTAATTTTTATTGAAGATATAATTAATGAATATCCCCCAAACTGCCTGTATATGATGGTGTACATTCTTTACAAAGAAAGCATTCACAATACCTAACATATTTATGCTAGAAAAGAGTCTAATAATACTTTCAATGATTGGAGGAACCACACTTTTAATTATTTCCCAGGTTGATCAGTAAGAGATACAGCACTTTTTTTTATTATTATTATTTCTGTTACCTTCTGAAACATCTGATCTTTCAGAGTCATAGACCCAAGTTGATTCCCTAATCCCAATGCCCACATTACTTCCACTGCAGGAGTTAAAAATTGTATGTGTCATCCTGAAAAAGTTATCTGGGTAACCCAATCTCAATCTCACCATTTTCCTCTGAAAGCACAAACAAAATGATGCATTTTGCAGCACTGCCTCACCACCTGCTATAACTATTTAAGGTCTGACATGGTGAATACTGGCTTAATGACTTATTACATTCTCAGTCTCACCCAAACATGTATTCTCTAAATGTAAATTTCTGTGCATTTTTGGAGCAAAAAAAAAAACCTGCTATTCAAAATCTGTGCCAATTATTTTGCAGCACAGTAACCCTAGATATGCCTGCGGCCAACACAACATTTTGACTCATTTAAAACTTTACTGGTATAAGGATATCAGATCAGCACTGAACATGACACTTAATTGAGAACAGAGACACACGTGTTTGCTTTGATTGCATTGAGTGCAGATTGCTTTAGGAGCATGATAATATCATTCTCAGATGTATGCAAGTGGAAGATGGTTTGGAATTTAATGTGATCCAAGAGCCCCATTTTGTTCAAAACAAATGAGCATCACACATTTGTACAAGCAGGTACCCAATAAATTTTGGAAATTCTGCTTCTTGAAAAATACAAATTATTCATTACTTTGTCACAGAATAAAAAAAAAATCACAAATACTCAAAATGAAATTTTCTACATTTATAGAAACCAAAACATAAAAGACTATTAGATAGATTTTTGAATTGAATTACTTTTTTAAACGAGTATCACTGCATTTTTTGTCCTAATTATAAACAAGACAATATCAAATTTATAAGGGTTGTAAATGAATATATTCTATTTTAAATCTGAATTTATTAAGAATTCCCTTAAGTGAATAGTGACAGCTATTTTTCCAAATTTATTGTTATTATAAATTTGTCTTGAGTATTATGTAATCTTTGATCTTTAAAAAAACTGCATGTTACTATCCCACAAAATATCCACCACATGTTATTGATTATCTATTTCTCTGTTTCCACTTCTAACATTATACTGAGCACAGCAGCAACAAATAGGGTTATATCTTATAACCTTGTTCATAGTCCTATAGTGTCACTGAGTAGTATATGAAGTTTTTAGATAGCACTGATAAAGTATTCACCAAGGCAAAGTTTGGATTTTTGATTTCCCTAATTCTAAGAATCTGAAGAGATACTGTATAAATATTATAGCTATATCAATACACATGTATTATCACCTCAACTTCCGGGTGACCTGATCGTTCATGTGACATTGATTTCTTCTTTGCTCATCAGTACAGCAAGCTGTTTGTATAACTGAATGGGCTACTTACTTCTGTTTTTGTGGTTATAGATGCCCAAACAAAAATAAGATGATTTAAAATCCATTTCTTAATTAAACTGTGTGTGGTAAAAAGAACAATTCTCTCTCCCATACCAAAGATGCCCATGGCTGATTCCCTGCAACCTGAAAGTATGTTACATTACGTGGCAAAGGAACTCTGAAGATGGAATGAAGGTCACGTACCTTTGCAAGAATACCCTGGATTATCTGGGCATGTCCAGTGTAACCACGTGGGCCTTTAAAAATGTGGAAAAGGCAGGCAGAAAGGCAGAGAGATGTAAAGATGAAAGAAGCAGAGTGATTCAAAGCATGAGAGAGAACTGACCCATTAATGCTGACTATAAAAATGACAGAAGGTGGCCAGGAGCCATGCAGGGAACACGGTCTCTAGAAGCTGAGATGGACAGACAGCAAAGAATGGACACCGGGACACAGCCCTGCAGACACCTTAACTTCAACCTTGTGAGATTCTAAGCGGAGACTCAGTGGAGCCATGCTGTTCCTGGACTTCTTCCCATGGAAGTTATAGATTATAAATGAATGGATTTTGTTTTAATCCATTACATTTGTGGTAATTTGTTACAGCAACAATAGAAAACTAATACAATGTATGACTTACCAACTTTTACCTTTGAGTTAGTAGTCAGTTAGGACCTAAATAGGGCAGATATATAGATTTGGTTATTCTTTAATACTTAGTAAGCTTCTGTATTTATAAAAATAATACCAATTTTAATTGAAAAAGTCTGAATTCATATGTAATAATAATTTAAGATAGTTTATTATATCATTAGTTTACATAAGTGTGTAAGTAACTGCATTAGCACACTATTACTAAGAAATTGACAGAAACTTAGTAGATTAAAATCACAAATTTATTGTCTTAAATTTCTAAGGTTCAGAAATACAACATGGACCTCATTGAGCTAAACTCAAGGTATTATTAGACGTGTGTTTCTTTCTGGAAGTTCTAGGAAAGAATCCATTTCCTTACCTTTTTCTGGTGTCTAGAAGCTGCCTGCATTCCTTTGTTCATGGGCCCCTCACTCTGTCTTAAAAGCCAACAACCTGGTATCTCTCAGATTATTATTAGTCTCATCTCCCTCTTACCAGAGCTAGAAAAGGTCCTCCTTTTCAAAGAACTCATATAATTACATTGAGTTTATGCATATAATTCAGGATAAGCTCCCCATCTCAAGGTCTATGCCCTTGCTCACATCTGCAAATTCCGTTATGCTATGTAAGGTAACATAATAACAGGTTTTAGAGGTTAAAACATTTTGAAGGGGGATTATACTTCTGCCTAGTACAAGGGAAAATACAAATATTATACATTCAAGACAAGCTAATTTCTCCACTTTCATCCTGTAGAATAAGTAGGAGGACTATGCAAAATATGACCAAAAGTATCTATTTTTAATTCATAATCATATCAACTGTGAGTCCTACACTGACCTTGCCTCAGTTCTGTCTGAGCCAAGATGTTGCTTTCTTGTATTTAGGCTTCTTATTTCAGTATCAGCTTATTAATCAAACAAAGCTTCCTTTAGACATAATCCATGAATAATGTTCATCAGGAGGTTTTGAAGATGTGACAACCCTCTGGAAATGTCAATTAAATGATATTGTCTATTTTATATGAAAATAGTGCTTTTACATATAACTTCAGGAATGGCTTCTATTTCTGTTCATAAAGGCTCACAGAGCTGTCTGTCTCACAATCCAAAATTTCCAACATTGATGACTGTAGACCCTGTGTGCTCTGCTTCGTTTTCTCTGCTATACTACAGAAACTAAGTGAAAACAGATTTCCCATTAGGACCTAAATTTGTCCTCCATGATGTTTTCTGTTTCTAGCTCTCAGAAACTAAAATCAATAGATTTTTTTTCTTCATTGTTTTGGCTTCTTCTGCACACACACATGCACACAAATAGAAGTGTATTCCCAAAGACTTGTACATACACTTTGTTCACTTTGTGAATTCAGGAAAGTTAATGTGTACTTTCCAGTACTTCCTGACAGCTCTTGGTCTCCATCCCAGCCCATACATTAGTTGGCATTGTTGAATATGCACAGTAAAGAATCCAGGAAAAAGATTACTTCCCTCCTTCTACAGAAAACAGGAAGAAATTTTAGCATGTATGTGAAATAATGATGCCACTATGAGGCAATACTCATTTCAGTAATATTTTATTTGTTAGAATATTTTTATAGATCTTACTCTGATGATCACAGTCAGCAATGAGGTTAGTACCTTCTTTGTTAAAATACTGTGTTTAATATACTGTTTTACAAAAGTAAAACTTGCTTAAATAAAAAAGATCTAATTATGTCTTGGTAGACTTCCTATAAGTATCATGCTCCATTTACAAGACACTTTGCAACAATTAATTTAAAAATCCATTTAAAAAAAAAAACAGAAAAAAATTCTAATTCTTGCTGTGAATCTTACCAATTTATAATATTTAAAAATAATCACAGATCAGAATAGTATTTCACTTTCTCCTTTAGAGTATGATTAGACATAGTTAATTTTATGTGGCTACTACTTTTAATGGAATATGTTTTGCCTTGTATTTATTTCAATCCTGTATTAAAATGATAATACTAAATGCTCTCTATATTAAAAACTAATGAGGATATTTAAAATGGAACATTGGCTGCTCAATTCCAAAAGAAGTTTTATTAATAATTTTATTTATGAAATAAGTAAAGAAAATCCCTATTAAACCATGACTCAGTCAGCACATGTTTTGTGCTCCTTATGCCCATTGCTACAATGGACTCCCCCAGTCAGAAAGAAAAATATACCATTTTTATTGTTCTATTTATAACATTGTATATTATAGTACCAGTGTATTATCGCATACAATCTAATCCTTTCTTACGGTAAAAGGTATCTTCAATAACGCAGACATAGTTGTTTATGACTACTATAACAATACCTGTTTAATGTATTACTTAACTATCATTTAATTATTCATGTATGATGTGGTTACTGTGTGCGATGGTTGACAATGTGTCAACTTCATCTGGTAAAACATTATTTCTGGTATATTTGTGAGGGTGCTTCCAGGAGAGATTATCACATCCATCAATAAACCAAGCAATGTAGATTGCCCTCCCTAATGTCGGTGGGTATCATCCAATCAGTTGCAAGCCCAAAGAGAACAAAAAGGCAGAGGAAGTGTGAATTTTCTCTCTCTGCTTGAGCTAGGACATCCATCCTCTCCTGCCTTCTGACATCAGTACTCCTGGTTCACAAGCCAAGGACTGTAAATGGGACTTATCATTGGCTGCCCTGGTTCTCGGGCTTCTGGGTTTGGACTGGGACTGCACCACTGGCTTTCCTGGACCTCCAGCTTGCAGACAACAGATGAATCATGGGACTAAGCTTCCATAATAACTTCAGCCAATTTCTTATAATAAATCTAGTTTGATATATCTATACCTGTTTCTCTGGAGAATCCTGACTAATAAATATACCCTGTAATAGGCAACATGTTAAGTAATAGAGATATAACAGTAATTAGAACAGAGTATTTGTTGTATTGGAATTCAAGGTTTAATTTTCAGTGCCTCTCACAGTGCCTGATCACATTGTAACAGGAATGACCCGAAGAAAGATACCATTAATATGGTAAAGAAGAAAGTATTATTGAACAAAGTTTATCTGTTTTATAAGTTCCCCAAATCCAGAAGAATATAATAATAAATTAAGACATAGAGTAATATTTCTCATGGAAAACAAAATGTATAGCTTATGTAACTATGATTATTTAAAAGGTTTATGCTCTTCATCTTTTGAAATTTCTTTTTTAAAATTCAAGAATAGTATTACCTAATGTTCAAGAATATTGTCATCTTATCTCATATTAGCTGTCTGGCTGCTTGTTTGTTTGTTTGTTTGTTGTTTTGCCTTTAAGTCTTTGCTTGTAGGAACTTACCTTTCTGGCCAAGATGAAGGAAACTGGACCAGATATCTTCCTGCCTGAAACAATAACAAAAATTGGACAAAATATATGAAACATTTTTTAAGGGAAATGCCAATTTGTACCACAACAAGATATGAAAACACAACTATTAGAATGGTTAAAATTAAAATAGGTGACCCTACTAAGTGTTAATGAGGATGTGGAGGAAATGTAACTCTCTTATACTTCTGGTAGGAATATAAAATGGCACAACCATTTTGGAAAACATTTAGGTTCTTTAAAATTAAAATTAAAGATATATCTACTACATAATGCAGCCATTTTACTCCTCAGTGTTTACCCAACATAAATGAAAGCAAATGCTGTACAAAGACTTGTACCTGGATGTTCATGGCACCATCATTTGTATTAACCCAAAGGGGAAACAACTGGAGTTTCCATCTATAGGTGAATAAATAAACATGCTATGATATATTCATGCAATGAAATACTGCACATTAACATAATAAAATATAACATAACAAAAATACATAATATCTATCTAAAATATAATATAAAATACAATATAAAAATATAATAATAAAAAATAATAAACTTTTATAACATACTGCAACATAGATGTATCTCAAACAATTATGCTCAGTGAAGGAAGCCAGACACCACTCCCAAAAGTATATACTGTTTGATTCCATTTATATAAAATTCTAAAAATTAAAAACTAAAATCCATAGTGACATAAAGCTGACCAATGATCGCCTGGGGTCAAGGGTGGGGTAGAATGGACATAGGCAAGAATGAAGAATTACTTAGTGGCACAAGTAAACTTTTGCAGGTGATAGATATTATATATTCATTTATCTTGACATTGCAGGTGGTTTTGCAGGAGTAAAACATCTGTAGAATATATTAAAATGACATTTTTAAACTGTGCCATTTATTTGTATGTCAATTGTATCCTAATCAAGCTAATTTAAAAATTTTGGTAATAAATGACACCTCAATTTAGTAAGCAGGATGCTTCCATATAATCTTCCATGTGAATGAAATAGTAACTGTAAGAGTATTTGCTATCTACAGTAAAAACATATTTTTGCTGTAGGCAAAAAAAAGCTTTGTTTATGTGATGTCTTGAATATCCATTGACTGCTTTATGATATTATACAGAATTTTGAAATTGTCAGGAGACTGTAAGTAGAAATTCTTAAAAGAGACTCTAATTTCCTTTGTTGAAAACTCTAGTCAATGGTGATAGAAACAAAGTATATTAGAAAAAAAGCATGTTAGAATATTTTACTCTAAAAGCAGTTGTATTTTAGTGGTGAGTGAGGAGCACCTTTATAGGGTTTATAGAATCCAATAGAATTTTTTAGCTGAGTCTCTATCTAACAAGTTAGATTCATTATCCCAAAGAGGCATTTGGAATGGGTTCTTTTTACACACTGGACATATGAACTTGAAAATTCATAGTATTTTGTGCTCTAGAAAAAAGTTAACTAAATATATCATTTTAAAAAGTATATATTTTCTAACATTCTAATAACATCAAAATTTGTATAAACTTTTTAAATTCTAGATTAAAAAAAAACATACCTGCATAGCTTATTTCATGTAATCAAATGTAAGTACATGTGTATAATAAAGTATTGCTCAATAATCTTATTTTAAGACTAAGAGAATTTCTCTGAATTACCATATTTCTTGGGTTTAAATTTCACTAAGTTGTGTTGGCAAACGCTATCACTAAAAATAACAGCTTCTCAGTTACAAAATCACAGACATATTGGTGTAGATGAATGACCACATTTACTTAGATGTTTAGTGTTGTCAAGAAGGAAAAAAGTAGACACAAATAGTAAACTAAATCCATATGAAGTTTCAAATAATTATCACTAAAAAGAAGAAACTTTCTAATTTCTCCTCCCTGATATTTGTCTTAACTTGAGTCTATTAGAATTTTAAAAGATAATATAAAAAATACAAAAGAAGCATTTAACAATCATGCTATTGCCTAAGTATTCTGTCTAGTTAATTATCAGTTGTATCTGTTATTTTAGCTAGCACTGAATTCTCAACTCTTAAAGCTGAGGTGGGTAATAGACTTCATCTTTTGTATTAACGCCATTGAAATACTAAAAATTACCAGTACAGCAACTTGAGAAAGATTTTACAGCCACAATGGCTTCCTTCTTGCCTTTTGAAGAGGAAGTGGTTGTCCATGTGCTATTAGTATCCCCTGTTCAAGAGCTACTAACACTCACGTTGTTCTTTTGGTTTACATTCCACACATAAGGGATGGGCATGCATCTGGTTAATGGTGTTTCAATGTGTTTATTGTTACATTCTAAAAATTGAATACCATGTTTCTCCCATTCAAAAATGTATAGTTTTTTTCTGAAATATTGTGAGTTCGGTGTTCAGTGTGAATTACTAGAAGGAACTGTGTGAGTACACATTTCCTGAAAGTCAGCGACACCATGGGGATTCACTATGAAGTAAAAGATGACTATTTCTCAAAGGAAGCCAAAGCTCTTACCAAGATAGTAGAGAAATAGATTTATCAATTCCTATTTGCATTTAAAGAAACAGAACAAAATTCTAGGACACAGTGATATTCACTTTGAACTTGCCATACAGTTCATTTGAGTAACAGGCAAATATATATTAACATTTTTAAACTTTACTCTCCTAGATATCAATTAAATATTTTCTTTAGTTAATATAAAAATACTTTCTACTCTCTACACAGTACTGTTTTGAAGCATAAACTCCCTTTTCTATACAGAATCTATTTTTTTATTTGAAATTCTATCAATCTGAATCAGATGAAGTATAGAATTCTGTATGGCTTCACTAATTGCCTCATGCAGTATTTCAAATAATTTTAATCAGTTTAAATTTTTAATAAATTAGTTCCAATTAAAATTTGTATCTAGGGAAAACTTTAAAAAATAACTTTGAGGCAGCTTTCACATTATATGGCTACTTTTATGGCTTCTTTACATTTTGTTCAAAATGTCCTCTGATTTTTAAAATCATTTGGTCTTTTTTTTTTTCATTTTTAAATGTTGTTCTCCCCGAGAAAATTATTTATTAGTATGAAAGTATTGCCAGAAAATGTTTTTAATGTTTAACTTCAGAAAAAAATTGATAGTGCTATGAAAGAGTGTCTATTCTGCATTACACTATGAAAGATTCTTCTTACAGATTCAGTATAATTTTAGACATTTTATGATGTTTACTTTCTATCATTCTACATGTTTAAAGGCTTATGTAAACTGCAATCTGGGAAACATATTTATGCGAACACTTTTAAATACGTTTTTATGTTTCTCTGAATAATAAGTCACTTGACTTTGCAATAGGTCACCTTTTGACATTAAAATTTGGATGTGCTGTCGCATATCATGCCAATTCATTGCACTTATCAAAGTATCTACATTGAAAGAGAGACATACTTTATTTTTTAAAGCAGTAAACTACCTCAAACCCTGTTTAGGAACATAGTTTAATTATAATTGCATCATAAACATCATGCTTGAGAAATTTAAAAATTTAATAAGTCAATAGCAATATGATCTTAACATTGTAAAAATATGTGATTGGGAGGATCTTAAATTTAATTTAGTCCAACCGTGCTTCTAATAAGAAGGTTAATGCTATAATCATATTAATTTCATAATCATATTCTAAGTTTTGAGAGGTGAGTGTGACAGGAATAGAAGAACACATGAGATTAAGCCTGGTAGCAGGGAAATATCTAAGATAGAAGTGAAATAATTAAGTTGAGAAACTATGAGGATCTAATTTTTTAAATGCAAGGAAATTTAAATCAGAATGTGAAGAACAATTAGTTATGGGAAATACTAGCCATACAACATTTTGGAACATTAAGGTGGAAACTTAAAAGTGTGGATTTAGAGAAAAATAGAGGTTGTTTATATTTTGAAACAGGAGACATTATGGTTCCATTCCTTGAACTGGAGAATTAGGGAGTTACAAGTTGGAAAAAGTCAACAATTATTAGATTAGCTTTTAATCTAATAATTTAGACATTAAAGTACTACATGTCTAAATAAGGATGGTGAAAAATGAAAGTTTGTGAAACATCAACAACAAATGAGAGTCTAAGACACAAAATTAAATTGTTCATATAGATGATGCAGAATAAGGAAAAATCTAAGTCCAAACCTTATGGAATGCCAATTATTACGGGATATGTTTTGATGCGTGTGTTTGCATGCTGAGGAAAGATGTCAATAGATAGATTAAAGGTACATGAAACTGAACCAAATTTCCAGAGAGAGAACAGAAGACAGGATCCTGTGCCAGGTAAGTGGATTGCATTTGAAAAAGAGGGATGCCTTTTTTTTTGAAACTGGCAAGAAGGAGGTATGCCAAGGTGCTGATATAGATATATATCGCAGAGAGTGGGAAGATATTTAAAGAAAGTCCTGCCTGATGAATTTTATTTTTCTAGAAAAGGGAAACACAATAATCTGGTAAATGTGAAATTATGAGCTTTAAGAACATATAAGTTGTAAAATAGTTGCTGAAATTAATAAGACAGGGAACTTTCCAGAAACATGTAAAAGGATGACCCAGCAATGTTGAAGGCTCAGGGAAGGTCATAATCCTCATGTATGTAATGACAGATACATCCACTATGATGTAATTGTCTCCAATAAATTTAACTGGTTATGAGATTAAAGAAGACTTACTATTTTGGGAAGGTGGCGGTCAGAGTAACCACAACTGCTTGGGCAAGACAACTTTATTTAGGCAAATAATCCATAGTCCTCTCTTTACCAGAGTCCAATCCACAATTCATATCTCATATAATAGCCTTCACCTCCTTGTCTTTTCAGGGGTTTCCTGCTATAACCTGAAATAACATCTATCCTTTACCTTTATTCAAAAGATGCCCAGCATTGATGTTGCAATCATTCCCTCTGCATTAAGTTCTCTTCAAATATTCCAACATTGTCTGAGTCTCTCTTTGAAATGATATTGCACATAAAATTAAATCTATTATAATTAAAGCTATCTATAAGAAAGGTGTTGCCTCAAATTCTTTCCATTAGAAAGTGATAGATGATTGATAGATCTGATTGATAAATATTTGATAGACAGATGATATAGTTGATGATAGATGGATGATAGAAAGATTAGATAGATGATAGATGTTAGATGATAGATAGATGATAGATAGATAGATAGATAGATAGATAGATAGATAGATAGATAAGATATGATAGAGGAATGGACAGATGAACAGACAGATGATAGACAGAAGATAGGATATTAACAAAAACACCAAACCTATAAAGTCAGATATAAGTATTTGGTAAAGTTAATTTTATATCTGGTGATATTTGTGTATATTCTGTAGTTCTTGAATCTTATTTGTGTCTGAAAAAATATAACTCTTTATAAAAAGTGTTGAAATCTGTTATAAACAGCAGTCATGGGAAATAGTACGTTGTGTTTAATGTAATACTAAGCTCTGTCACTGACTATATGTGCCACTGAATTATGAAATGTTAGAAATAATGTCAAAAAACTTGGCATGTAAAAATTTTGATATAAATTACTCAAGATGTAAGCATAAATGTTTATTCAGTGATGCCAAAATATACAAACCAGGGAGTGTCTTATACAGTAATCTTAAATTCAAAATGTAGAAAAAATATGTCCAAGAGTGTAGCTGATTCTTTATAAATAAATCATATTTCTATGAATAATTATATGAAAAGATCAATTCATATAGCATAAAATATAAAAAAAAGCACTTTGATGAGTTTGTATCTATTTTATAAAACACTCTTCTTGCCAGATAGGTACAGTTACTCACTTTTTAAATCATCTGTAATAATAGATGTATGCATCTCTAGAGAAGTGTACAACAACTAGGGATATCCTAGACAGAGATGAACAGAGATAAAAGGATTCTGATGGCTACTAAACAATCAATAACCATTATTCTGCTAAAAAGAATTAGAGAAACTGAGGAGAAAAGCAACAGATTTTTCCCCCCTCTTTGGCTGGTGAATGTCAGAAGTAGAACTAAAATCCAGATCTCAAAATTTCACATTATGTAAACTTCTTTAAAATATTCTGCCTAGGGCTTATAAATCTGTTATGTGTGACCAAAATGTCCATACCCTATTGTTAAGAGGTTTAGAGAGCCTAGGAGGCAGGAAAGTTGGGAGAAGAAATGGTTCCCACAGTTGGGCCCATGGCTACTGTTAATCGACAGGAAGAAAGTAGAGAGATTTTATGGTAGCATTTTAAAACACATGAAAATTTACCACATACATATTAACAATGTATTTTTTTTCAACTTTTCTTCATACTTTTTAAAATTATCATATTGAAAGATGAATAAATAAATGATACAGAAGTGGTTCACAAAGTGGCACCATTCTACCTCCTGATAAATTATTTTTATAGGTCCTAAAAATACTATCATCAAAATCCTTGAGCTAATCACTCCAGTTCCCCTCCAATCATTGCAAATGCTAATGCAGAAAGATCTAAAGATCTCTACCAATTAATATGGATGACAGGATTTGGTTAGATCGATAGCTACTAGAAAGGGACTCTTCCCTACCTTTAATTGTCTATGCTTACTTGATTCAGTATTAAGATTAGCTCTAAACAATTTACTGAGGGTCATAATTTCCACAAAATCAATGTCAAAGAACAAGTTAGAAATGCTTTCCTCTGAAGTAGAGATCTAAGTGAGAGTCCTCATAGGAATCAGTTCAAACAAAAGCTTACATTCCGTGCGAATTCACATACGTTCCTTACGGGGAGACATCAGCTATGTGGTAACATGCCAAGAAAACTAGAAAAGTTACATGATTTTAATATGGTTAAAAAACTTTTTCTTCCAACAACTGCGTAATAATGAGTTTCCGAAGCTTCATATTAAACACTAGTTTGAACTCATTCCACACTGTTGAAAAAAATGATTCAGGAAAAAGAACTTAAACCTTTGTTTCTTGTGGGTTTGGGAAATGGAGAGTATCTGAGTAGCAGCACTGTGAAAATTGCTTAATGCTGTTAGTATTTCATGGCAGATACAGGTGTGAAACTCCTATGGAAGAGTATAGATAAAAATCAAAGAGATTCTGATATTCAGGTAACAAAAGATGTTACAGTCAGGCTGAGGTCAATACCGCCATGAGATCAGGTGGACAAAGAGATGTCACCTGTGACCATGTAGCAAATGTCTGTGTTCATTTCAATACTGGACTCCAAAATAAAAAGTATAGTGTTTGTATTAGCCATCCATTAAAATGAATAGAAAAATAATAGAAAATTTTGACATTTATTTTAGTTTATTTCTATTTTTGTAGAAAATACTTGACAATACTTGCAATACTTTGCAATTGCAATACTTTACACATGTACATGCATGCACATTCGTCATATACAGAGGCATCAGCTAAATATTGTTCTTCAGATAGTGGTAAATTATCAAGTGTTCGGATAGCCCTGCTTTAGAAGTAAGATGTGAAGCTTTCCTTGGAATGGAAGAAGTTTGAGAACTCTCAAAAGCTGCAAAGCATAGAACAAAGTAGAGAAATCTGTCATAGGTTGATAATAAATAGAGCCCAGGCATTAGAACTCAACATGGATTAAGGCCATGGCAGAATGTTAGATCCAACAAGTAAAACGTATAACTGGATTTTTCTTACACAGATAAGAAACTCATTTCAGAGCAAGATGCAGTTACAAATAAACAGAACAATACAGAAAATACACAGCAAAGAAAGAGCAGTTTTTAAAATAGCACCAGAAAAATATTAGTCCATGGCACACAGATATAACATAAATGCAGAAAAACACTGACAACCTCCTCTCTCAAGATAATTCAAAATGAAGCGCAAAGTGGGAGTAGTGGTTTAAAACACTGTAAACAGAGAGATGGTCTCCAGATTTTAATTTTGTCTCTTACTGTCTATGAGACCATTAATTAGTCACCAAATTTCTCTAAATATTTCAATATTTTAAGCCCCTACATCTTTCAAATAGGTATATTTCTCTTTTCTTTTAATGATTTAACATAATTATGGGTGTGAAGTGTTTAGGTCATTGCCTGACATATTGTATATGTTTGGTAGATAGCTGCCAGGAGTGGTAGTAGTAGTCGTACTAAAAGACATACACTAATTTTAGTACTTGTTGCCAGAAATGGTTGAACTGGAAAATAAGAGAAAAAGTGAAAATATATTTGAAAAATTAAAATGTCTACAGCACCAATATTAAGAAAACTATTTGATAGCAAGTTAAGTGATCCATTACTGGTGTAGTAGGTTGAATGATGATCCCCCCAACAGATATGTCCACCGTCTTATTTCTAGAACCTGTGAATGTAAACTTATTCGGGGGGAAAAAAGGGGAAGAGGGTTGCAGATGCAATTAAGTTAATGATCTTGAGATGTGATTATCCTGGACTATCTACTAAATTCAAGTATCCTTATAAGAGACATACAAAGAGAGACACAAAGAGAGAGAGAGAAAGCCATAAGAATAAGAAGCTGGAGATTGGAGTTGTGCAGCTACAAACCAAGGAATGTCCCAAGTCACTCAAAGCTGGAAGACGCAAGGAAATGAATCCTCCTTAGAGCTTCTAGTGAGAGTGCAGCCTCCAGAACCGTAAGAGAATAAATTTATGTTGTCTTAAGCTACCAAGTTTGAGGTTATTTGCTATGACAACCTTAAGAAACTAACACAACTGCTTAAAAAAGAAAAGTGAGTAGTTTAAAGAGAACACTCAGGTGTTGCAAATACTAATACATTCATTGTGCACAATGTGCACGCTATTATTTATCAGAACTGTTAGGATTAGTAGAGGATGCAAAGATGACTAGCTCCTAGTCATTAGGAATGTTTGTGACCTAAGTAACTCTTGAAGAATTCATTTTTTCAACTTATTTTATTTTCTTTAACCTTTGTTTTCTGGATAAATTTTAAAGAGCATCTCATTCTTGTAGAGATACTCATTAGAGTAAAAAGGTCTAACATCTAAGGGTCTTGTTGTTGGGAAGACTATCTTCTACCCTCTCAGACAATGTGTCTTGGAACATGTGAACTAAACTAACAAAAGACAGATTAATAGGAGAAAAGGCATACAGTTTTTGTTAATATTTATGGGCAGGAGAGTTCATAAAAAAGTGAAATTCTAAAATAAATAAATAAATTCAAAGGATTATATAACATTTTAATTAAAAAAAAAAAACAAAAAAACAAGGTCATTTGAGCTTCAAGGGATGATAAACTGTGATGAAGTGACCAGGAGATGTGGGAAGGTCTCATGAAATATAAGGGTTATTTTACCAAGGTTTGCTTATGCAAACTTATCATGGTTCCAACTCTGTGTCTCTGGTGATGAGCATTCATTCTCTTCTTCCTGGTAGGGAAGAGAGAAACTCCTTCAGAAGGGAAAATTGTGCTGCCTTCACAAAGGGAATATATGCTCTACTTTTAGGCAAAAAAGAAAAGGGCAGAGAATTCTTTCTAGATCTGCTGACTTTCAGTTGCTATCAGCTCAAAATAATCCTTGTGCCTAAATGGCATATTTTGATGTGGCTTATTCTGGACTGCTTTAGTCCTAAATGGCCATCTTATCCAAAAGTTGTGGGCCCTGAATAAAATAACCAAGGATATAAATATACACACATACTTGCTACAACAATTTATAAGACTGGCATTATCATGGGAAAACTAAGCTTATGATAGTTTCCCAATTGTTTAAGGTTACAATGGTATTTTAAGGTTACAATGGTATTTAAAGGTATAGCCAACACTCAAACTAGCACTTGTCTGAATGAAGCTTGCCTTATGAATCATTCCTCTATTGCCATATAACCTAGTCTCACATTTACATAGCTCATTATATACTAGAAGTAATGAATCTGGCAAGAAAAAAAAAAAAGTCATTTACATTTTCATTGTGCTCTTATCATATTTAGTTTCATTTATTGCCGTATGCACTCAACTATAATTTTTGTTGTTACAAGGTTTAAATGCCAGCAACCAGATAAGTGATAAACAAGTTGGCATAAGATTATAATTTTCTCTAGAAAGATATTCCCTAAAAATATTCCCTAGATGTTTAGGCAGCAGATGGTATCTAATAAGTTAAACTCCAATGACAGTCATGAGTGAGCGATGATTAAATTTTAAATCAAATCATGTTCTCAGAAGTATCTTGATATCTTGTTTTATTTGTTAATTGCACTGTGAATGGTTCAAGTTTTAGAAGTAATCAATGCAATTCCATGTGTCTACATTTAGTAAGAAATATTCATTTGGTTCATTTGTAAGCTTTTACAGATAATCAGCAAGACATAGAATTATAAAATTCTGTTTACTCTTTCATTTAACAATCCAAAATATATTAAGCTCTTAATATGTGTCAAGCTCCAAGGCAGGTAAAGAGGGTAAATAATACATGATTCTTCCTGCTAGAAACACCTAATCTAATAAGAAAGGCTAAAATATGAGAACTGAGAAGGTCTCTGTGGCATAGAGATTTTACAACATGAAGAATAAATAGTCATTGTACAAAGAAGAGGGTGAAATACATTTGGGGGTAGGTTAGAGATTAATCATGAAAGGTAATAGGAATTACTAGGCAGACAAAGCAAGGACAGATATTTAAGGCAATGAGAATTTCGTAAGCCAGGTCAGAAGTAGAATGGCCAAACTCGAAGATCAGCATTTTTCTTCTTAGCAAGCATAACCTAACATTTATGGCACAAAATAAGGTGAAGATGCTGAGGTACTAGAATGGTCATATACTCCTGATGGAAATGTAAAATGCTACAGCTACTTTGTAAAACAGTTGTTATTTTTTGATAAGGGCCTAATATCCAAAATATACAAAGAACTCATATAACTCAATAACGACAAAAAAACAAACAATCCAATAAAAAATTAGCAGAGCACCTGAACGGACACTTCTCCCTAGAGGATATACAAATGGCCTACAAACATATGAAAAGATGCTCAACATTGCTAGCTATTAGGGAAATGCAAATCAAAACCACAAGGAGATACCATCTCACACCTGTTAGAATAGCTATAATCAACAGGACAAGTAATAACAAATGATGGAGAGGATGCAGAGAAAAAGGAACTCTCATACACTATTGGTGGGACTGCAAATTGGTACAGCCACTATGGAAAACAGTATGGAGGTTCCTCAAAAAACTAAGAATTGATCTACCATATGATCCAGCAATCCCACTACTGAGTATTTACCCCCAAAGACTTGAAAGCCCATATCCAAAAAGATTTTTGCATACCGATGTTCATAGCAGCATTATTCACAGTGGCCAGGACATGGAAGTAACCAAAGTGTCCTACAATAGATGACTGGGTAAAGAAGCTGTGGCACATATATACAATGGAATATTACTTAGCCATAAGAAGAGATGAAATATTGCCATTTCCGACAACATGGATAGACCCCGAGATAACCATGCTAAGTGAAATAAGACAGACTGAAAAAGTAGGAAATCACTTAACACTTATATGTGGGATATAAACCTAGAAACAACAAATGAACAGGAAAAACAGAGACTCAGGGATATGGACAATGGACTAGTTGTTAACAGAGGGTAAGGGGTGAGGGAGTAGGGGAGAGACAGACAGGGTAAAGGGGGTCAAATGTAAGGGGATATGGGAAGGGTGAAGTGGGTAAAGGGGATCAAATATATGGTAGCTGAAGGAAACTGGACTTTGGGTGGTAATCACACAATAGAATATATAGATGTCAAATTATAATGTACACTGAAAATTATATAATTGTATTACCAATGTTATCCCAAAAAACTTAATAAAATAAAAAAAGAAGTGTCTTTAGCAAAATAAAAAATATATATATAAATAAATAAATAGATGATAGATAGATAGATAGATAGATAGATAGATAGATAGATAGATAGATAGATAAAACAGCTGACATTTTTCAAAAAAGTTAAACCTAGACCTACGATATCACCTAGCCATTCAACTCCTTGGTATTTACCCAAAAGAAATGGGAGCATATATGGAAGCAAATATATCTCCACAAATATTTACAAAAGATTTATTTGCAATAGTCTAAACTAGAAATGGCTTAGATGTCCATCAACGGTTGAATGGTTAAACAAATTGTGGAATATTCATGCAATAGAAAACTACTCAGTAATAAAAAGAAATTATTATACACATGTCAACATGGATAAATCTCAAAATAATCATGCTGAATCAAAGAAGTGAGAAAAAATAGCACTTATTGTAGGATTCCATTTATATAAAATTATAGAAATTCAAACTAATCTATTTTGACAGAAAGCAGATAAGTGTTTACCTGGGAATGGTATAAAGACTGACGAAAAGGGGTGAGAGGAATGAATTACTCATTATCATGATTGTGGTGATGGATTCACAGGCATACACATTTGTCAATATGACTCAAATGTATAATTTAAATATATACAGTTAATTATATATAAACTATACCTCAATAAGGTTATCAAAATAATCAAAAGTTGATAAAATTAGAAATATATAAATCTATAATCTTAGCTATGCATTATGAAAAAGGTTTTCTCTGTAATTGAAAGAAAAATCAGACAAAAATCAGTAAGGAAATAGAAGATTTGAAACATTATGCTTAAAAAATTTTACTAATTCACATGCATATAACAATGCAAGCAACCATGGTAGAATGCACATTTATTAATTTCAAATAAAATATTACACCAAAAATTTGATGAGAGTTTTTAATAAAGAAAATATAAATATATTTTATGTGACTCAAATAATAAAATAAATTATGTCTGGCTATAGTAAGATTAAGCTAAAAAATAATAACTAGACAATTCCCAATTGTTTGGAAGTTCTATAACACACTTCTAAACTTCCCTTAGGTCAAAGAAAATATCTTAATAGAAAACTATAAAATATTTTTACTTAAGCAAACATAAAATAATACATAGCACAATTTATAGGATGCATTTTAGTGTTGGCTAGGATATTTGCAATCTAAATTTATATATTAGGAAAGAAGAAAAGCTGATGGTTAGTGATCTGAACATCAATCATAAAACCAAAACAAAAATAGCTGATTTAATAGAAAAGAAATAAAAGGAAGCTATTAATATAGAAAACAGCAGAAATTAAGGATATTTTAAAAATATAGTAGAATAAAATTTAAAAGTCTAAAAGTTGATTATTTGAGAAAATAATATCATAGTCTGTGTTCTATTGAAAATAGATCTTAAAACAACAACTTTTGAGCAAGATAGTGTATTTGGGAGGTTATCCTAAGGATCAGGAATGAAAGACCAGAGACACCGAAAGAGAAAATCAGTAACAGTATACTATCAAGATGATCACTACTATGTTCAATAAGTCTCAATTCTGTTGATACTTATCAATGTTTCTCAGAATCATTGACTAGAAGATTAAAAATAAATAATTATTCATAAGTTTCCATTCACCTATATTTAAGATTTCTCTAGGGACAGTATATTCTCAGTATTTGCATGTCAATAGCCTCCTACCTTAATCACATACATTGATATTGTAGAATCTACTGAAAAAATAAAGAAAAGTGTGATGTATAAGCTCAAGTTAGACATGGTACAAAGTAAATTAACTGAACATTTACTAAAGATGCATTTGGAAATGGCGTTAAGGCCATTAAGATATGAGGTGAGCCACAGAGGCAGCCAATACGACTTAAAAAAAAAGCTGATGAACAACATGCAACACTGGTCAAAAGAAAAAAAAATAGTACAAATTACTAATATCTAAAATAAAAAGGAGCAATTTCAGAGTATATAGATATTAAAAACATAAGATATCACAACTTTATGCAGATATTTTTAAATGACCTGAAAAGTAATAGAAAATATGAATATATCTTCAATTATCAAATAAGTTGAATAAAATATTAAAAGCTGATGGACTTATACTACCAATATTAAGAGATGATAAGCATATAGTACTTAATACACACTTGTATAAGCACAAATACAGAGAAATAAATCTAGAAATAAACATTTACCTGACACATGTGACCCTGCAGTATTGTGAATAAGCATATTCTTTTTAATTAATGATGATAGGTCAGTAAAATATACATGTGGGGGAAAAAAGCATCTTGAACTCTATATCACAATGTATTTATAAATTATTTCCAGATCAATAGTTCTGTCTAAATTTAAAAAGACAAACAATGAAGACTTCAGACTAAAATATCAGCATTCATCTTCAGATCTAATGAGATCTTTCATTATTACTTTCATTGTTAGTCTCCTTTGATGGTTTTAATAATTTCTTGACAGTCTATAGTAATTGTGGCAGCTGTTTCTCTTTGCTTTTCTATATTAAGATAATGACTTTATAGAAATTTAATGCATTGCAAAATTTCTGATGAACAGATTGATATGCGTTTGCACATTAGATACGAAAACATATATTATGCACAATTTGCAACAGGTAAATTCAATTCTTATGTAATACCACTATACTAATGTGGAAAACTTTTGTTAGCCATTAACTAAAAAAATATTAATTTATGGAGGGATTATTTTTTCCTTATCAATAAACCTGTTATAGAATTCTATAGAAACAAGGAATTAAAATTATCCATACTTAAGAAATCAGTATTTTTTTATATAGAATGAAACTTCACTAAAATTTACCTTTAGGAGAAAGGATACTTTTAACATTGGAAAAGAAGAAAAATTACATGCATTTGTTAAAATTTTGGTTTTTAGCATTAACGTGTATCAATTTTTTTATATATTAAAGGATGCCTAAAATAAGATTAAAGTGCCTATACTCAGAAAAAAAAAGAAAAAGAAAGCTGATCACAGAGGCAATTTCAAACATTAAAATATCTTAAACACAAAAATGGTTTAAATTTATAAATATACACTTTAATTCTGAACCTATATGTATACAAAATTGAATAAGTAATCTAGGAAAAAAGAATTGAGAAAGACATAAGTTCAAATATATAAATTAGGGGGAGGGAAAAGCACAATGAAGTTCTTTGAGAACAAAAAATTAGAAAGACCACTATCAAATTCAAGCAAGAGAAAATAAAGAAGTTATAAAAAAAATGATAATTAAATAAACAATATGCCAAGACAACATAGCAAAGCAGTCTCGAAAAGAAGAGAGAAATATTGGGAGAACTGTATCATTAGAATACATTTCAAAGGATGTCCAAGAATAACTGTTACAAAAGACATGAAACTGATACAGGTTTTTGTTTGTTTTATACGTTGTCAGACAATCACATTTAAAATTTTCCAAACTATTTTAAGAATATAAAAGACATTCTGGTAAACTCCCCAGGTCTTTTTATGAAGTTATCAAAATCTTAACTCTAAAGCCTAATGAAACAGCTCAGAGTACAGAACAATATTATTTATGGTATTGTTAAAAAAAGAGGCAACAAGCCTAAAACAAAGTTTTGTTCTAAGCCCCAAAGCCAAAGCAAGATTAAATAGTTAACTTAATTTTAATACTTAATACTTTAATACTTAATTACCATTTCAGCCTCCCCCCAGAAATAAACCTACATATATATGGGCAAATAATTTTTGACAAAAGAGCCAAAACATTAAATGGAGAAAAGAAATTCTCTTCAATAAATAGTGCTGGGAAAATTAGAAAGCCACATGCAAAAGAATGAAACTAGACTGCTATTTGTCACCAAACACAAAAATTAACTCAAAATGGATCAAAGACCTAAATATAAGACCTGAAACAATAAAATATGTAGAAGAAAATATAGATACTAAACTTAAAACCTTAGTCTTAGAGAAGATTTTATAAATTTGACTTCAAAAGCAAGGGAAGGAAAAGCAAAAATAAATGAAAGGGACTATACAAACTAAAAGCTTCTGCATAGCCAAAGAAACCGTCAACAAAACCAAAAGGCAACCAACTGAATGGGAGAAGATATTTGCACACAATGCTTCTGATAAGGGGCTAATATCCAAAATATATAAAGAATTCATACAACACAACAACAAAAACAAAATACTACAAATAATCCAATTAAAAATAGGCAGAGTACCTGAACAGACATTTCTCCCAAAAAGACATACAGATGGCCAACAGATATATGAAAAGATGCTCAACTTCACTAGCTGTTAGGGAAATGCAAATCAAAACCATGATACCACCTCACACCTGCTAAAATGGCCATTATCAACAAGATAAGTAATAACAAGTGTTGGAAAGAACATGGGGGAAAAACAAACTCTCATACTGCCAGTGGGAATGTAAATTGGTATAGCCACTATAGAAAACAGTATGGAAGTTCCTCCAAAAATTAAAAATAGAGTTACATATGACCCAGCAATCTCTCTTCAGAAATATTTGAAAACATTTATTTGTAGAGATATATGGACCCCTATGCTCATTACAGTATTATTCACGATGGCCAGGACATAAAAACAACCAAAGTGTCCTTTGATAGGTAATTGGATAAAGAAGTGGTACATATACATAATGGAATACTACTCAACCATAAGATGAAATACTGCCATTTGTGACAACATAAATGGATCTTGAGACTCTCATGCTAAGTGAAATAAGTCAGATAGAAAATAATCAAGAACCATATGATTTCACTCAAGTGGGATATAAAACTAAAAACAAAAAATGAACAAAATAGACAAACAAACAAAAACTCATAGACACAAACTACGGTTTAGTGGTTACCAGAGAGAAGCGGGAGAGGAAGTAGAATAGGGTAAATGGGATCCAATATATGATGAAGGAAGGAGATTTGACTTTGGATGGTAAACACACAATGCAATATACACATGATACATTGTAGAATTGTATACCTGAAACCTATATGATTTTATTAACCAACTTCACCACCAATAAATTTAATAAAATTTTAAAAAATTAAAAATCTTTATCTTGCACCAAAATAAATTCTAAATAAATAAAAATGTAATTATTAACTTTCATTAATAGCTATGATGGAGTAACAACAATTAGATATAACCTCTCACTGTAACAAGAAAATTGCAAAACTATGAAAATAACTAGTCTCCTACATTATACACCAGGAGCATTGGACAGAGATTTTTGGGTCACAACCCTTTTGAAGCCTCCCAAGTCTAGTCCGAAACTAGCTCTTATATGCTGAGGACAGGGAGAGGCCAAAGAAAATGGCTGACCACTCCATACTGGTAAGTATCAGGTTTAATAACCAAGGGAACTTATTTATGAGGTTTGTCTTGGGTGGCAGCAAGACTGTAGTTTTCTGCTCTTGCCTGTCAAATCTTAAAAGTTTATATAGAGGCCCTAACTGGGGTCAGTCACATACCCAACCCAGGTATCTTCAACACCACATTTCTATCTCAAGACTGTATTCTTGGAGCAGCTTCTGAAAATGGGAAAGACAGGGCAAGAGATGATGTCCAGCTCCTCAGTCAACTGGCAGTTACATTTTGATGCCCTCCTCCAACACTCACCCATGAATGGCTCTTACAATCTCATATGCTTCCCTTTTCCAAAATGTGCTCTGAGCAGTCAGCAAGGAGTTTCACTAGCATGGAGGTGGCTCATTTGGTAAGTATCTGGTTGCACTAGCAGAAGATGCCATAGCAACAATACAAGCACGTGCAAGAGAAGACACATATTAAAACAAAAATTCCCAAAATCAGTGAAAACTTTTTCCACTAAGAGTCCCATGGTGTGAATCATTGATTTATTAAGTCCCCTGGGCTGGGGGCCATGTCACTCAGAGCATTTACTTGTGCTTTCGTGGGATTTAATAAACATAACATATTAGCAGACTCATCAGATATGAACACACAATATTCTGTTTGGATAATGACACAGGTGCCTCCTTGAAAGGCAATAATAATGTCCAAGGCCATTCTGTTTTAGACAACAACTTTTCTCATTAGAGACATTTCAGTTCTCAGTAAAGACAGGCTTTATATTGGCTATCCTTGAAGGCTTACCGAATGAACTTAGTAAGTACTTCTATGTGTGCTAAAATGTCCTCCAGGCCAACAGAGAGAACAGAGATGGTGGCCGAATGATTGTACTAATAGAAACAGAATACATCCATTTGGCCTAGAGGAGAGGGCGATTGGCAATTACTGTTGCTGTGGAGTGGGTTCTCTCCTGCGCCCAGGGAAAACTCTGGGTGCAGCAGCTCAACTACCCAGGCAGAAGCCATGGCCAAAGATTTGTGTTATACAACCATTGGGTTGGTCCTATTCCGGGCCACCCAATAAATACCAGGATAGCACAAGCAGCCAGTGCCAAACCAGTCACTATCCCGTAATAGGACAGAATGACTACACAGTTCCAGTGATATCCATCCCCCATATGCCTGGTATAATTGCTTCAGTTTTGTTTAGAGTGATTTTTCTCTTTCCAAATATAGGGATGCCCGGGTTCTCAAATGTAGATAACCCGGGGTGAGTCACATGAAGCTATCCTAATATAAACACAGCCATCCATGGCTCTAATTATGCTATTTTTAGGCTCTTTTCAATCAGTAGTTTAATGGGCTGCCTGTGTAGTTTGACTGACAGAAAAAGAAAACCCATGCCCAATGTTAATGTGTGCCACAGGGCAGATCTTTGGATCAACATTAGTAATATAAGATGAATTAAAAGTACTAGCTCTGTCTTGTTCTTCCTTAGGGCCATCTAATCACCTCCTTGGAGTGGTGACACCCCCCATGACAATCCTGATGCTCCTGAGAGGGGCGGCTGCCCACATCCCCAACAGCTGGATTGATTACTTTGTTGGACAAATGAGTGAGCCCACTGTGGAAAGGTATTTCCATTAAGAGCCCATCCCATGACCAGACACCACTGGAGAAGCAGAAGTTGCAAAGACAGATATGTAGTAGGAACTTGTAAAGGGAGGTCTTTCCCCTCTATAAAAATTAGACTTGTAGCCTGATCATTAGATGTTAATGTGGCTGCAGCTTTAAGAATCTGACCAGGTTGTGCACACCATCCATGTCGGCGGGGAAGGCAGCACCATCAAGCATGAGAAGATGGACAGGGGGCACGATACGCCAGACCAGGACCCCCACATTCTCCCTTCTTTTAATGGTGTATGTTCTATTTTAACTGTAATGTGTTTCAACAGGTCCATCTTGCAACATGACAGGCCTTACTAGTTGATTATTCAAATGTATTAAAGCCTGGGATAGTACTTTACTTCACTCAGCCAAGGTGGTATTACCTGTTAATAATTTAATGGGGTTTTTTTTATATTTCTTTTTTTTCTTCCTACCAACCCTGTTGCTTGCAGGTTATAGGGGAGATGAAACCTCCACTGAGTACCATGTTCTTTTGCCCACTCTTGCATAGCATAACCTTTGAAATGTGACCTGTGATCACTATTCCCTGTGAGTACCTATACATGGTACTCACTTTCTCTAATCCCCCAATAATGACAGCCTGATTTGCAGAGCAACAAGGAAAGTTTGGGTTAAACCAGACATAGTGTTCACATAGACCACGGCAGATTTAGAACACCGACTTGCAGGGGGCGGCCAACATAAGCAATTTGCTAGTCTCTCACTGATTTGTAACTCTGGTGGCTAGCCTCAGACTCTTTTGGCTGTAGCCTTAGATGTTGTTGAAAACACACATGACATGCTATTACTGCATTGATCAAGTCACTGTATTTCAAGGGCAATCCAGCATCCTTGGCAATATGCCATCCCATGCAGGCATTGTGGAGGTCAGTCTTTCTATGCACCCACTTTGCTATATACACTAAATGGTCAGTTTCTACATACCTGAGCTAGGGCATCAGCTTCTCGATTACAAGAGTGTCAATGCCTTATGAACCAGGACCTGAAAGACAGTGTGGACTGCCTCAGGCTCTTGCTGGCAAACCCAAATGTCCCCTCACATATCTTGACTCTGTAAGGGCCTACTCATAAATCACCCACCCCTCAGCTTCTCATTGCCCAAGCCATAGGGTTAATCTCTTTAAAACAGCCCAATTGTCAGTGGAAAGAGATCACTCATAAGTGATCATCAGCCTTCAAAAGGTATTTAAGGTAAAGTAAGGTATATGGGTGGGCCTTAATCCACATGACTGGTGATCTTATAAGAAGAGAAAATTAGGAACAGACACAGAGAAGACCATGTGAAGAAACTAGAAGAAGACAGACACCTACGGTTCAAAGAAAGAGGCCTCAAAAGAAATCAGTTCTACTGAAACCTTGATCTTGGCTTCTAGCCTCTAGAATTGTAAGGAAATGCATTTCTGTTGTTTAAGCCACTCAGTTTGTGGTACTTTGTTAGGGCGACCCTAGCAACTAATACAGATTCCAATGAGAAGAAATACATAAAAATTTGAGCCCAACACTGTGCTGGCTTTTCCTTCAATGCGTTGGTCAAATTTTTGAACTACAAGAGTATAAGAAAGAAAAGCCAAGCAGAAATCTGGTGAAGGGTAAAATGACTGTATGAGTCTCACAGTACTGAGGAAGCAATATTTGAATTCATATCTTCCAGGATCTCAGTTAGGAAACTGAGACGACCAAACCCCAGGAGCTGATACAGACTAGGTAGAAAGATCCCACTCAAACAATAACCCAGGCTTGAATCAGCTCTGGCTCAGATCAGAACAAAGTGATAGGAGACAATTTACCTGCCTATTCAAAGTAAGGTAAACCTTCTCTCACGAGAAATGACATTATCCATGTTCCCCATAATTTGCCATACACTATGTTAGCCACATAAACAATTATTTCCAGGCATACCAAGAAAAAGGACAAAGAGGAAAAGCATACCCTGGAAACTGATCCACAGAAGCTTTACACATAGGAGCTACCAAAGATAACTTTAATATCAAAGTGGTTAATATGTTGAAGAAAACAGAGAGCAAGGTGTATAGAAATGAGTAAATCCTGAATACATTTTAGATGTGGAAGCCAAAGACTTTCCTGTCAAATCAAATGTAGATTTTAAGAAAAATATAGGTGCTGTAGACTGAAGTCTTGTGTTTCTCCAAAATTCATGTGTTGAAATCCTAACCTCCAATGTAATGATATCAGGAGATGAACCTCTGTGAGGTGATTAGGTCGTGAGGGTGGAATTCCATATCAGTATCCTTATAAAAGAGACCCCAGAGTTCCTTTGTTCTGTTTGCTGAGGACATAGTGACAGGGTCATCTATGAACCAGGTAGCGGGCCCTCACCAGACACCAAATCTTCAGGTGCTTTGATCTTGGACTTCCTAGCTTCCAGAACTAAGAGAAATAGAAGTTCATTGTTTAAGCCACCCAACCTGTGGTATTTATATTATAGTAGCCCAAAAACACTAAGACAGTAGGAGTTGAATTTGATACCAAAAGTGACATCATGTTCATTCTGACACCAAATATGTAGTGCCTTTTCTAACACCAGTTCTCTGGCATCAACTGTATATCTAGCAATTCAATTCAACTCTGACATTAACTAAGCAGAGTTAGTGCAAATGCCACAAATTAAGAGCCCAGCTCCAGAAGACTGCTTCCACTTCAGATGCCAGTTAGTTACAAGTCCCAAAACCAATCCCTATATTTGACCAACTGGCTACAAGTCAAAGTTTCCCACGGCCCACTCTTCAAGTTTTGATAATTCAGTAGAATGTTTACAAAACTCAGGAAAACACTATACTAACAAATATCAGTTTATTATAAAATATACAACTCAGGAACAACCAAATAGGAGAAGCGAAAGGGCAAAGTATTGAGGGAGGTCGTGTAGAGCTACTGTGCCCTCTCCTGGTGTGCAACCCTCCCAGAATTTTATTGCGTTCACCAAATTGGGAGCTCTCAAAACTTAGCCAAGGGTTTTCTAGGGATTTCAGGAAGTAGGCATGATTGATTAAATCACTGGTCATTGGTGATTGAATTCAATCTCCAGCCTCTTTCCCCTAGGTGGTAGTGGTGGTAGATGGGCTGAAAGTTCTAATCCTGTAACTATCTGGTCATTTTTACTGGTGACCAACCCTGTCCTGAAGCTATCTAGACATGCCAAGGGTCACCTCATTAGCATAAACTCAGGTAGGATTAAAATCATTCCTTATGAATACTAAAAACACTCTTATTACTCAAGAAAACCCAAGGGTTTTAGGAGCTCTGTGCCAGGAACTGAGGATAAAGATTAAACATGGTTTTTTGTTTTTTTTTATTATACCACACAAGATTTTTGGACTAACACCTGGAAGAACAGAATTGCTATTAATTGGAAATGGGAAAACTTCAAGTAGTTTTAGTTTCAACAGAAAATAATAGTTTAGTTTCAAAAATGTTAAATTTGAAATGTCAAATAATTCTTGAAGAGGAGAAATTAAGGAGTTATGTCAAGAACCATAAACTAAGTTAAAATTTAATAAAATATTGTTATAATTATTAACATAAATTGCAATAACACACATATTTAAAGTGAGCTTATACTAATAAACAAGAAAAACACTAGAATTACAATAGAAAAATAACTATGCTATGCCACTAATTATAGAAGAAACACAAAAGCCTAATCAGCCTGTTGAATAACTCAGTACTTAATAAGTCAAATTAAAATGTGATTGTTTCTTAACAGATATGACATTACTGTTAATATTGGCAAAGGTGAGACTGTTATGGTAATAACACTGATGGGGAATGTGTAGTGTTATTATTTATAGTACTAATATAATTTGAGAGGGAAGAACTCAGTGATCCATATATAACAGCTAAAATATATTCATCCCCTTCCATGCAGTAATTAATTTTATACATTTATCCTAAGAAAATAAGGCTTTAATAAGATCTACATTTAGAGTACTATGATTTTATTTATGATTTTATTTATTTTTTTCCTTCTTCTAATTGGCTTATTAGGGTTGAAAGAACCTATAATTATTTTGAAGACAAGAATCCTGCCTTATTCCACTTTAATAAAACTATAATCTTTAAGATTTTTAATCATTTCTGTTTCCCAAGTGTTATTTATACAATAAATCTGAAAGATCTGCTATTAAGTCATTTCAGAGTACTGTATTTCCACAAAGCTGATTATCACTTAAACTCTAGGCCCATGTGAGTAGAAAATTAAATTAATAGGAAATTATTATAATAGCATTTCTAATGTATTTGAGATAAAGGAACATTGATTAGCTGGGCAAAACCTTCACATTCAAATACAGTATTTCAGTAGTTGTCATGTACAATTGTTTAGTTCTTAGGAATTATATCAACGTTTGCTATCTAAGGTAACCATATGTCCCTATTTGCTTGGGTCAGTGCCGGTATATAACTGATATTCCTAAGTAATCACTAATCATGCTTTTGCCTTTATATTAAAAAAAAGTCCTGGTTTGAACAACATCTCCACTTACCAATACTGTAGGCTTTTCTTTAAATATAAATATGAAGATTTAATTATGTGCCAGGGATTATTCTTTCATACCTAGAGAGATGAACCCATAATGAATCCTATTTACAAGCAAGAATCCTCCAGTATTGGTTTACAGTAAGCTACATATTCATCCCTTTCTATTAAGTAGCACAGGCACAGATTCCCAACTAGATACATGAGTAAAACTGAAGAGAAATGCCTTTTATGCAACAAAGATTATAATCCAATTTAGTAGCCACGTTTAACTCTTTTAATTTTTTTATATGAACAACTAATGCCTATTGAAAACTCAAACAAGAAAAATAATATTATAAATAACTTGTACTTTTAAAATGTTCCTTCCAAATATTTCTCAAATCCATGCAGGACTACCACCTCAATCTGAACCACCATGATTTCCTCTGGACTACAGGAGATGTAACTAGGCTCTGGACATCCATTGAGCATGTCCTTAAATCTGTCCTTTCTTCAATTTGATGATGTTATACTCCTCCAACCCTGTACCCTACTCACATAATATACTCTATCTCATTATTCTTCATAATGACCAATTAATTTTTAGTAGTTTCATATCCCCTAACTCTCCAGCTTCATATAGCACACTATTTCTGCCATCTGTACTCCCACCCTCCAGCCTCCTTCCAGATCCATGAGGTGTCATACTGTCTTCTACCTTACTCTTTGTACATGCATTTCTCTGCCTAAATGCATGACTTCCCAACACCTATTTTATCACCTCCAAAGTATTACTTATATAATTTATTTATCCAGATTCAGCTCAATTCCTAGGAGAACTTCCTGAATAGGTCAGTGATAAGATAATATGAGACAATATTGCATGGTCCTGGATACCCATTTCTCTACCTCTTTTTAATAACTTTTCCAAGAGCTACCTCTGTTAACCTAAATAGTGTGTAGGGAGAAACCAATGTCACTGGCTGATGTCAATGTGCTTGGTATCAAGAATGTGCCCAGGTATGAAGAACTTATTGTTGGGATGCAGATTTTTGGCCTTGGGATGTTATTCCTTGGCCTGGGGATCCCTTGACCTATGTCCTGTGCCATTGTGTTCTCAATTCCTCTTGGACCACCCTAAGTAACAAGGTTGTAAGGGTGAAGTTTGTTCTCATACTTAGAGTGAACTCAGCTATGCACTCAAGATGGTTTCTCTCTACTAAAGCCTTGCATGCAAAGCATCCACACATGGCCTAGGCTGTGAAATAATGAGAGCTCAGGGGACTGACTAAGTGTACCCTACTATTTCTCTGCTTGCAAGTTTCCCTATTTTGTATTTTCATGACATTTCTTTTTTTATCATTTACTATGATCTCAATTGTTACATTTGGGCAATTGTTTGGTTAATTTCTGTTATTTCATTTGAATCTATGCTTCGTGAGGAAATGAAAGAAGTGATTGTTTTGTTTTGTTTTGCTTTGTTTTGTTTTGTTTTACTTGCATCCCAAATTTCTGGCACAGTGTCTTGTACATAGTAATAAACACATAGTTAATAAACATTTCTTGGATGAACAAAGTATGTGATAAATCATTTAATTCAATGAAGTGGATGATATAATAGATATTTGCAGATAGGATGAAATTTCAATGTCTCTCAAGTTATCCCACAATAAATGATAAATTATATGTTTCTGGCAAGAAAAAAGGATAGGCTTAAGCATTTGGTGATATGAACCCATCCTAATAACCTGATGTTACATAGGTTATTTAAATTATGTAATTTATGAATTAGAGGTATAAAGGATGAGAGATGATAAAATATTTGTCTTCATTTCCGAAAGAGGTGATGATATAAATGAAAATGTTGGTAAACTGTTTTATTTAAGTTTTTTTTTTTTTAAAGAAAGATGAGGGCATCTTATATTTCAACACGATCATATCACAAGAGCACTTCATAAGGAGCACTTTGCATGGATTCTCTAATTTAATCTACCACAACAGGTCTTCAATGAATATTTCTGGATTTATGTATTAATAAACAATATATCTCACAGAAGTTTAACGAGGAAGTATAATTAAAAAATCCAAAATGTTTGCTCTGAATCTAAAAATTTGCCTGTCTTAATCAGCCACTAAAATGATGAGGCATAGAAGTTATGTCATTATAAAACTTTTTGTAAAAGCCTTGCTATGTATTAGAAATATATTGGTTAGGTATTAGCCAAAACATTTTGCAAAATTTTGCAAAATGGTTACTAATGTTATTATAAGATCTTTGTTTCTTTGAATTCATTAAGTTTTAAATATCCTTGCTACCTTTGCCAGTCTCCTTTTTATCAATGTTATTATATATGAAATAACCTTATGTTATGTCATAGTTTATTATGTTGATAATAAATAATAAATATTATAAAACTTCAGAAAAGATAAAGGCCCATAATAGTAAAATTTAAAAACTTGAAAAAAAAAATCTTGAATACTTCTGAAAGGGGAAAAAAATGTCAACCAGACAGGAAATTCAAACTTGAATTACATATGTATGCAGTTTATAAATCCATATATTTTATCCAGGCAATAGTTCATTCAATTTATTTCTCATGAATTATTTATTGGAATGATGCTTGAGACTACATACCAAAATTTAAATCTAGAAAGAAGAAAACCTGGGATCGATGAAAGGAACAGATACAAACCATCCAGGAAAGTCATAGGATGAGTGATGCAGCAGAGCTGGGGAAAAAAGAGCCCTGGTGACTCGTCCGTACCTTACACCATCCAAAACATCAGCCCAGACAAGTAATTGACTGAATATAAAATAAAACATTAAAGTTCATTGACAATCTAGTAAGATAATAACTTTATGTCATTGGCATGGGGAAAGATTAATTAAATGGAATAAAAATGCACTGACCAGAAAGTAAGTAATAAAATCAACCTAACTGTAGGAAAATAAAGAAATAACTTCTAGTCATAGAATGATATAATGAAGTGATCAAAAATACGGTCTAGTCAATGGAAGTGACTTGCAACACATTTAAACAAATCTATATAGAGAAGTTATTGTCAATCAATAAGAAATTTGGCAGAAAACCCAATAAAAAAACATAAACATAAACTTAGATAGGCAATAAACTTTTTATCGTATAGAAAGGTAAATACAGTATATACAAACAGCCAGAGAAATATAAATTAAAACCAAAGTAAGATGCCACAACAGATCTACAGAATATCTAAAACATAAAAATTGAAATGCTATATGTTAAGGATGAAGCAGAGCCCTAGAAATTCACATATAATGTTGGAAGTAGTATATACTGGTACCTTTACAGTTGTAAACTGTTTGGCAATATTATAAAAATTGAACTTACGATATTTACAGCAATATTTATTTTGGACAAATTCATTCTTGGCCAACAAGTGGCCTAGCATTACATTTAGAAACTAGGGCTGATTACAGTCTGAGTAATTCCTCTTGGTTAAGGCCACTAAGGGAGTTTTTATAGCAGATGAAATGGATTCAGGAAAGTGGAAATATGATGATCTAAGCTAGCATAGTGTTAAATATAATCAAGGAATTTAAAAATTTTATCAACAAATCAACTTGACTATCTCACAGTCTGTCTCATATACAGAATGTTTTTGGCCTGCAACATCCTCTATTTTTCTGGTTATTTTTTTATTCACATATAAATACATTTGTTGCTCTCTTGTGCTAGTTCAGTGAAAAGAAAACAGACACTTATCAACATTATAAATCTCACACTAGACCATTATACATGCTTTAAATAAAGATTTTCAAAAAGAAGTTATATAGAAAATGTTGTTGTACCACGCCCATACCGCTCAACACTTACATTTCAGAGCATCCCAGCCTCATTATAATTCCTTTAACTGAGCTATTCCTCTGGCCATAAGAGCCTGCCATCCATGCCTGGAGGACAAACTGACAATGTTGGGCAATTAATACTCTCTTGGCGCAGTCCTCAGACGAGACCGATAGGCATTGGTGAATAAATATCAAGCTCATTTATCTCTCAGGCCAGAAAATCCTGAGTCCTACCTACATTGATAGTAGCCCCCAGGTTTCCTCAGTGAGATAAATCTATAGTTGTCCACAGTGGTAACTTGTTCTGTAATGGACCATTTCTTGACAGCTTTTCCTTGCCTTTCTCAATTGCCCATCTCTACTAGTGTTTCCCAGTATTACTTTCCAAATAAATAAAGTAATTGCAAAGAGGTTGGACTGGGTCACTTGCCTTCTCAGAGTGATTCCTAACCCCCAGTGGTTAGAAAAGAAATGGATTACAGGCCAGCTACTTTAACTTCTTCCCCACCTAAATGCAATATTCAATAATCTCAGTAGACAGTTTTTTTGTTTTGGCTTGGTTTTTAAATATTCTTTTACTCCCTTCATTGACTATGCTTTTGTCAGAGATATTTTCATAAGTTTATTTTTAGTCTCATAATTATTAGCTTTCTAGTGCTTTTCAAAAGTAAGACTAAAAATGTGTGTGCTTTTGAATGGCAGTTGGTAGAAAAGCTGATATACTGAGAAGCTACATTTTTTCTGATGGTCTCGGTAGTTTCATTAGAGAAATATTTAACTATAAGGATCTGTAGAATTATTTCCTCTCATACTCAATCTATGACACTGGAACATCAGCATTACACAAATATCAGAAGTAGTTACCCAAAAACTAAATCATTGTGCAAAGCCTATCTATATTTTAAAGTGAATCTAGTGGTAATCAACTCTTTTTGCTTATAAAACTGAATAAAATTAAATAATAATTCCAAGTAAGAAATAAAAATCTGAAATCTCAAGAACTTACATGACAATTCCCATACCTAAAAAAGAGAAAGATACTGTGATCTTACCATGTGCCCCAGATGGAAGAAAACTGAAATGGTTTTAAAGAAATAATCGTGCTCTTAAATATTCACTGAAAAGTAGATTAAAGAAAATTTTTCAGAAAAAGCATCATTTAAACTAAGAGAAATCAAATAGCCATTGGCCAAATAAAATGTTTTAAGAGAAATTCAAGGGGGGAAAAATCATGAAAAAGCCAGAAGATAAATGAGACTAAGAGCATTTTAAGGAAAAAAGAGTCTGATATGACTGTGGAACTGGGAAGAAAGGAGAATAATATACAAGGATCCTATTGTTGGTGATGTGGTGGATCTACTTAGGGATTTGGATATATTAAAAAATCAGTGGAAAAATATAAAAAGATATTAACAATAATGTGATAGGATTGAGATTACATTCATAAAAATATGACTGCAGCTTTTGTGGAGGAAAGACTTGGTGGGAACAAAGCAGAATAGATCAAGAGGGCAGACTAGGTAAAAGCAGGGATTCCATCGATTCCAGCCATCTGGGTAAGATGGAAGGAGACTGAAACCCTAGACACTCCTTTGAACGACCCACGCACAGGCTTTCTGACCTGTGGACACTCACCCAGGACACCGGCGATGGGTCAGAGGCTCGGGTGGGATTCATACGGGGAAAGACTGCATTTCTTGGCACTAGAACAAGGGCTGAAAGGGTAGCCACCATTGTGTCTTAGTCCAGCCTCCCTATGGGGCAATCTACAGACCTCGCCAGCTTTACTGTGCTGACCTCTCCCACAGGGCCTTTAGGAAGCCCTAGCTTGAGGACATCAGCCCACCCCGCCCAACCTGCAGATTCCCCAGGGGCTTTTGTTGCTAGATGGCTGCCACGCCCTGTGCAGATTCAAGGCCAAACATTTACAGCTGGCAGCCAGCACTGTGAGTGAGCATTTTGGAGATAGTTTCAGGCAGATCACTGCTGCCAACACAAACTTAGGTGGATTTTGGGGATCTGTGGGCCAGTCCCAGACAGCAGCTGGTCTTGCTGTGATCTGAGACTTCTGTGGGAACACACAAACTGTTACTGAAGTTGCAGCAAGACTGAGATTGTATTAATCTGACTCCCATTGTCTACCTGAGACCCCACCCCACCCAACCCACAAATTACCCCAGGCAGCCCATTGACAGTCTGCAGCCACTGTCCTGCCCCTCCCGCTGGGTCTTCCAATCCACACCAGCAACAAACTTTGGCTAGCCCAGGGTGGGCACTGCAGGAAAATCAATTGCGGCCAGACCTCTGCTGCCTGCAAGAGTTGCAATATTGCGTCCAGGGATCAGACTGCCCCAGATGCAGCTGGTCTCACTATGATTTGTGAATACACTGTGCTGGCCGGAAAATTACTGCTTGGCTATCACCCATGGGAACATAGGCTATCACCCATGGGAACATAACATTCTAACAATAAGCTTTCTGCTTCTGTACTCCCGCTTGCACAACTGACCTGTGGGTTGACAGGTAGTGATAGGAGAAAAATAGACCTTTGTGTTTAAGACAGAATGAAGAATGGGATTTAGGGCTTAAAAACCCTGTGCCTCTACATTTCGGGGCTTCTTAATTTGGGGTCTGCGTACCCCTGGCAGACCCAGCTGGCTGAATAAAGAGCACGTTTCCTATAACTCACTGATTTCTGGTGGTTCGTGTGTCTTTCGGGTGCTGGCTGCTACCACACAGCAGGAATGCCTGGGCACAGAAGTTGCAGCAAACTGAGGATGTATTGGCCTGATGGCCCTCGTCTCCCTGAGATCCCACTTCATCCTGTAAAAAGTGGAAATTCTCCAATTTCAGGGAGGTAGTATCTCCAGACGCCAGCCCCCAGGGAGAGCAGTAACTCAGTTACAGGGAGGTGATATCTCCATACACCAGCCCCAGGAGAAGTGCAACATTCCAAGGTGAAAATAATAAAACTGTCTACTAGGCCCTGTTTGATCTGAGAGTTCCCCGGATACATTTATGTTTATACAAAACGTTAATGGCTAACTTCTGCTTATTCAAGGATGTAGTAGGAGGCTTTATAAGCTGCCTCCTCTAGAAGCTTGGGGCTGATCTTCTCTAACACTGCATGGTAGAGAGTCAGTCACCGGCCGGCTAATAAAGGCTCATAATTAATCTCAATTGGCTCCGTGGTCTCAGAATCAGTCACGCCACAACAATGCAAGCCACAAAGTGCCAGCGGTCCATTGACAGGCAGCCTCCCCTGCCCTGCTTGGCTCTGGGGTTGAGCATTCTGTGCAGGCAATAGACCTTGGCTAGTGCAGTGAGCGCATTTCAGGGAAAACAGTTGTGGGCAGACCACTGCTGCCCGTACTAGCTGCAATATCTCTTGAAGGGATCGCAAGGGTCTGTGGGATGCCCCAAACAGCTTGTCTCCCTGTGATCTGTGACTATTGTGGGAACATGCAGACACAGAAATTGCAGAAAACTGAAGCTATTGGCCTGATGGCCCTTGACTCCTTGAGCTCCTGCCCTATCCAATACACAAAGTGCGGGCAGCACATTTATAGGCAGCTGCCACTGCCCTGGGGTGATGCATTCATGCCTGAGGTAAGCAGCAGCTGACCTTGCTATAATTGGACACTTTTTCAGGAGCCACAGAGACAGCGCTGGCATATAAACTGACACTGCAGTAGAAGGGGTAAATTTAATCAATGGATCCAGGAGACTTCCAGGGTCCCTGTACCACCCAACACACATATCGCCCAGATGCTGTTCCAGTTTCAGGGACTTACGGGCAATTGACAGACAGTGTCAGGCTTGGAGGAGCATGGGTCCCTCTGCTAAACTGCCCTAGGTCAGGGACGGGTAATAACCAGACCACTGCCTACAGCGTTGTCTCTTCCACTTACCGATAGTCCAGCATAGGCAACAACCATCTGCGGATTGCTTTGTAGTTCCCACTGGGTAGCCCTGAGCAATCAAAAGCAGTAGCTGAGTTTAGGCCATCTAGCCAAGGCTGAGAGACAAAACAAATATTCTTGACACATAGAAATGAACACAGAGAGGCTAATAAAATGAGAAAGCAAAGAAACATACTACAAATGAAATAACAGGAGAAAACTCCAGAAAATAAGCTAAGTGATATGGAGACAAGCAACCTACCAGAGACAGAGTTCAAAATAATGGTTATAAGGATGCTCAATGAGCTTAGGGGGAGAATGGATGAGCAGAATGAGAACCTCAAAAGAGAGATAGTAAGCATAAAAAAAAAAGACATAGAAACCATAAAAAAGAACCAGACAGAAATGAAGAATACGATAACTGAAATGAAGAATACACTAGGAGGATTCAACAGTAGATTAGATGAACAGAAGATCGAATCAGCAAACTGGAAGACAAGGTAGCAGAATACATCCAATCAAAACAACAAAAAAAGAATTTTAAAAAATGAGAATAGGTTGAGAACTCTGGGACAACATGAAGCGTTAACAATATCTGGATCATAGCAGTATCCAAAGGAGAAGAAAGCAAGGTATTAAGAATCTATTTGAAGAAATAATGACAGAAAACTTCCCTAACCCAGCAAAGGAATTAGACATACAAGTTCAGTAAGCACAAAGAGTTCCAAATGAGAGGAATTCAAACAAACCTACACCAAGGCACATCATAATTAAAATGCCAAAGATCAAAGACAAAGAGAGAATCTTAAAAGCAACAAGAGAAAGGCAGCTAGTTACTTACATGGGTACTCACATAAGAATGTCTGCTGATTTGTCAATGGAAACTTCGCAAGCCAGAAGGGACTGGCAAGAAATATTCAAAGATGTGAAAATCAAGAATCTGCAACCACAAATACTCTACCCAGCAAGGCTTTCAATTAAAATGAAAGATGAGAAAAATAGCTTCCCAGACAGGGAAAAGCTTAAAGAATTCATCACCAAGAAGCCAGTTTTACAAGAAATGTTAAAGGGACTTCTGTAAAAAGAAAAGGGGTACAAAAGAAAATAGAAAAACAAATACGAATAATAAAATGGCAGTAACTACATACCTGTCAGTAATCACTTTAAATGTAAATGGATTAAATGCTCCAATCAAAAGACATAGGGTAGCCGAGTAGATAAGAAAACAAGACCCATGCATATGCTCTCTACAAGAAGAGACCCACTTCAGATCAAAGGACAACCACAGACTGAAAGTAAAGAGATGGAAAAAGACATTTCACGCAAATGGAAATTAAAAAAAAAAAAAAGTCAAAGTAGTGATACTTATGTTACATAAAATAGACTTTAAAACAAAGGATATAATAAGAGACAAAGAAGGGCATTACATAATGATAAAGGGGTTGATAAATCAAGAGGACATAACCCTAGTAAACATATATGCACCCAACATAGGAGCACTTACATACATAAAGCAATTATTGACTGACATAAAAGGAAAGATCAGTAGTAATACACTCACAGTAGGAGACTTTAACACTCCATTGACATCAACAGACAAATCTTCCAGGCAAAGAATCAACAAAGAAACAATGGGCCTAAAAGACACACTAGAACAGATGGATTTAATAGATATTTTCACAGCATTTTACCCCAAAACAGGAAAATATACATTCTTCTCAAGTGCGCATGGAACATTTTCCAGGAGAGGTCACATGTTAGGACATAAAACAAGTCTCAATAAATTTAAGAAGACTGAAATCATGTCAACTGTATTCTCCAATGACAATGGCATGAAACTAGAAATCAAATCAACTACAAGAAAAAAACTGGAAAATAAACAAACATATAGAGGCTAAATAACATGCTACTAAACAATAAATAGGTTATCAATGAGATCAAGGAAGAAATCAAAAGACACCTAGAGACAAATGAAAATGAAAACATGACTCAAAATCTATGGGACACAGTGAAAGCAGTCCAAAGAAGGAAATTCATAGCAATACAACGCTACCTCAAGAAACAAGAAAAAGCTCAAGTAAACAATCTAACTTTACACTTAAAAGAACTAGAAAAAGAACAGCAAACAAAGCTCAAAGTGAATAGAAGAAAGGAAATAGTAAAGATCAGAGGAAATAAACAAAATAAGAGTCTAGAAAAACAACGCAAAAGATTAATGAAACCAAGAGCTGGTTCTTTGAAAGGATAAAAAATATTGACAAATCCTTAACCAGAGTCATCAAGAAAAAAAAAAGAGAAGACTCAAATAAATAAAATCAGAAATAAAAGAAGAGAAATAACCATGGACTCCACAGAAATACAAAGGATCATAAGAAAATACCATGAGCAATTATATGCTAACAAATTGGACAATCTGGAGGAAATAGACACATTCCTAGAAACATACAATCTCCTAAGGCCAAGTCAAGAAGAAACAGAAAATCTGAAACAACTGATTACCACCAATGAAATAGAATCAGTAATCAAAAATCTCCCAAAAAACAAAAGTCCTGGACCAGATGGCTTCATAGGCGAATTTTACCAAACATGAAAAGGATTAACACCTATTCTTCTCAAACCATTATAAAAAATTCAAGAAGAAGGAAGGCTCCCTAATTCTTTTTATGAGGCCACTATTATCTCGATTCCAAAACCAGACAAAGGCATTACAAACAAACAACTATAGGCCAATATCTCTTATGAACATTGCTGCAAAAATCCTCAACAAAATATTAGCAAACCAATTCAGTAATACATTAAAAATATCATACACCATGGTCAAGTTGGATTTATTCCTGGGATGCAAATCAATTAATGTGATACACCACTTTAACAAGTCAAAAGATAAAAATCATATGATCATATCAATAGATGCAGAAAAAGCTTTTGACAAAATCCAGCATCCATTTATGGTAAAAACTCTCAGCAAAGTGGGAACAGAGGGAACATGCCTCAACATAACAAAGACCATATATGACAAACCTACAGCTAACATTATACGCAACTGGAAAAGGCTAAAAGCATCTTCCTTAAGATCAAGAACAAGACAAGGATGCCTACTTTCACCACTCCTCTTCAACATTGTATTGGAAGTGTTAGCCACAACAATAAGACAAGAAAGAGAAATAAAAGGTATCCAAATTGTAAAGGAGGAAGTAAAATTCTCGTTATTTGCCAATGACACAATACTATATAGAAAGAACCCTAAAGATTCCACCAAAAAACTGTTAGAATCAATCAATGAATTCAGTAAAGTAGCAGATTACAAAATAAATATTTAGAAGTTAGTGGCATTTTTATACACCAATGATGAACTTTCAGAAAGAGAAATTAAGAAAACAATCCCATTTACAGTTACACTGAAAACTATAAAATACCTGGGAATCAAATTAACCAAGGAGGTAAAAGACTTGTTTTCAGAAAATTATGTCATTGAAAAAAGAAATTGAAGAAAACACAAATAAATGGAAGCATATATAGTGCTTGTGGGTAGGAAGAATCAACATCATTAAAATGCCATACCACTCAAAGTGATCTATAGATTCAATGCAATCTTTATCAAAATACCAATGGCATTTTTCAGAGAACTAGAACAAATAATCTTAAAATGTATTTGGAACCTAATAGCCACAGCAATCTTGAGAAAGAAGAACGAAGTTGGAGATACTACACTACCTAATATCAAACTATACTGCAAGGCTACAGTAATTAAAAAAGCATGGTAATGACATAAAAACAGATGCATTAATCAATGGAACAGAATAGAGAGCCCAGAAATAAATTCACACCTATACACTCACTTAATATATGATGAGATTGGTAAAAATATACAATGGGATAAAGATAGTCTCTTCAATAAATGGTGTTGGGAAAATTGGACAGATACGTGCAAAAAAAAAAAAAAAACTGGACCACCTTCTTACACTGTATACAAGAATAGACTCAGAATGGATCAAAGACTTCAATGTAAGATCCAAAACCATATAACTTTTAGAAGTAAACTAGACAGTAAACTCTCTGATACCACTAACAGTAATTTCTTTTTAGATATATCTCCTCTAGCAAGAGAAACAAAAGAAAAAATAAACTAACTAAAAAGTTTTTGCACAGAAAAGGAAACCATCAACCAATTAAAAAGACAACCGACTGAATAGAAGTTATTAGCTAATGATACATTTGATGAGGTTAATGTCCAAAATATATAAAGAATTCATACAACTCGATGACCAAAAAAAAAAAAAAAAAAAAATCCAATGAAAAAATGAGCAGAAGACATGAACAGATACTTCTCTAAAGAGGAAATACAGATGGCCAATAGCATATGAAAAGATGTTCAAGGTCACTAATCATCAGAGAAATGCAAATTAAAACTACAATGAGGTATCACCTGACACCTGTCAGAATGGCTATCATCAATAAATCAAAGCACAAGTGTTGTTGAGGATGAGAGAAAAGGGAACCCTCATACATTGTTGGTGGGAATGCAAATTGGTACAGCTGCTATGGAAAACAGTCTGGAAGTTTCTTTAAAAATTAAAAATAAAAATTTTGACTCAGCAATTGCACTTCCAGGTATTTATCCAAAGAAAATCTTTAATTCATAAAGATCTATGCACCCCTATATTCATGGCAGCATAATCTACAATAGCCAAGATATGGAAGCAACCTAAAAGCCCATTGAGAGATGATTGGATAAACAAGTTATGGTTCATCTATATAATGGAATATTATTCAGCCATTAAAAAAATGAAATCTTACCATTTGCAAATGACATAGATGAACCTAGAGATTATTATGATGAGTGAAATAAGTCAATGAAAGAGAAATACCATATGACTTCACTTACATGCAGAATCTAAGGAACGAAAAGAATAAACTGAGCAAAAGCAGACTCGCAAATATAGAGGACAATTAGGTGATAGACAGAGGGGAGGGGGTTGGGGGAGGTGGGAGAATGGGGTGCAGGGTTAAAGAAGTACAAATTAGTAATTGATAGATGGTCACAAGGATAGGGACCACAGTATAAAGAATGTAGTTAGCATTAATGTATTGGCTAGGTGGAGAGTGAGAGGAGAGAAAGAGCAATTAGGGGGATCATTTTATAAACTGTATAAATGTCTAACCAATGTACTGTATACTTGAAACTAATAAAATAAAATTAAAGCAGAATAGATCAGAGATAAGAGTAGCTCACAATAAAATGGTAACTAAACATTTGGTATATGTTTAAAATGCATTTTTTATGATTAAAAATCACATAAATTTCAAGTTAGATTATACTTGTGAGAGTGAATTTAGTTTCAAGATATGATTTCCAAAGTTTCTGCAATTAACGAAGTTGCTGTTATTTACTAAGGTGAGAAAGACAGGTAAAAGGACCAAAGTTCACTCTTTGATACTGTCAATTTCATTATCCTAAGCTAAAATCAATGGAGGTGTAGAAACTAGCCTGGAAAGAGAAAAACAAATCATAATTTTATTTTAGGTAAGACATAATGTCTGTGGCTACAATGAGAGAGAAAACAATAACTGTTTTGGAGTAAGAATATACAGGACTCCATCATTTACTGTGTGGTTGGTGAGAGAAACATAGGTTCAAGGATGTCTCCCAAATTCCTCCTATAGGTATTTGAGCGGGCAAATAAATTCTCATAGCAAAATGAAGAACACTTCAGGGAAGGATCGACTGGGTTGTAGACTGTCATAAATAGCATGAAGGAAGGGCATCATGAGTTTATTTTGGGGAAAAAAATTTCAATTATGGTAATGTCTGTCATTCAATATTCATATTTTTCTTAGCCTATATCTTTAATAGTCAATTTTGTGCAAGTGTGGCATAGGGAAATCGTGCCGCATTGTAGTAATAATATTTTTTACATTATAAATGAACTGCCAGGAATAAATTGTTGAAATTAGCCAAAAATGATTAAGGAAAAACCGTTAGTTCAGTGAAATTTACCGGTATTTGGAGATAATAAGAAGCAATGAAAGAGAAAAGGGACAGAAATTTCCACACATTTATTATAAGGGAAGGGAAGATTTACAATAATCTCTTTACATAATAATAAGCAGCTATTAGGAAGAATGAAACAGCTTTATTTACTGTTATGGGAAAACATATTTAAATATTTCAGAATAAATTTAATTTGAATGTACAAAACAAATAAGCCTAATCATCCTGTAGAGTGTACCCATGGATTTAGATACGGGATTTTCACTTTACAAAAAAATGTCTATTTTGATACTATAGAATCTTAAAAATTAATAAAATGTATTTATTTCTTCATTAAGTTACAACATTAAGCTGTCACCGAACTCATAATTCTGCAATAAAAAGTGAAAACAAAAACCTCTTATCTGATAAAACTCTGCTAAATTTAATGGATATGAATATTTAAAACTTCTAGCAATTACATTTGATTCTTTAACATCACAATTTTTTTTTTCTTCATGCGTACATATATAATAGCCACACACAGAGGAATTATAGAGCTTTTGATTTGTATTATTCTGATTTACTCGGCCAGATGTTAATTGGTATTCTTAAATACAGCGCTCTCAATACTTAACAGTAAGTGGCCCTAGTTTTATGTTCCCGAGATTATACTATAATGTTAGACACTGACATTTAGTTATGAAGTACATTTATATGCCATATCCAGTGATAGTTTGGTAACTTTTATATAAAAAGTAAACATTTTTTCAGTTAAAGAAGATGTCATGAATACTGCTTGATATCTTTGATTAAAGTACCAACTACATTCATTGATCGAATTTTCATGTATTTGGAGGTATAATGTATAATCATGTTTTCTTGACTTTATAATTGAAATCACACATCTTCCTAATCAAAAAATGATAATCAGAGGGGAAAAAAAATTGTCTTACAACTCTACAGCTAGCCCAATCATGTAAGCCTTTTTATTCAAAAAAAAAAAAAAGGAACTAACTTATGTTACATTTTATTCAATTGTCCAAAATCCTTGAATATATCAAAATATTATGATTTACTTCTGAAGTCCAAAATGGGTCTCAAATGTTGCTTGACATATGGAAACACATTTCTCTGAAACCAGCTGCTTACTTGAAAGAAAGAAAACAGTTCCCATGACTTTTACCTGGTTCTTACAAGGATTCACTCTCTTTTAAAGGCCAAATGCCTGCGTGCACCTTGGTTTCTGGTCAATATGTTTTTCTTTTGAAAGTATAAAGGTCAAAAGAGCTACCTGAAATTAGTAGCTCCCTTCGATTCCCAGCCATGATGTGAATATGCGATAACTGAAAAACAAAGACTGCAGGACTTGAACTAATTTTTCTCATTCAAGACCTGCTGTTGAGAGCATCTGGTCTTTATCATTCCAATACTATATACCCACAGACTTGTCAAGAAATTCACAGTAGCCATAAAGTTATAACTAATGGTGAAGCAAAATTTAGTAAACTAATATCTCAGATTTGGATACTTTGAGATGAACAGTTTTAAAGTCTCTTTCTCATTTAAAGTATCAATTTTTTTTAAATTTCAAAGATTTTGACCAATTCTGAATACCATACATAATATAAATAGAAATTATTTTCTATTTCATTTAAAAAGAAAGATCAACTTAAAGAGAATCTAATATAGTGTGTTTTGAACCCCACCCAACTAGTTAGAATAAATGATCTGGAATGATCAAGAATATACACCAACATTCAGATCATGTTCTAGAAATATATATATTTTTAACCATTGGCTACTCAATGGTTAAAAGAAGTATGATAAAGGGTCATGTTTTCTCCAGGAAATATGTATCACGCTTCTATAATTTTTGTATTAAGTAATCATGGATTCGTGGTTGTTTAAATAGCTCTATTTTGAGATGCTTGAGGCTACTACAAATATAATCTCAACAAAGAAAGGTTTTTTAAACTTTCAGTGTGTTATATCTATTTAGGAGTACTCACTGAATTCTCAAAATAAAATTAAATTAAAAAGTAGGATCAAGCAAAATAGGCTCTTCTAATAGTTTTATATTGCATTTTGTGATATGATTGAAAGGCAAGAAAATGGGCAATCAACATTTTGCAAGGTCTTTTTTTTAGAAATCATAAAAGGAAAGAATGGATTTATCATGCTTTGTTATTTGTTAAAGTACTAAATATCATCTCTAAAACATACCCAAAATCAATGTTCACCTATCTCATCTGCTGCTATTTTAAATCTGGAAATAAGGTTTGAAATTAAATAGTCGTAGATTCTTTTTGGTGTGGAGGGGTGGCCCTTGGAGAATTTTTTTAAAAATTGTCATTGGTGTTTGATTTTAGTGAAGATCTGGTATTTCCATCATCTGTGAAATTATGTGCTTTAAATGCAATATTTATTTGATGTTTGTTTGTTTGAGAAATCTGTCAAGTGACCTTGGTTAAATGAAAGGGAATTTTGACTTAATTATTTATGGCTTACCATAAGAAAACAAAGTAATGTTCAAGGGTGGAACTTTCAAAGAAATCAAAATACATTTCTTAACATGAGAATCATACGGAAATACAATTCAAATAATTATTTTACTATTTCGCTTATTATATGGATAAGCTTTTCCCCCTAAAGATGAATCTATTGATAACAAGCATTTTTAATTGTTCTGGTAAGAAATGGAATTTTACTGAATCAACAATACAATCTGGTTCGAAATACAAACCATATTAAGCAAATAAAACAGGTTTCTTTAGAGAAGACACTCTTAGAAATCTTACTGAAGTGCATTGTAAACCTACCAGATAGACATGCAGTAAAGAAGTTTCCTAAGTTTACATGATCATAGAATAATTTTCTCATCGGGACACATTATTAATATTATGTAGTTCCAATATTTAATGAAGCACATTGTATGTAAGAAACTATCAGTTCAGTGTCTCCTGGACATTCTGCAAACATTCCAGACTCTAAGACCATGTTTAGACTCCTCCCTTCTTTCTTTGATCTACCTATATCTGAGCTATATTATAACTTGGCTGGAATTTGCATATAGCCTTAATTTTAAACTCTGTGTTAAAAATGTCCCTTAAAGATCTATAGAAAAGAAATAACAATTTAGTCAGCTTAATGTGTAAAGAGTAAGTTGGAATTCTGCAGTTTGAATTCTTCAAACATTGTGTTCTTTTGATGTAATTTTTTAAATAGAATTTCTTTTCTACGATAATTTTTTACAATTGTTACTAACTTATTTAATATAGTATTTATGAAATCTCAAAACAATAAAACTAAATGATGATATTTTCTCTATTAAGCATAGAAATAGACCTTTTATGAGATAAATAATTATGCAAGAAATGAGAGAAAGCCATAGAAAAATTGTCATAAAATGTAAATCTCAGAATATATCTTTGAGATTATCCAAACTTGCTCCTTTATTTTACAAATGAGTTGTATAAATGCGGTCCGGAAAGATTAAAATAAAATAAAATTTAAAAGTACCCTAACGACATAGAAACATGTTTATTTTACTACAGGTAAAATGTGTGTTAGGTATTTTTGAAATAATCATTATTAGTGGTTTTTAGTTACTAGTGTTACTATAATCTGAAGTTGAATTTAGGACTAATATTAACATAATAATACCATTATTTATATGATGTAGGTAAATAAGGACAGAACTGATGAAGATGCATTTTTACTATGGCATAATGTCTTTCACTCTTACAAAATAATATTTTTGTGGAACTATAGTTATCTACCTTTCACAAAATTTCACAGCCATATGAGAAATTTAAAAGGCTTGTACATATTCTTGACAAGGTAGCAATTTAGTATCACAGATCTGTATAGGCAGAGAATTGAATAGGAGAAGAAATGAGAAGGTGTAAGAGTCATAATGTAGGAGAATTTGACTCACCATGAAGCAGATTCACTGTACTGAAAGGATGAGGGCCTAAGCAAATCCTTCCCAGCATATGCTGACATGATGACATGCCTTATTTCATGCTCCATTGACAAAGAATGCAGGAGTTCAGCTTTAATGTTCATTGTCACTTTCTTCTCTCCTGCTGATATTAGAGCCTTCATCATTGTGTGTAAATGCACTGCAGCATGCAAAGTAATATTCTGAGTCGTATTTTCCTGTCATTATTTGGCCTCTAAAATGGGTGCATGGTATTGCTATATGAATTCACCTCTGTAGTCCACACTTCAAAAAATGGTTGTACATGGGCAGCAAAAATGTGCAAATGAAGTTCTAAATATAAACGACATAGATCGGCAAAGTATTGTCAACATTAATTAATAGTTTTTGTGATGAGAAGCATAGCATAAAGAATGTGGTCAAAAACAGGGGTGGAAATGCAAGCCCTATGGTTCACTAGTGGTTTTACTTTTAGAGAGCAGTGTTACTTTCCTCAGATTTATCATCTCTAAGTTACAAATAGAAATGCTTCCCCTAAAGAGTTATTATGAAGATTAGTAATAATGAATGTAAAGCCTTTTATAATATCGTTTGGTAGTTATGACTAGAGAAGTTCAGGTTGATCAGTTAGGGTTCAGTGAGAGAGACAGAACTAATATGAGTAGTAAATGGGTTCACTAAAGTGATTAGACCTTGACAGTTGTAGAAACTGATGAAGAAGTCTATGAATTGAGCTGCTTATCTATTCGTTTGGTCAGTCCCATGCGCCAGGAGACACATCCACAATTTGTTTTGGCTTTTTAGACTTTTGTGTGGTTAGGGGGTAGATATTTTGAATCTGTTCATTTACTGAGTCATTTTATTCAATTAAAAGTATTTATTGGTCACCAAATTAAAAGGCCGGCCAATCAGACTACTTGCTCTGACACAAAGTTAAGTTCTATTTGGCCTCTGTCACTCAAATAATTTCTCAATTTTATTTTATTTTATTATTCTATTTATTGACATTCAATATTGATTTTATACTTTAATATTTACCATTGACATGAAGTTGCCTTACAAGTCTCTGAATTTCTAGACCCTCTTTTTATTGGAAGATGGTTTTCCATGGGAATGTCCCTTTTTCATCTCTCACAAATGAGACGCTAATTGCCCTTTATTTCTTATTTTCTCAAGGATGTTTATACAACAGCCTTGGAAAACAGCGACCTCCCTCCAGAATAGAACACTCTCTGAGGTAATGAAGATAAAGTCTCCTAGAGAGCAAAAAACAAATATGTTTACTATCTACCATAAAATACTTGTGCTTCCCAAGCTGAGTTCCTCTCCTACAATGCAACTCATTGCATGTGCAGATGCCAACTGGCCCTCTCCCAGCACCCTGTGAGAAACAGGGCTCAATACACTACCACAATCTGTTGACACTCTGGCTGCTATCATTTCTATAACTTTGCCTCTGACTCAGAAGTCTCATGTCTTCTATCAATATTTCCCCCATGAAATTGTAACAGGCTAACTAGCTTGCAAGTAGTATATAATCTCAGACACTGTGATTTCTTAATATTTTCCTGTTATATCTACTTGCAAGTTGGCAATTTTTTTTTAATGAGCTTATCTCTTTTAAGCACCCTCTGGCCAGATGCAGCCAATGAAAACAAAGTACTCTATTAATACTGTTTTTCAATATCTTGGCCTGAAGTTTTTCCAGGAGTACATTACCGCCTTCTAAGTTGTTACTTTTTATCAAATGATTTACAATGGATTATGCACTTTCTGTCATCTAATTAGTTCCTCACCACACTCCCTTTGGTACCTAAAGCAATGTCACACTTTATTTTGTTGTTGTTGTTACATCAGAAATCCTTCTCCAGTTCCACCATCCATTTTACTATTCCATTCCCAATTCACCATCCATTTTGCATCTTCCAGAAAATCTTTAAAATTTAAATTATCTCACTCTTTATTATTGTCTATATATACCCTAGTTAAAATGTCATTTTAGGGGAGTATAAAAAAGGGATCGATGATGAATACCTACATTTTTTATAAAGCTTTGTCTTGGTTTTTCGGTCGTATTAAAACTTCTCTCTTCTTTCTGTAACAGAAAATATAGGTCCTAATCCCATTCGTAACCATTACTGGCTATGTAAGCTTTTCTCTGTTTCCTTACTCATAAAATGGAGATAAAACTTGAATTATAAACTTGAATCTCAGAGTTGATGTGAGAACTGGGTGACTTCATACAGTACTTAAATAAGAGCTGACACTCAGAGTTAGCACTAAGTGTTAATGCATATGAAAATTTTCATAAAATAGATATCGTCTGTATTTTTTTTCTTATCACCAATAATTCCAACTTAACACCTACATTTTCTCTTCTGTGATTTTTATATTATAAAATTCTTTCCTCTTGACCCTTTAATATAACCTGTTTCATTGTCTATTTTCAGAATCAGAAATCTGGTAGGGTGTAATTTATTCAGGCTCATATTATTCTGGCTAAAATTGAAGAGAATGTTTGCTATTAGATAGTAATGACTAAAATTAAAATGTAAAATAAAGAAGAGCATAATCGATGACTTTATTGAGTTATTTTATTTATTCAGAATTCTCACTTGTGTTGTAAACTTCATGGACTTCTCATTCTCTTGACTTTTTAACTGTTTTGACAGTTTCAGGTGCATGTTTTAAGAAGGCAATAACCACATCTATTTATTTAGTCCCATTCTTTCTTCTGAAGATTGATTCAACACTATTTTTATTTAGAATGGCATTGTTACCCACAGTACGGTAAATGTATCACTTTTAAATGATTTTTAAATGAATGAAGCCAATATCCATAGTATCAATATGTATATTTTTGAACAGTTTTATTTATTCCTCATCCATTTAATAAATACTATTGTGCAAATATATGTACCAGACTTCACTCTAGATGTCTGGTACATATATTCTATAATTTTAAAAAAATCAATGGCAAACAGCTCTTAAAAATAAATTCTAATTAAAATAAAATAATAACCATTGTCTTCAGAAAGATTTTCATCTCTGAGTTGCATAAGTGGAAGTGGACTCTCATCCTGGACTCTCGTCATCTCACCATCTCAATTAATCACTTTCCAAAAGAAGGGGAGAAATTTTTCATTTTTTTCTTCCTTGTCAGTAAACATATATAAGACTTCATTATGTTTTGTATGGCCTCATTTCAGACTTTCTACTTTTGCTCTTCATCCACGGTTCATGCTTTCATTCAGGGTGTAGTGTAGAATAAATACCACCAATGCTCTTCCTTAGAGCTTAGAGCCAACATGCACATCATCATGTAGGAAGTACTAACTTTCTAGCTTTTCTTTAAGCTTTCATTTCCACCAACCAAAGTCAAATTGTGTTCCCCAAACTAGGGATAGTGGATTGGACTCATACAAACTCATGATCACACTATGTATGAACATACTTTGACATGTCTGTAGAATGAATTTCTCTTCCTTGCCTACAGTAGTTCAAGAGTCTCAAAATCAGGACCATGTCTCTTCTATGTTCATTTTATTTGATCGATTTCTATATTCTCTATACCTAGAGTGAAGTTCTAACACCCATAAACACTAACTCATATTCAGTGATGACCATGATGGTAGTGTTCCAAATGTCCTCAGAAAGTACTTGAATTTCCTGAAGTTATTCTCTTGCTAAATTCAGATTAATAAATATAAAGTGATTTTAAATAGTTTTTTGTTTATGTATTGAAATCACAGTCTAGTTGATATTAATATCATGAAATTCTATATATTTTTGTGCTTATCAATCCAAGTTACTGAATTTAATCAGATAATTTATGTCAATATTAATGATTTATACACAACAAATAATAAATACATTTGTTTGAAATTGTCGTATCATTTAATATATTTTGTAATTGATGCATTTGATGAAATCAAATTGTTCAAAACATTTTCTGTACTTTCAAACATTTGAAACTATATTGACAAACAATTTTTACTTTATATAAGTTTGAATTCTTTCAAAATTGTTATTACTTACTGTCTAAATACATTGGCAATCTATGCTGGAAGAGAAGTTTTTTTTTTTTTTTCAAGAATGTATAATGGTTGTTGCTAGAAGAGTAACCTAAAGAGTTATACTCAATTTTTAATAAATATTTATAATTTTAATAATACATTTACTGAAGTTTCACAAATATTTTTTTCTCCAAATATTATTTTATATTTATTATGTTTCAGAAGTTGACAGCATTAATTCTGGAGGGACCATCACAGTGTTCTAGTGACAATATTATAGAAACTTAAGAAAATTGGAGATAAATCTATGGTTATTATTTATATAGCAAAATAGTAAGAAACATCAAAAAAAGTTGATTTTACTCAGCTCTTTTTAAAAAATTCCCTTATACATTTTTGTGAATATTCAGTGATTACTTTGTGCTTGCTTTTTTTGGAAAGGATATTTTTAACTTTATTTTGTGATAAACAATGCAACATTAAATCAATATAAATATTCTAGGGAAAAATTACACTTTAAGATGAAATCTAAAATCTAAGTAATATACACATAACAGACTGTATCTTTTTCAGTGACTGCACATTTTGAACTGTAATCTGCTTTTTTTCAAGTTCACAAATTACATACAGAAACTCAAACTCAATATTTGATTTACATATCTGACATCCATAAAGCAACAAAAATCACAGTATTTATGTGTCTGTATTTCTAATACAACTTATTTCTTAAAATAATTTTGCTTAATTTTTACATGAAAAAAAAGCTTTTTGGAGGATCCATAACTATGGCACCTGCATGCATCACTTTTACGTTGTGTGGATGTAGGTCTGACAACACTCAGCAAACAGATGGCTAACCCTTCGAATGACATTATTCATGTTAAACAAAATGGCTTTCTGGCGATCATAAAATAGCACCTGCTCTGGTATTGTTCTTCTAAGGGCAGAGGAAATTCGGAATTTGGTAAGACGGCCAACTGTAGTATCAAACTTATGTTTGCTGACTGCCTTATAAGAAAGTGAATTGCTAGTCGATTTGCTAGTACATTTTGGTAAACCTTAGGGAACAATTTTTTTTCCAAATGCACTAAAAGTCTAATCTGAATCCATTACTACTAAATTTTTTTTTTATCCTTATATACTTGTTACTAATTCCCAATCTTATTTCAAATATCTTATAATATTTCATACTTGTACTAGATGATTATTTTTTGAATCAAAGTTTCTCCTTGAGAAAATACCCTTCAGATTAAATTATTTTTCCTGTTTCTTATATAACTGCATTTCTGATGAGTCATTTCAATATACAACAACTTTTCCCAATGAAATGTAAACCTGTTTACTCAAGATCCATTACTAGTTGTCAGTGAAATACAATTAGTCTCCCCAAAGGTTTTACTTCTCTAGACTAATTGATGCTTATTCTTTTAGCATATTTTCAGTTAACTTTTTCAAATACTTTATACGTTGCAAGTCTGTTCCCTGGCTATTCTGCCAGTCCTATTACTCAGACATACGACTGCACCATATTAGCCGCACCATCATGACCAATAATACAGCTAAAGGAAGACTTGTCCCTATAGATTTTTGAATCTACCACTGTCACCAAAGGCTAAGTATATTGACATTGTATTTGATGCACTTGCCTACTTCAGAAAACTAAACACCATCAATAATTAACATAGAGAGATTGTATTTTTGCTATACTTTGTTAGTAATGAAAAGTTTATTTCATGGGGTCTCTTCCAGATTGGGGAAAAAAAAATCCATTGAGTTTAGAAAATATTTGATTATGTGCATATTTATAGTTTTAGACCTAAACTTCATAATGACATTTTAAACCATATTTTGATGTTTTACATACATAAGTGAAATTATAGAATGAGAAACAAACTTTCAGTGTACTAAAAGTTACAAAAATTACTCACTTTAATACCAATTGTACAAATCTTTAAACTTAATGTCTAAAATAAATAAGCCAAATCCTTAAATGCATGTATCTGTCTGCCCTGGATGAAATATATAGTATGTTGCTTTCACATTCTTAAAACCTGAGAAAGTGGAGGATGAGTCATTCACAATCCAGCCAGGGAGGTGGTTGGCTTATTTGTGTTTGAGTGACAAACTGGGAAAATGTTGAATGTCTCTCAAAGTTCTATTGAAGTTCTTTATCTCTTTCTCTTCAAAAAATTGACCTTTCAGTGCCATTTATATGCAGTACATAAAATAATTTCCAATCTAGTTTAAAGGCTATTTCCTAAAAAAATTAACTTTCACTTTAATTATAAAAAATTATAATAGTTGTAGAAGAGTTATAAATAATATAAAACTTGATACACAAGAGTTGGGATAGTGGGAAGGATAGCATCTGCTATTGGCAAAGAGTTAAGAGTTTACATGAATGCTTTGTGTTTTTAATAAAAAAAAAACCGATGGCTATAAAAATTAATTATATTGCAATATATAAATGTACCAAATCAACACATTATACACCTTAAACTTGGACAATGTTATGCCAATTGTATTTCAATGATAAAAAGAAATAAGGAAGGAATGAGTACCATGTTAACAGATTCTATGAGATTCTATAAGAATCTTAAATTAGATAAATTAGGAATTTATTTTGCCATCATCCAAATGTAATCTTTCTAGATAAGTGAGATTCTCTAGCCCTGGCTCCAGCTCCATATAAAGAGAATAAATATAAATATACATCTCTTTGACAGTAACAAAGTTTTACTCTTAACAAGATGGTTATGGCCTCAAAAAGAAACCACTGTAGTTTGTAATTGATTGCATCAGTCTTAAGACCAATTTGGCTAATTTATGCGATGTTATGCTCCAAGGAATAACATAAATTTTTTGGAATTTTCTTACCACATTTCTCTGTTTTAGAGCAGTGTTTTCTGAGAAAAATTTTGACCCACCCTAGAGATTTTTTTTAGACACATCTCTGTGTTGTAGCATTTTATTTAACTCTGCCCTGGTTAGAGATTTTAGTTTCCATTAAGATTCACCAGTGCAACCTTCTCCTAGACTGATTATCAAGACACATAGATCTACCTTTAATTTCTTATGCTGAAGGTAATTTAATCTATTCTTACCTCAAGAATGTCAAGCGTTGTCAGAGGAGGAGGGGGAGTGAGATCATCTTGAAAATACTTGGCATGAGAATCTTCAAAAAGTTTATTTCAAAGGAGTAAGCTGTTTTTCTTTAGAATGTACTCTTTGCAAATTTAAGTCTAATACCATGGTAACCAGACAAGCATCTATATATTGTTCTCAACAATTTGTTTCTAATTTTTTACTGTTTGGAAAGATTTCAATCCATTTCCACACTCAGGGGAGATTGTGTTACTCATTAATATCTACGTTGCCAAGTATTTTTTGTTGTTGTTTTCTGGAAAGTAGCAGTTTTCTTAAATTAATTTTGACCTTCGTCTTCTCTCAGAGAGACCACGCCTACTCATAAGTAAAACATTTGACCTTTTATATATATCAGAATTTGCACTCTTCAAGTCTTTAAACTCAAGTGCCTAGAATATTCCAAGTTGGGTTGATTTATTCTTTCTTTTTTTTTTTAACTATTAGTTTACTTTATGTGTCAAATATTATCAGATATGAGACTACCAAAAATAATCTTTCTCAGATGGATATTAGCCATTTGTCTTTAGCTATAGTCTTGTTCAAGACTGCATTTTTACCTTTTCACAGAATTGTGGGAGCAAAACTTTTAGAAATGGTATAAAATACTTTCCCGAAATCCAAATATGTGACAAATGCTGTATTTCTTTCCTCTATCACTAATTTTGGGATTGTATTTAAATCTGTCACATAAATCTATAGTGATTGATTATTTAAACCTCATGCTATTAATTATTCCTTTATGTTTTTAATATTTATAACATTTATTTTAATATAAGCATGTCTTATTAAGAGGAAATTAACAAAAATATATTTTATATTATTGCTTTCCTTAATCTTTCTATTTATAATTCTTTAGCCTTGTATTATTTTATTGAGTCTTCATTTTTCAGAAAAGGATTCAAAAGTTAACTATCTATGATACCTAGTTCACTAAAGTATTAGCCCATTTGCTTAAAACCCAGAATATTTAATGTTCTTAAATGATTTAAAATTCAATTTTAATATTTCTGTCCCTATTACAGTAAGAATTTTACCAGGACAGAAAATTTGGCATTAGCCTTCATTCCTTACTTTCCTACCTATCCCACATATATATTGATTGCCCTTTTAAAAGGTGTCTCTACTCTGTTCAGCTTTCTATATTTCGGCTGCTACTAGGCAAATCATCAGTAGCTTTTTCTTCAACTACAGCAATTGTCCCTGAATTGGTACCTCTTTTCTTGCTATTTCATTCCAATTAGTTTTCTGCATAAATTTTAGAATGCTTAAACAATGAGAAAACAAACAGGAAGGCACAAATAGAATCAGGTCAATTGCCTACTATGAGTGTTTTCGTGACATCCCTTTGCTTTTAAAAATCTACATTATGTACCTTTGAACATGCTTTATCCCTCTGCTCACATCCATAGTCACTGCATTCCAGTTCTGCTTCAAAGTGATAATCATTGCATGTGCTTGATTTTTAATATTTTTCACTTTTAAATTTACATGAGATTTGGGGTCTCGGCACCTTGACAGGTGATATACCATTGTGGTTATGGTCTGGCACTGGAGTCAAGCCACCTACAGCTCAACTTAACTTTTCATTACCAGGGCAGCCTCAAACAGTTCACTACATCTCTGTATTGCATTTTCTTCACTTATAAAATAGGGCTAATAATATTACTTACCTTAAAAAGCCACAAGGAATAAATAAGTTAATATATGTAAAGCACTTATAGAAATGTGTAATGTATTTTAAGCACTTAATAAAGTTTTATTAAGCACTTATTAGAGTTATTTCAATCCAATGTTCTCAATGATTTCACTAGTAACTCCTAAAATAATAGCAATTATATAAGTATAGCTATCTCTTCAATGACTCTTGCTTAGTTTGCTCCCTTTAATTAGATTCTTTCTGTTAGTCTCTAACACCAAACTCTTATTTTTTTTTTTAATCACGTAAAATCTTAACTACATATGCACTTTCTATTTATATGTGTATAATCTATACAGCCCACTAAACTTTAAGGTCCAGGCAAATAAATACTATGTCTGTTTTGTTTACCACTGTGTAACTAGCACCTGAAACTCTAAAAAAATGGAAACCAATAAGCAAGACCAGGAAATATTGAATGAATACTACTGATAGAATTGAATTTCTTTAAGCAACTGAGTGGGGCTAGCCTCCAAGATTAGAGTGTGAACACCCCAATAGGAGAGAAATAGCAATTTATGAGCCAAACAGAAATGCCGAAAGAAGACAATTCAGCAGGCTGCTCTTAGCAATACTTGAACTTTCAGACAAGATAGCAACAGGCAGATTCAATGAAAGGATCCAACTGGAACATGGATTGATGAGTGGAGATAACGTGGTAGGTATCTGTCAGTAGACAGGAGGCAAAATCCAGGCAATCTGTAAGGGGAGGGCATCTGCCAATAATTAGGGTAAATATCTAATCATTTGAACTGTTCTGTTCTGCATCAGGTAAAGTAATAACAACAGGGAATGAAACTTAGGGAAACTAGGTAAGAATTAGTATACCAGGTAGAGATTTTGTCATAAAAAGTGAAATAACAGCTCAAAGCTTAAATATATTGTGATGATAGCATAATGCTGACCAACACAATTAAAAGTGCTATGTTTCCTTAAGTAGTAATTGGTATTTTTTTTTTTTTACCTTTAATTTTCTTATGTCCTCACAGAGGGATATTTATTTAGAGATAGTTTTAGGTATTTTTTTTTTTTTTTTTTTTTTTTTTTTTGGTATAAACTATACTAGGCACACTGAAAAGCAGATTAGACAAACTTTCTAAAATGAAGTTACATTTAATGTGTATTTTACTTGATGATTTCATTATGCCTCGCTTTGTCTTTGATTTTCTCACTTCACTGAAATTGTTGTAGCAATTTTTCTTTGCTCTGCATCCTCTGCCAAACAGCTGATCTTACTTGAATTAAAAATGCAGCTGTCTTCATCAATTTTTCATGGAATATATGGGTTTAAAAAATAAATTTCTAAGTACAAAAACTCATGACATTATTCAGCTTATGAGCTAAATCCAGATCTGTTTGTCATGATGTAGCTGTTTCCATTCCTATGCAAATTATGCTTTGTTCTTAGTATTGACATTTTCTTCCATTTCACAGTTGGCAGAATTAAAACATAGACTAAAACTTTACAAGTAAACTTCCATTATATTAATGCAAAAGCTCAAATTATCTTAATTATAACTATTAATATAATTAATCTACAAACAAATGATAATGCCATTGTTAGTTTATTTGACATGTTGATCATTTCAATTTACATATCTTTTTTAGGATTCTCTGTTTTCACATCTCTAAAATGTTACAAAGTTTATGCAGAAATATCCAAATGCTTCTGTGAATTAATCACAATATCATAAAGAATGAAATATAAAATTTAAAATAAACTAATATTGACATTTATTTTTTTCATATGTTTGAAAATTATTTCGGAAGCTGGAATACCTATTTTGTACTGTAATTAAAATTTCATGTTTCTTTTTATATTGGAATCATATGCATAGTTAAGGAAGAATGAAGTTATTTTCTAGATTCAGGTCTGTGGTATTTGGTATGAGTGAAAAGTAGCTGTCAAAATAATGTACATCTAAATAAAAAATAATAATTATAATCATACATTCCCAACTTGCCAACAGTACTGGATTTGTGAAGAAATATATGCCTTAAGCATGTTCTTATTTTTAAGCTTTTGAACAAATCATTATGCCATTTTACTGAGATCACAGCTCTCTCATCTCTGAATGTTCTCAATCATATTATTAATTCATATTAAATTAGTATTAACCTTGTCTCTACTACATACAACTTTATAAGAATGATATTCTTATCTGTCAACTAATTGCAACAAATAACTTCATTGCACTGGCATAATTAATAGACCATAATATTTAAGAAGGTGACATTTCTCACTTTTTTAGAACTTTCAACTTGAAATGTGATTTTTTAAAAATCAGTTACTGATTTTAATCTGGAGTAGTATCTAGTTGGCAGTTAACTGAAACAGCTTTCTTTCCTTTAACAGCAATCAAATAAAAAAGGACTAATTACCCCTTTTTATAGGTGCAATTGAAACCTAAACTCTAGAGACAGAGTAGTAAACCACTATTATAGTCTACTTCACCATCTGTACCTTAAAATTATAGTTACCAAATCAACAAACAAAAGACCGAATCATGCTAAGTATATTATTCCAAGTTTTGAAATGGTTTATTAACATTCTCTGTTGATTCTGTATGTTTAAAACAAATATTCATCTAGAAAATAACCAGATTTTCAATTCATATGTGGTTTTAGATAATTAGAACTTTTAAAAATAAATATTAAACAAGTCATTTATCTGTTAAAGAGTCATTTAAAAAGCTTTATCTTTCAGCGCCTTTTCTAAAACATTTAATTTAGCTAGATAACAGAAGTTGCCTGTTCCAAAATTTGACCACAGAGTGTTTCTTGAAGTAATTACAATGCAGTACCCTCTTTAAAATGGAAACCAAACACAATGGTCAACAATGCATTTATGTCTTAAGACACTCTCACTCTCTTCAAGCAAGACAGTTTTAACTATATCCATGAACATAAGAATTAATCTTAGGAAATTAATTTTTACATAAAACAAATATAGCAGCCTTAGACTTAGGAAAAAAGAACATATGGTTGTATTCTTTGTTTATGTTTAAACCCAACATAAAAGTTAATGTATCCATATATAGTATATATTTTAAAAATAAGGCAAATTCTAAAATACAATGTGCTGTTTAATGATTACAGGTATTACATATAAAATCACATTTAATCTGAAGACCCACAGAATTTTAAATCCCAACTTTTGAATAAATGGAGTTGAGCTAAAAATACAGGTTTTGTGGGGTTTTTTTGTTCAACTTAATTTAAGTCAGGAGCGTCTAAAATAAGATTAGGCATAAGGATAGGTTTTGTAAGACTATACAAATATCTTAAACAACTGACTTTAAATTTCAAATCAATGTGATATGCTTCTCAAAACTTTAATAAGAACACTTTTTATAGTCTAAAACTACATTTTTCCAAATCCTGTTCATAATTTTGAAAATTACCATAAATTAACCTTCTAAAAAATTAACCATGCTACAAAATTCACAGGATTCCCTTCTCTACACTCTCAAATACAAAATCATATTTTTATTATTCACTGGAAATAGACTGACTTATATTTCACTGATATAAAATTAGATACAATGCATTATTGGAAGTCATAATATCATTTTGCTATGCATGTTAAAAAATTGCCATGTTATATGTGTGCTATATTCTTGCTAGGAGAATAAATGTACATTCTTTCTCCAAATTGTACCATTCTGCCAACAAAGAGAAAGGCCAGAATACTTGTTAGAGTGTATCCAGTTGCTGACGACTTGATTTAGATTACGTGGGCCACCTATCTGACCAGGTTTTCGATTAGGGATTGATTTTCTCTTCTCACTGAGAATAAAATAAAAATCCTGCTGTTTCTGCCATCCTACTAGTTACAAGAGATAGGAAGTGATGGAATGTTCAGAAGAGGCAGGAATTAGAAAAGAAAAAAGAAGAAAGGAACAGTAGGAAGAGTATGAGGAGATGGAAACCTGGCCTAGTATGTAGACAATATTGACCAAATCACATTATGGATTGCACACTGCACAATATCTGAGTCAATCTGAGAACACATTTCCCTAGAATAGAAATAAAATGTTTAAGAAACATTGTGAAAAGAACATGTACATATTTGCCATCTGGTTAGTTCTTTATTTGGTTTGTTGGTTAGTTGCCTAATAGATTGGTTTACTGATTAAAAAGCCCTTGGAAATATGCCATCTCATGAGTGGGTGAGATGGCTTGGCTTCCAGTATATTTGAATGTCTTCAGATATGATTTTATTTGCCTAGTGATCTCTGGAGCATTTTATACTGAGCTCTTAAAAATAAAATCCATTATTTAACTTACTTTTTACAGGTCATATTTTAATATTTGAGGAAAATACAAAAGGTAGTCTTAAGGATAGTGATGCCACCAAGATGATGACACAGGTCGTTTTCAACTTTGCTCTCCCTCACAAAAACAACTAACAACTTTTCATGGACAAGACACCATTAGAAAATTTTAGAACACAGAGGTGAGGCTGACTACCTCTCTGCACACAAAGACCAAACCAGACCTCATTAGGATGATGGATGTCAACTGAATTTATTGTAATTATTTCATAGTATAGGTAAGTCAAGTCATTATGCCATACACCTGAAACTTATATAGTGCTATATGTCAACTATATCTCAATAGAACTAGAGAAAAGAGAAGCTAGTCTATTTAAATATAGATAGTTACCTTATTCACCAGAATACTGAAGTTAGTCCTCATCATGTAACATATAAAGAGATGTAAATATCTATTCAGGCACTCTCAGGAAGACTTGATTTGAGGTCCTATCATCTATTTTCTTCTGGATATAAACTTTTCAATAATTTAAACATTTCCATTAAAAAACTTTAATGCTAAATTATATATGTAAATATAATTTGGGAGATGGATTAACAACTTTAAATTCTTTCCTCTGCTAGAGCCACCTTGCAACTCATCCTACTATGGTTTTTACTTGATTACTCAAAAATCAATGTTAGGGAGTGATTTTTACACTTTCAACATATTGTTTAAAAGACAGTATTTTATTTTCTAACCATGTATATGCAAATTACAATAAAAAGATAACACGGATTTCTGGTCAGGATAGCAGAGTAAGTAAATGCCGTACTTGCCTCCCCTCACAACCACATCAAAATTACAACTAAACTGCAGGAAAACCATCATTGAAAATCATCTGAAGTCTAGATGAACAGAAGTCCTACAACTAAGAATATACAGAAGAAGCCACCTCAAGACAGGTAGGAGGGGCAGAGAAACAGAACAAGCTGGTTCCACACTCACATGTGGTGGTTAAAAATCAGGAGAGATATCTCCATTGTCTTCAGAGGTCCCCCTGAAAGAGCGAGGGGTCCCAGCCCCACACCAGGCTCCCCATCCCAGAGTTCCAGTTCCAGGTAGAGAAGTCCCCACAAAATCTGGATTTGAAAAACAGCAAGATTGTGGCTGAATGAGACTGAGACCAGCAGAAGTCCCAAGTATTGCTCTTAAAAGGCCAATGTAGACTAACTCACTGACAACTTCACTTGCTCTGAGAGCTTTTGAGCACTTGGGCAGCAGCTCAAAAGGTACCAGAGACATATGGGAAGGAACTAAATTGTTTGGCTTCAGGGCTGAAGAGGCAGCTTTCTCCCAGGCGGAAGTGCTGGTGGAGGCCATTTTCTTTGTTAGGTCCTCCCATCACCCAGAGTGCAAACACATGCAGCCACTATATCTGAGTCTCCATCAACCTGGCAAACATCATTTGTCCCAGCCTAATGATTCCCTGAAATCCTGCCTCATGCAATTTGCGGGCCCAACCAAGCCGCTTTCAGTGGCTTTTCCATACAAATGGCCTATCTTGGCTCACACTGTGTACTTTCCTAAAAATCCCTCAAAAGTTCACAAAACTCAAACAAGTAGCATTTGGCCTTGGGGTGCCTCATATCCCTTGCTAAGCAGCCCCAAGCCTGACACTAGCAGCAGCCAGCTTCGGTTCACAACCTAGCCTTTCAAGGAACCCCCAAACCCATCATAGATTGCTTAGTGACTCATGGCAGGTGACCCAGGCAAGGCACAGGCTGCAGCCAAACTCGGAGGTCCTAAGAGGCCCCAGGGTTGTCATGCCTGATAGCCCCACTTAAGATTGATCCAAAGCACTGCTGAGGGCTTCTTCTGAGGATGACACACCCAAAGGGAGACTGGGCGGACACCAGAACCCTGCTAAAAGTAAATTCTGCTCTGTAGGTCAGCTCCTCCACTGCAGTCACTGGCCAATTCTCACAATCAATAAGCCTGAGGGTCAATCCCTTCCATTATTGTTCAAAAAGCAACCAAGTCTCAACTACAATAAGAGGGCTCCCAAAATCTATACAAGGGACATACCTGAAACACCCAGCTCCAGTGAACAGTGGGCCCCACAGGACACCTACTATGTAAGGCCACTTTACTAAGACCAAGAGACTTAAGAACCCTACCTAATACATAGAAATATACACAAGGAGGCAGCCAAAATAGGAAGACAAAGAAAATGCCTCGAATGAAAGAACAAAACAAAGGTCTAGAAAAAGAACTAAACTAAATGGAGACAAGCAATCTACCAGATGCAGAATTCAAAACACTGGTTATAAGGATGCTCAATAAACTTAGAGAAAGAGCGGATAAATTCAGAACTTTAACAAAGAGGTTAAAAAACATAAAAATAGAGATAGAAAACATAAAAAAGAATCAGTCAGAAATAAAAATACAATAACGGAAATACCTTTGGAAGTATCAACAATAGATTAGATGAAGCAGAGAATAGAATCAGTGATTTAGAAGATAAAGTAGCAGAAAACACCCAATCAGAACAGCAACGAGAAAAAAGAATTCAAAAAATGAAGCTTGTTTAAGGGGCCTCTGGGAAAATATCAAGCATACATCATAAGAGTACCAGAAGGAGAAGAGAGAGAGCAAGGAATCAAAAGCTTATTTGAAGAAATAATGATAGAAAACTTCCCTAATCTGGTGAAGGAAATAGACATACAAGCCCAGCAAGTGCAAGATGAACGCAAAGAGGCTGACACAAAGACACATCATAATTAAAATGTCAAAGGTTAAAAACAACAAGAGAATCTTAAAAGCAGTAAGAGAAAAGCAGATAGTTACCTACAAGGGAGCTTCCATAAAATTGTCAGCTTGTCAGCTAATTTTTCAACAGAAAATTTGCAGGCCAGAAGGAATTGTCAGGAAATATTCAAAGTGGTAAAAAGTAAAGACTTAAACCAAGATTACTCTACCAAGCACAGTCATCCTTTAGGACTGAAGGACAGAGAAAGATCTTCCCAGACAAGAAAAAGCTAAAGAGGTTCATCAACAACAAACCAGTATTACAAGAAATGATAGAGGGATTTCTTTAAGAAGATAAAAGATAAAAGATTTTAAAAAATGAATAGTAAAATGACAATAATACATATCTATCAATAATTACTTTAAATATAAATGGATTAAGTGCTCCAATCAAAAGATAGGGTAACTAAATGGATAAAAAAAAGCAAAATTCTTACATATGCTTCCTACAAGAGACTCACTTCAGAACAAAAGACACACATAGACTAAAAGTAAAGGAATGGAAAAAGTTAGTTCATGAAAACGAAAATAAAAAAAAAAGCTTGGGTCGTAATACTAATACCAGATTTTAAAACAAAGGCTATATAACAAGAGAGAAAGAAGGACCTAGTTATCCCACTTGTGGGTATTTATCAGAAGAAACCCAAAACACTACTGCAAGAGACATGTGAATCCACATGTTCATTACAACATTTTTTACAATAGCCAAGATATGGTGGCAACCTGGGTGTCCAACAATGGATGAATGGATAAAGAAGAGGTGGTACATATATACAATGGAATATTACTCAGCAATTAAAAAAAAAAAAAATTAGTGAATTCTTGCCATGTGCAACACTATGGATGTGTATTGGCTGGAAATTACTACTTGATTGGAAATTACTGTTTGAGATTTATTACTTGTAGGAAATTACTGTTTGGCCATAGCCATGGAAATATAGGCTATTAATTATGGGAACATAACATTCTAATAACATTCTAATAACAATGCTTCTGTACTCCCCACTTGCATATCCGACCTATGGGTCACAGGTAGTGAATAGAAGAAAAATAGACCTTTGTGTTCAGACAGAATGAGGAATGGGGTCCAGGGCTTAAAAACCTTGTACCTCTGCATTTCAGGGCTGCTTAATTTGGGGTATGCGTACCCCTGGCAGACCCAGCTGGCTGAATAAAGAATGTGTTTCCTATAGCTCACTGGTTTCTGGTGGTTCATCTGTCTTTCAGGGGCTGGTGACCACAACATTTGGAGGCCCCAGCGAGATCTCAGGGAGTGGCCCTGGGATCTAAGACCGGATCAGCCTCTGAAGCGATTGCTGTTGTGCTGGCTGGAAAATTACTGCTTGGCTATCACCCATGGGAACATAGGCTATCACCCATGGGAACATAACATTCTAACAATAAGCTTTCTGCTTCTATACTCCCACTTGCACACTCGACCTGTGGGTTGACAGGTAGTGAATAGGAGAAAAATAGACCTTTGTGTTTAAGACAGAATGAAGAATGGGATTTAGGGCTTAAAACCCTGTACCTCTACATTTCGGGGCTGCTTAATTTGGGGTCTGCACACCCCTGGCAGACCCAGCTGGCTGAATAAAGAGTGTGTTTCCTATAACTCACTGGTTTCTGGTGGTCCGTGTGTCTTTGGGGGGCTGGCGGCTACAACACTGTCTCTGTTACGGATTCAAAGGGGTGGCCAACCTGAGACGTTCCAGGGCCCTTGAAGGCTGTGACGGGTCAGTGCAATCGTCAAGGATGCAACCTTTAGGACACGCTCTTTGTTCCTGGTCTCAATGGGAATCTGGAATGTCTGAGGCCTCGGTGTCTGGATAAAAGGTACTTTCTTGTTTCTGTTGACCGGTCAGTGGGGTTCCATGGAGAGACTGGACGTAGTCATATCTCCTGGACCATGGCCAAGCCATGGGACGCCGCCTCTTGTGCCCTGTTGTCAGGTTCTGTTTATTGTCTCTGGTCTTGTCTAGGTTGTTGGTGGCAGACTTCTCTGGGTCCACCTACACCCCAGTAATTGTTCTTGTCTGAGTGTCTGTTTTGTATTTTCTGTGCAAGCGATGGGAGGAAGCCTGAGTTCACAGAAGACACCCTTGGGGTGTCTCCTGTGACATTTGAAAGAAGGGTTTGTAGAGGGAGCTGATTATGGCATAAAGTTTTCTCCAGGCAGACTAAGAACATTGTGTGAATTCGAGTGGTCATCTTTTGGTGTAAACTGGACTCCAGAGGGCTCCTTTGACAAGGGTTTGGTGAGGAATGTTTGGAAGATTGTCACGGGAGACCCAAGACATCCCGATCAGTTTCCCTACATTGATCAATGGTTAAATCTTGTTCAGAACCCCCTTCTTGGCTCCGCCGGTGTGCCCTTTCTCTAGGGGCGCAAGTTTTAGTTGTGGGTACCCCTAAACACGCAGCAACTGAAACTCCAAGACAGCCCAGTCCCTCAGTCCCCCAATCTCCACCGGAGGACAGTGATCATCCCCCACCCTATAATCCAGGGAAACAGAGGCCCAATAGCACCACCTCATCTCCCCGGATGCAGGCAGGTAACCCTTATGGGCCTCCTGCTCCTGCTCTGGGCGGGGCACCAGCCAATACCACCACCCCGGCCATTCTTCCCTTGCGAGAAGCACCACCCCAGTGGCATCATACTGACAGGCCCTTTATGATTTATGTGCCTTTCTCGACTAGTGACCTGTATAACTGGAAGGCACAGAATCCACCTTTCTCTGAAAAGCCCCAAACATTAATGGGACTGTTAGAGAGTGTCTTTCAGACTCACCGCCCCTCTCGGGATGATTGTCAAGAGCTTTTAGTTACCCTCTTCACTGCGGAAGAACGTGGGCGCATACGGGCAGAAACATAAAAGATAGCTGCGGGAGGGAGAAGAGTTGAGGAAGCACGAGAACAGATTGAGGAGGAATTTCCCTCCACTCGCCCAGACTGGGGACACAATTCTCAGGCAGGGAGAACGGCATTAGATCGGTACCACTAGGTTCTAATTGGGGAAATTAGGATGGCTACTCGCCAGCCAACTAACCTTTCTAAGGTAACTGAAGTTATACAGGGACCTCGGGAATCCTCTGGAGCATTTCTTAAACGGCTACAGGAGGTGTACCAGGTATACACCCCCACTTATCCTGAGGCTCCTGAAAACCAGTGTGCAATTAATGTAGCCTTTGCTACTCAGGCAGCCCCTGATATCCTGCGTAAATTACAGAAATTAGAGGGTTTTACAGGGATGAACCTGTCCCAACTTGTTGAGATAGCCCAGAAGGTGTTCAACAACAGGGAGGCACCAGATGACCCCAAACATATGGCTAAAATAATGGTAGCTGCCATGCAGGAGGAGAGATCAGGGAAGACTAGGGCACGACAAGGGAGATCAGAAAAAGGCCCACGTAAGGGTTGCACACCCCTAGGGAAAAAAATCAATGTGCCTACTGCAAGAAAGAAGGCCATTGGAAGAATGAATGTCCTGAGAAAAACGCGAAAGACCAGGGAAACCGCAAGACTAAAATCCTCGTCACTGAGGAAGAGGACTGACGGGGCCAGGGCTCCTACACACTAAGCCCCCAGAAGTCCAGGGTAGCCTTAAAAATTGGGGGCAAAATTGTTAACTTCCTGGTGGACACAGAGGCTACCCACTCAGTGTTACTCGACCCAGGGGGACCAATCTCCAAATGAAAGACCGCCGTCCAAGGGGCCATGGGTAAAATACGAGAATACCCATGGACCACTGAAAGGACTGTAGATCTGGGGTGAGGAATAGTGACCCATTCTTTCCTCGTAATTCCAGAATGTCCAGCTCCACTTCTTGGTAGAGACCTACTCCAAAAGCTATGGGCTACTATCACATTCGGAGATAATACATCTCAGATGTCCATATCTGCCCCGTCAACTATCTTAATTACCTGTCCTCTATCCGAAGAATACCTCCTCTATGAGAAGGAAGAAAATGTAGACCCTTCCATGGGGCCCTTACTAGACAGACTCCTGATAGAATATCCAGGGCTGAAAACAATGCCACAGGGTTGGCTAGACACCAAGCTCCGGTAGTAGTGAGTTTAACTGCTACTGCGATCCCTGCCTGGGTTAAGCAATACCCGATTACCCAAGATACCAAAATTGGTATAAGCAAGCATATCCAGCGGCTATGGGAAGCGAGGATTCTCGTGCCATGCCTATCGCCATGGAACACTCCCTTGCTCCCAGTCCAGAAGCCTGGTACCCAGGATTATCTCTTAAGTACAAGACTCAAGAGAAGTGAACAAGAGGGTTGAAACCAACCACCCATATGTACCCAACCCATACACTCTTTTAAGCTTGCTACCTCCTGAGAAAACTGTTTATGCTATATTAGATTTAAAGGATGCTTTCTTCGACATTCCCTTAGCCCCCAGCAGCCAGCCTATCTTTGCCTTTGAGCGGACAGACCCAGAGCAGGGAAGCGCTTACCACAAGGATTCAAAAATTCTGCTACCCTATTCGATGAGGCCCTAAGTGCAGAATTCCGACCTTTCTGTCAGTGTAATCTTGACTACACGTTACTCCAGCATGTTGATGATTTATTATTAACAGCTGAAACCGAGGAGATCTATCTTGCGGCAACCAGGGACCTACTCGACACCCTAGAGGCATACGGTTTACTGGGTCTTGGCTAAGAAAGCCTGGCTGTGCACCCAGTCGGTGGCCTACCTCGGGTATACACTCGAAGGAAGAAAACGGACTCTCTCCCAACAGAGTACTGAGGCCATTCTTCACAATTTACACAGACAGCCGATATGCCTTTGCCACTACACATGTACATGAAGCCATCTACAAGAAAGGACGGCTTCTGACTTCAGCTGGGAAGGATATGAAAAACAAGGAGGAGATCTTAGCCTTACTTGAAGCCATATGGATGCCTAAAGCTCTGGCTATTGTTCATTGTAAAGGGCTTCAAAAAGAGAATAGTCCTGAGGCTGAGGGAAACCGACAAGCTGATGCCGAGACAAGAACGGTGGCCACAAGGCCAGTGGGGCCCCCACCATATCTATCGACTGTTGTCCCTTACCCAGAACTTCCCCCGTCTCTGACCTATACAGCGGAAGAGGACATATATTTTCAGGACAAGGGAGCCACTAAGAACCAACAGGGGTGGTGGACAACCCCAGATGAAAAAATCGGGCTCTCACGGGACCTTGGAAGGACTCTCCACCAACTATACCAGACTACACACCTAGGGCAAACTAAGATGCTCCAAGCTTTAGACCCCTACTTTCACTTGTCGGAAGGGAGAAGAACCGCAGAGGAGATCGCCTCAAGATGCCCAGCATGTGCCCAAATTAATCCAAAGAAGGGGAAGATAAAAGAACCCAGGCACAGGGAAAGAGGAACTTATCTGGGAGAACACTAGGAAGTCGATTTCACTGAGAGAACCCTAACTGTGGGGGCTACAAATATTTACTTGTTTTCATAGACATCTTTTCAGGATGGGTAAAGGCCTTCCCCACCAGGAAAGAAACTGCCTTAGTAGTTACTAAGAAACTACTACAAGAAATCTTCCCTCAATTTGGTCTCCCTAAAACTTTAGGGTCACATAATGGGTCAGCCTTTGTAGCAAAGGTATCACAGCAATTGGCTAGCTACCTAAATTTGCGATGGAAACTCCACTGCGCCTACTGGCCCCAAAGCTCGGGCCAATTAGAGCATATGAATCGGACCATAAAAGAGACATTAGTCAAGTTAAGATTAGAAACTGATGGAACCTGGGTAGAACTTCTCCCCTTTGCTCTTCTCCAAGCCAGGTGTACGCCATATATTAATGGATTCACCCCATTTGAAATTTTCTTTGGAAAACCCTCACCTTTAGTTCCTAAAATAAAAGATGAAAAAAAGGCAAAATTACATAACCTTGTCTTACTTAAGTCTTTACAGGCCCTTCAAAGTGTTCAGGAAGAGATTTGGTCCTGGGTTCGTGCAGTCCAATCAGCTCCAGAGGACAGACTTCCCCATCAGTTTCAGCCTGGGAACTCTGTGGATCTGGAAATTCACTTCCAAAGGACTAGAACCTAAATGGAAAGGACCCTTCACTGTCTACCTGACAATGCCCACTGCAGTTAAAGTAGACGACATCCCATCATGGATTCATCACTCCCACGTGAAGGCAGCACGAGAAGGGACAGCTCAGAAAGACGGACCCTTAAGACTGAGACTCAAATGTACATAAGTCTGATCCTTTGTTTCTTCCTTTTTATCTCTTTAGCCCAGGCATACAGAAACATACACCAGCCTAGAGTGTGGAAACATAATAACCGAAACCGGTGAGATTGTTGCCCAGGACATCACCAGCCACAGTACTCCAGAGATCCAAGTAGACCTATGCTGGCTTGCTAGAGATCCCCTCGCCATTACAATGGCCGGACACCAACTTGGATCGGGATCTTTCATAGGCGGAGCTTTCATAGGTAATGGAGCATACTTAGGCTACAAAGAGGGACCTGGCTGTGGCATATTATCAGCTGAGAAAAGCCTCTTAAAAATAGGGCTCTATATTTGTCTTCGAGAAATATCTGGCCACGTGAGAAATAAGGGACTTAAATGTGAGGACAAAGGCCAATTTTCTTGTGCTAACTGGGGTTGTAAAACTATCTCTACTATAGATAATTATAAAAAACAGAATGATAATCATATTGGGTTCATAAGAAGACCAAGCCCCTCTACATGCTCCCTTGGGCCTTATAATCCTCTCATAATCACCATCAAAACTGGTAGCCTTGGGGGACAGCACCATTGGCTCACAAGACAGACCTGGGGTATCAGATTGTATAAAACTAGGTATGATTCGGGATTATATTTTACTATACAGGTTAAGGACCCTCCCAGGAAAGTTCATCCTATAGGACCCAATAAACCACTTTTAGTTCCAGGACTACGTCAAACTCCAGCTCCAGCTCTAGCCTCTCCAGGTAATAGCCTAACAGCTATTAAACCCCAGGCATTCGACCAGCCACAACCAGAACCAGAGAAAACATTAATAACTATGTTAACAACAATACACAAGATCTTAAATAAGACCTCCCCAGTCATAGGACAGGATTGCTGGTTGTGCCTAAACCTAAAACCCCCTTATTATGTCGGGGTAGGAAATCCCCTAAACCTAACTGAGCTCAGCAGCACACATGACTGTGAATGGGAAACTCCTCGACTCACCTTAGGAGACATACAAGGGAAAGGAACCTGCCTGATTTCAAAGAATTATTCCAAGCTGTTGACACAGTTGCCTTACTTCGATAACTGTAATCATACTTTCGAAGTACCTACCTCAGGAAATAAATACTATAAGGCTCCAAATAATACTTGGCTAACATGTGATAGCAGGCTCACTCACTGTGCTGCATCTGTTCTTTTCAACACAGGTGAGGCTAATATTTGTATCCTAGTCTTTGTACTCCCCCAAGTGTCCCTTTACAATGGGCTGGAAGGCAGGCTCCATTTCTTCCACCAGGACAGGTTACAGAAACGGGCCATACCAGTCTTAGTACCCCTTCTTGTAGGACTCGGAATAGTGGGCTCAGCGGCTGTAGGTACTACTGCTCTCAACAAGGGAGAAAATAAATTACGTGAAATTGGAATACAGAAAGATAAAGATATCAAGACTTTAAAAGATATCATCAACAGGCTAGAACTTCAAGTCGATTCACTAACAGAAGTAGTCCTCCAAAATAAAAGAGGTTTAAATTTATTATTCTTAAAACAAGATCGATTATGTACGGCTCTAGGCGAAACCTGTTGCTTCTATGCCAATAACTCTAGAGTAATTAGAAAAAGCTTACGACTAGTACAGAAAAATTTGGATGCCAGGGAAAAACAGAGACTAGAATCAAATAACTGGTTTCATAAGATGTTCAATTGGTCGCCATGGCTAACAACTCTTCTATCTGCTGTAGCTGGACCTTTAATCATCCTCCTCCTTTTGTTAACTTTTGGCCCATGTTTCCTTAATTTCTTGTTTGCATATATAAAAAAAAGAATTAATTCTATTAGACTTTTAGTATTATAGAATAAAGGCTATGAGCAAATTCCACATGAAGAATCAAAGATTTGATTTTCTGCTAAGGCCAGTGGAGAATGTACTGGCTGGAAATTACTGCTTGATTGGAAATTACTGTTTGAGATTTATTACTTGTAAGAAATTACTGTTTGGCCACCGCCATGGAAACATAGGCTATTAATTATGGGAACATAACATTCTAATAACATTCTAATAACAAGCTTTCTGCTTCTGTACTCCCCACTTGCATACTCGACCTATGGGTCGACAGGTAGTGAATAGAAGAAAAATAGACCTTTGTGTTCAGACAGAATGAGGAATGGGGTTTAGGGCTTAAAAACCTTGTACCTCTGCATTTGGGGGCTGCTTAATTTGGGGTCTGTGTACCCCTGGCAGACCCAGCTGGCTGAATAAAGAGTGTGTTTCCTATAGCTCACTGATTTCTGGTGGTCCGTGTGTCTTTTGGGGGCTGGCGGCCACAACAGATGGACCTAGAGGGTATTGCTCTGAGTGAAGAAATCAGACAGAGAAATATAAATGCCATGTGATTTCACATGTGGAATCTAAAGAACAAAATTTAAAAAATAAAACAGAAAAAAACTCATAGATACAGAGATGTTTGATGGTTGCCAGATGGGAAGGGTATTGGGAAGATGGATAAAAAAGGGAAAGGGATTAAGAAGTACACATTGGTAGTTACAAAATAGTTATGGGGATGTAAAATATAGCATAAGGAACACAGTCAATGATATTGTAATAACTATGTATAGTGTCATATGGGTACTAGATTTATTGGGGTGATCACTTCATAAATTATATAAATATCTAATCATTTATTGTACACCTAAAATTAATATAATGTCGTATGCCAACTATAATTGAAAAATTAAAAAATTATTAAAAAAAGAAAAAAGATAATACATAAATTTCAAAAAATAAAATAAAACATACTATGTTTCGTTTTCTTAAATTGTTTTATACATCTATAAAAATAATATATTCATATAATTTGAAAAAATATGTTATATCTACTAAAGAGCTTCTATAAAATCAACAGCAATATTATGCTCCACATAATCCCAGGCACCATCTGTAAAAACAACTACTTTCCTGGGATTTATTTCTAAATATTATGCTGAGACTGCCAATTAAATATAGCAAAAAGAACACATGAGTTCATTTCAGTTAAACCCAGAAAAGCCTTTTTAAATCATTAAAGGACATTAATGAAATAAAAAATGAGATAACAGTAAATGGCAGCACCAACAATATTTTGAAACTGGAAGCTAAATGGAGGAGAAGATAATGACTTCTCAGAGTAGGCAAATCGAGACTCACCTCTGTACCCTGAAAAGACTTGGGGACTAAAAGAATCAGTATTTCTGGAGATGTGAGTGCTGGTGAGGCTGAAAAATAAGATAATTTATTGAAAGCTTGTAGAATGAAAGTATGGTATCAAAAACTTTCATCCAACACATGTAGTCAGGCTACTGTCCTCTCCCAGACAGGAAAATTACTCTTTGGTTTAATCAGAAGAACTTAAACTTGGAGCTACCAGGCTTCATTGATTGCAGGATAAAGAATCTGTTGAATTAAAGGGGACTTCAGAAATGTCTACACACATAATGGAGAGAAGTAAGTTTTTTTTATTCAACTCAGGACTTAGAATGCCCACAGTAAGGCTTTAATAATGCAGATAAAATATGGGCATCTAGGACAGTGTGGATATATGGAGAAATCTCAGTGGAATGCCCATTTATCTACCGGATGATCCTCAAACACATTAGTCAATAATTCTAGCCCATTCATATTGCTTTTACTTATTTTTAAAAATCTTCCTAAATGTGAATAGAGAGTCAAGGATCAACAAACAGTTGCAAAAAGCATAAAACATAAAGGTAGGATTCAATCAAATAAACAGCAAAACAAACTCGAGAATAAATGAGACTATAAAGAGATCAAAAGAAAACCTCCAAAATCTAATAATTGATACCTTAAAGGGGAAAAAGTGTTATCCTATTCATAGGAAAATAATAGGATGCTATAAAAAAAAAAAAAGGAACATTTAGAGAAACTACAAAAAAAAAGACACTGAAAATTAAATATAATGGTGAAAATTTTTAAATTAAAGGAATAATTCGAAAGTAAATTTAAGAGGTAATATTATTGAAAGATTTTTGTAATTCTATTGTGTACAAAGACCAATACAAGGAAGAGAAAGTCCCTGACTGCATGAAATTAGAAAAGCAATAACAATAACAAAATGAATGGGAACGTAAAAGAAAAAACAAAGATTTTGGACTGGAAGGTGATATTTTTATTTGGGGGACATCTCAAAACATATAAAAGGAGAATACCTCCCACCAAAAACAGAGATAGAGAATTGGAGAGGAAACATAAAATGATTAGAAGAGCAATCCAGGAGTTCCCATATATAACATTAACATTTCAAAGAAAAGAAAACTGAGTACATTAAGGAGAGGCATATAACAAAGGAATCATAAAATAAAATTTACCAGAACTAGAAAATACTGATTTTCAAGTAGACAACACATATCAAATTCACAACAGATTTGATGGGAAAAAAAAAAATAAGAATAAAGCTCCTATGAAGAAAAGAAAGCAAGCCACACCAAAGAATGTGGAACCAAAATTATTATTTTTTAACAGTAATACTAGATATTAGAAGGCAATGAGATTTTTAATCAGAACACATCTAAAAAGTCAATTATGGAAAAGAGTAAAATGTAGACATTTTCAGACACACGAGCCTTGAAGCACCTTTTCCATGTAGCTTCTGGAGGCTATGCTGCATCAAATAAGGGAGAAAACCAAGAAAGACATGCTATCTAAGAAAAGGAATTAAAGAGTGAATGATGAGAAGAAGATCCATAATAACAAGAGCATGGTCAGACTAGAGTTCAACTAGATCAGTCTGAAACAAAGTAATGAGAAATTAGGAGGAAAGTGTTAAAAGATAAACTGAGACCTAGTAAAATTTTTAAGATTTTACGTGAACAAAAATTGACTCAGATTTGGCCATCACCAATCTGGAAGAGGTTAGGAGCACTACTAACAGGACCCAGGGGAAAGGTTTATATAGAAAAGGGGCAGAAGCAAAGAAGGGAAATGATTTGACTGGCTATAGCTTAAAGTCTTGTTGTCTGTTTGTGATTGATTGTACTAAGCATTTTGATTCTGTAAACCTGAAGCATTTATAGGCCTAGATTTTTGGTTTGCCAACATAGGACACCACGGCATTGGAGTCTCATCAGTCTAATGGCCTCTTTCTTTAATTAATTTAACAAAAGCCATCAAAGAATGAAAACAAAATGAAATTGCTAGTACTCTATATAGACTTATGGATTGTAAGAGTTTATGGACTATGCTAAAAAACAGTTAATAGTTATAGAGTTCTATTAGAAAGTTTGAAGATAAGTTTGAAGAAAGTTTAATGATAAGAAAATATAAATTTAGTCATAATGCCATAAATAATAAGCACTGGACAAATTCTAAAGTATGTTTTTACTGGGAGCATGTGTAAGAGAAGATATTTATATGTGTTAAGAGAAAGATGGAAAAAAAGCTAAAACTTTACTATCAATCCATTTTCCCATCTCCTCCATCAATCTTTTATAGCTATATCATAATCAATGATTAAATTAATATTTATAATATTATGGTTGTGTGAATATTGTTTATAAGCAAGAAGTGTACAGTACTGTAATTATGTTTGTTTTGTTGTTTTTGTTGTTGTTATAATTTTATTTTCTTCCACGCTTGTTCTGGTTTCTCTCATCTCAGGAATTTTTCTCAAACTCCTGTGGCCAAGATAATATATATCATCCTCCTTTGCAGGGAAGGGGGCAAAAACTTCCCAAGTTCAGTGTGTAAACTTGAAACGAATTCTCTTGTGTCTAACGCCACATCAGGAAGACTCTTTGCATTCCTCTGACCCCTTTTTCAGAGCATGGAAGATTCATTTTTTAAATTAACTGCTTAATTAATTAATTAATTGATTAACAACAACAAAAATCTTCAGGTTAGGTGAAAAGATCATCATCTAGCTATGAGGAAGAGGTGGCTAAGTATGGACATGCAACCGTTTTTTTATAAAAATGTTTAGTAATTTCTTTTCCCTGTTTTCTATCCTAATACCGTCCCACCTTACTGGCTGTGATGGTTAGTTTTATGCTGCAACTTGGAGGGTGTTTTGGGGTGAGAACAACATTTAAGTCAGTGAACTCAGTAAAGCAAATTGCCTTCCGTAATGTTGATGGGCCTCATCCAATCAGTTGAAGGCCTGAATAGAGCAAAAAGACCAGCAAGAGGGAATTCTCCAGCAGACTGCCTTAGGACTTCATTTATACCATGGGTTCTCCTGGGTCTCCAGGCTGCTAGCTTTTGGAGTGGAGTAGCTCCAGCTGCTCTCATGAGTCTCCATCTGCTTCTTCTCACTGCACATTTTAGACTTGTCAGCCTCCATAATCATATGAGCCAATTTTTTACAAGTAATCTCTTTCTATATATGTACACATACATTATTGATACTGTTTCTATGGAGAACCCTAACTAATACATTGGCTTACATGGTGTTTCAAGTCACGGAAACTCAGGGATTTGAGGCCACATTGGATGAACTCCATGTGTATCCTCCTCCTCAGAGCCTTATATTTTAACTACTTCAGTTAAGTGCTCCCATCTTTCAACCTGTATTATATAATTTTACTAATTTTTCTTTCTCTTTTCTGTGTGGTTTTTTTTTTATTAAATCCTTTTAAAATGTGTTTACAATAATTATAGTAGGGCTCGAAGGTGGGTGAGTGAGCAGGCCAGATATAGAATTTTTAAAATTAATCATCTCATTGTCAAAGATTTATTGCGATTATATTTGTGGTTTGACTCAACTTTAGGCTCTGAAAATTATCATCTGTCTTCCGCTATTAAATCAAATTGACATCAAATGACATTTCTTATAGAAATGAAGCTACATGTTGAAATTTATGTATAATTAGTGAAGTTGATAGGTGTCATGGTATTTGGAATTGAACGGAAACTTAGTAGTCACCCAATAAACTTTATACACAATTCAGAACCCTCCACTATTGCTTTCTTTGGTATTTTTATTATCTCTGCTTTAACAGCAAAATAGAGAATTCACAACATTTCCTACCTGATACTTCATTTTCAGACACCTCCAACTTTCAGGTACATCTTTGTCATATAGGTTGATTTATTTTTTCTTGTCTCTAAAATTGTTAGGAAAGGAGGTTGAGAAAATGGATAGATATATGATTTAGTAAAATCTACTATTTGGTGTCTATGTGTATACATTCTTCTTCTAAGTGTTAAAACAGTTCAACATTGCCAAATATAAGACTCCAGCTATCTGGTGTACAACTACAAACCATGTAGAATCTTAGCAATTCTTGACTGGCTCTAACATACAGAAACTATGCCATAGAATCTCTTTTCTATCACTTTAGCCTGAATATTTAGTCCATTCTTCTTCTATTTTATCTTTATATATGCATAAATCAGAATATCAGGACTCTTTCTTCTGTAACATAAACCTAATTCAAACTTGCAATCTATTGGTACAAATAAATGAAAACTCAGAGAAGAATGGCTTGGAAAATGTGACACTCATATTGTTAGCAATATGTCTTTCATCACCTTTTAGATGTATTGGCTTCATTAGCAGGTATCTCTTCCTATACCTTAGCAAAAATTGCCACCAGAAGCTCCAGACTATATTCCACCAGCTTGCCATCTCTAGGAGAAAGTTGTCTTTTTTTTCTGATTTCATCAGCTAAAATAATGAGATTGAATTTGTTTGACCTGGTCTAAATTATATGCCTTCCCATGATCACCTTTATGGTCAGTAAAACTCAAAATACATGAACAGACAGTAAAGGACTTTGGCAGAGTCACCAAAAGGATTATTTGCATTCTCTACAAAAAAAAAAAAAAATGCCGAGTGCCGGCTGGGAGAAAGTACAGATACAGTCACCTACATCTGTATCTACATCTGAGAATGGGCAATAAAGTAATTGACTAGAAAACCAGAAGAGGGATGGGACAAGAGAAATGCAGTATCGTGGACAGAAGCTACTATGGTCCACTTGAAGCAAATGGCCACGAAGATTAAGTGACATCAGACCGCCTTGTTCATCTGTAGAGAAATAAGCAGCATGTTAGATTTTTGTCTATCATAAAAGGAGTAAAAAGAGAATTAAATAATTTAGCTGCAGTGCTTAAAGCTTATCATGCAGTTTAACCTGTGTGAGAAGAGGATTCTCAATGAAAATGTAGCAGGATCATTGAACTATAGGTACTGGTGAGGTCTGAAAGAGTGGATTTTATAGAAAATGCTGTGGAAAGCCAGGAGGTGTTCAGAAAGTGAATGCATAAATTGATCCTGTGGTTGGGAAAGAGTTGTAGATATCGCAGATAACAATGCCTAGGCCAGTGTAAGAACTGGGGATAGACCAATAGATGCATCTAGATTGACGATCAAGATCATTAAAGGAAAAGAAGACAAGACACTGAGATCCAAGCAATCTGAAAGATTACTGATAAGGAGCAAAGACTTCTTCTTCTTCTTCAAGACCTATGATATTAAGAACATGGGAGAAAAATTCCACCATTTGAGAGGGTTCCAAGGGAAGAAAGTGTTCTCAGCAGAGTCAAGAGTCTCTCAGAGAAAAAAATTAAGGAGTACAAGATGTAACGTGCATGTGATTATCATTTATACTTTGAAACACTAAGTTTTTTCATTGAACTCTCCATTTTAGAGGATTTTAGTGCATTTCATCAGGGGAAAAAATATTTTTACAGGGTAGATGCCAAGTCTATGAGAACAAAAGAGATATGTAGGCATCAGTAGTTAAACTTATAAAAACATCTGGTAATGATGAGTTTTGATATTTTTGAAAATAAATTGCTCATGAGTCATCAATCAATTGTTCTCCTTTAATTAAGGAATTTGAAAAGTAATTGAACAAACAGCAGGGATTAGAAATGAAACCTCACATAGACACATCTTCAGTCATTTGTAGGTTGTAAAGATAGAAATAAGTTAAAATATTTATGAAACTTTAGGTCTGGAAATGAACTTATGATCATCATGATTTCAGATTGGGAGATCCAAAACATAATAACATATTTTCTCCCTTTTAATTTCAATACTGAATATAGTTTCTTGAAAATCCAAACCAATCACTATTACTTTTTTTTTGATCTAGTTTAAATATATACACTAATTTTCCTGAAATAAACATCTTTATGTCCTTTGTCACATTCATAAATCATATTAAATGTGAAAGTAATGCATTTAGTAAATATCAATGTTTAGTGAAATAGAGGTCCTTATAAGTTAATGTTAGTAGAATTACTTTGGCTATCCTGTATTTGTCTAACAAAACTAAAACAAAATAGTTACTTAGCAATACATTTAACAATTAAGTTTAATTCTTTATTTTACTATACAGATTATTGAACCACACTATTATTTATTTCTTTTAAACAAGATTTTTTTTTTTTTTTAGGAAAATAAGATAATTCTACAGGTCATTGACACACGACTCTCTTTCCTTTCGACTAAGCACGTAGTGACCCATACAACCAGCTCAAAATTTCTTAAACAATTTGCTGTAAAAAATAGATAAATAAAAGTCATGTGCATTAGCCTTACAGAGAGGTTATATTAAAGATGAACCAAATTAGAATTGGGAAAATACAGAATGTAATAGCTTCTGTATGATCATAAATGAAGGGCAGTGCCTACCTTGTCCAGGAAGCTGAACTAATCATTCTGAGAGTCTTTGAAAAGATGAATGCGGTTCCCGTCGATATGAACCTCAGCACTGTTTTCAGGTGTTAGCACTAACATTTCTAACTCAGAGTTTTGTAGTTATAATTCTTGTTTTCAGTAATAAATAAATCCATGGATAAAATGACTCCTTGGACACTCAAATTAATTCATAGTTATTCTAAGTCATGTGTAAGAGAATCTCTGTTAAATGTTTCTTGTGAATTTTTTTATTTTTTCAGAACAACAAACACAAGATCAACTCAACAATTGTATACTGTGTATCAGGTTTATTCAAGTCACTGGATACAGCAGGGTAACAAAACATCTGTGACAACATACTCTTGCCACTAAGGAGTTGAAAATCTCTTCCTGGAGGTGGAAAATGCTTGTGTGATTCCCGTATCAGAATCCTCGTGTTATTTAACTGTATATGTTTTCATCACTTTGTGGCTTTTATATACATGTTTCACTCATCTGTCATCCTAGAATACTTTAGAGCAGAGCGATTTCTGTTTCTACTTCGTGTCCACAGTCACACTTAGAACTATGTCTTGCACATAAAACAGTAAATTTTAAGAAACGCTTCGTGGAGACTTTTTGTGTTTGAGCTATGTATTTTTATGCTCAAAATGCCTGTTGAATAAGAGGCGTGAATACAAAGGGTGCATATCACAGAGAGAATATTCCAATTAAGTAAATAGCATGAGCAAAAGCACAGAAAGGGGAAACAAGCCAGAAAACAAAGAAGAGAAAGATTATTTACTTTAGTTGACGTATTAAAGTATATTTTAGAAGGGAAATCAGTAAACATAAATAAGGATTATATCAAAGGGATAACTGTGATGTTCAGATCTATTCATTTCCTTTTTGTTTTATTTTTTCCATTATTTTAATGGTATAGCAGTTTTATTGTATTTGTTTCTTTACAACATATTCAGGTCAATAGATCATAAATAATAATTAAATATATTCCCTGTAATGAAAAAGGCAATAATCACAGCCAAAAGTAATAGAAGGAACACAAGAGACATTGCAGAGGTAAAACACACCTCGGTAGCTGTATTTTACATATAAAAGGCAAAAGTACATTTGAACATGTTTTCTAGTTTGGGTATTAGAAAACGTTCATGACACTAGTAGAATAGTAACATCGGAACCCAGGTCCCAGGTCCAAGTGTCAGAGGTGATGCTTTCTCCTGAGGCTGCAGCTGCTTCCAACTCAACTCAGAGTCCTGGGTGCTGGCGGGTCCACTGGGACCAGAACTTATCTGGGAGTGCATTAAGGACAGTAAATGTAGGCCAACTCGACTCTGCTAAGCGTTTGGATCCTAGACTTAACAGTTTTAAAAACTGCTGTCTCAACATGTGTCCCCTACGTATTAAATCCTGCTCACAATTTAAATCTTTTCCTCGCTCTCATTCCCATTCTGACCTTTTTTTTTTTTTGGCCTATTCCTTGCAGACTTTCACAGCTTCCTGATTTCTTAAACCATTACTCTTCGTTTTTTCGATCCATATAACTTGGTAAGATCTCAGCTGAAACCTGACCTCAATGTCCAAAGAGCTTCCTGGCTAATAAAAGCAGGTAGGTAGGGGAGAGTAAAATAACTTGCCTATATTTCAGCTGAGGTAGCCCCATTTAAAGAGCATCCTCACATTTTTGTTAATGTGGCTTCTTCACCATTTTCCAAATACACCTTCCTTCTTCTCCTCTGTCCCTTTTCATGAACTATTTTTTCTGCCTAAATCTTTTCTCTTTTTCACATGCCGGTTGCTTCTCATTCTTTATTAGCCTTTTCATTCCATTCAAACTTTAATTTTGGTGGAACTTGTTTATTTTTTACAATTTTACCTTATATCCTAGGGTTAGGTTTCTTTTCTTTATGGTTGAGGACACCACTTGGAAATTAACTGAATTTTTCTTTTGCCTGAGTGAGTTTTTACTTATTGTCTTAAAAAGAACTATGAGAAAAGGAAGACAACTTCATATAAACACATTTTTGCAGCAATATCAATAATAACATCTTGTTTCCCTGAGTATGATATGCCAATCTGTGAATTAAAAATTTGTTCTGAACTGAATCCATACTTTGATTATGGCCTGAGCTAAAGAAGCTCAGCCACTTGCACATCCAACCCCAGACCCCCAGCTGGAGGAACTTGAGGTTTCCACAGCCACAGGCTATAGCATGGAGAGACTGTGCAAGACTTTGCATCCTACTTAAGTTCTAGGATTTTATGGCGAATTTGGTTTCTATATTTATACTAAAGATCTTCCATGAAAATAACTGATGGGTAAAATACAGTACAGACTGCCAAGGAACCTGGCATGTGATAAGGTAGTTAGAAAGTACAGATCTGAGGGATTCAGCATTAACAGATGAGATAATGCTCTAATGCCTGGGAACACAGCAAAGGAGGAAAAAGATCTCCCCAGAAGAGAATGCTGGGGAGCTGTTCAGTTAGAAATAAGGCCCTAGATGTCCTTCCAAGATAGAATGTCCTTCTAAGTTGTCCTTAGGGCAACTTAGGTCTGCCCTAAGTTGAGAACCTGGGAGATGAGCTGTTTACTCACCAAATGCAGCCACCTAGAATGACTGCCCTGGTCACATTAGAATTTTGCTTATCAGAGACTGAGTCTCCAGTGTTCTTTTGGGGATCCAAGCCACTCAGAAATTGGGCCTGTACTCTAGGGGGTTGGATGGGTAGATACAACTGTCCAGGGCCCAGTCCGAGGAGTATATGGTGGGGCGGGGGGCGCGGCGTGGAGGGGTGTGGAGGGTCATACTACAAAGCCTGAGGATTCAAGCGAGAGCAGCTTCCAACTCCCTAATGCACTGAGGATGTCTCAGGGCCTATTGTACAGAGATTCACCCCACCAGATGAAGGCTGGCTCAATTAGCCTCTTCTTACACGTTCTCAAACACCCTAATCACCATTAAGCAGCAAATCTTGCCACCTGGATTACTATTATTCATTTGACAGTCAGGCCTTAGAAAAAGCTTTTAAAGGGCCATTTTATTTACTCCAGAACAAAAACCATCAAGGGGTCAGTGTAAACAGCAGAACGTAAAAGAATCAAGGTTCAGCCACTCCACATGTTAAGAGAAGCCCCTTCTACCTGTGATGGGACCAGCTGCTTCCCCTGCCCAAGGGAGCACAGGTGGGATAAAAGCCAGGAAATGGCTCAGTCCCCCATGCCAGAGATCTGAGCCGGCAGCAAAAGGGAGCTGGGGCCTCTTGCCTTGACAGGACCACCAAAGGGTTTGGTGAGGTTATGTGGCTGCTTCTTGGTTCCTAAAGTGTACCCTGCTCCCCTGAGCCAGATGCACAGATAAGCTGGAATGATCTGAAAGAGTCCTGAGGCCAATTAAATATTCTTTTTATTTTTTCCCAAATTTGCCTAGGAATCACCTGGAGCCTACAGTTAAATCCACTAGTCATGGTCTCATAAATTCCTTTAAAGTGCAAATTGCAATCTGAGACTCATTTTTTATTTTGGTGTTGGTCCATCCCACTTCTGACATGAGGCAGAACACTCTGGTTTCCCAAATCAGACATTCTGAGTTTGAATCCTAGACGTAAAACCTCCTGGCTATGAGATCTTGGTGATATTTTCTACACCATCCATGCTTCAGTTTCACCACCTATAAAATGGAACTAATAAAAGATGTTGCATGATAGGGTGTTGTGAGCATTAAATGAGACTGTTAATTGCAAGTATTTAACACAGAACCTCATGAATTGCAAGTGCTCATCATATATTTGTCAATATCCCTCTCTTTGTCAGAAGATGGCTCAGAAGTAGGTTTTATCAGGCCAAAACAAAGAGGGACTGGCTATAGCATGACAGATGGCACAAGAAAATGCCACATAAATTGTGAGGCCCAATGCAAAATGAAAATACAGGGCCCTGTATTTGCAAGATATCAGCATAGTGGCTCAGGAAGACAGCAGGTGTGGGTGAAATTACAGAAATGGAAAACGGAGTCTAGGACCCACTGTATGCTCAGATCTACATCATGGGCTTGATTGCAGTAAGTATCTTTCTTTTTGATTTTCTTGCACTATGTTCTTTCCTCTTTACATATGATTCTTTTCCTTTTATCCATATTTTAAAGGTTACTATTTTATGTATACATTTATTATTGTCCATGATTTCCTATATTTCTTGGATAGGCAGAATAATAAATACAGGTTCAGAAGAGGGGAATACTGTAGTCATTGAGCAATACAATAGAAGAACTAGGATTGGATTAAGACTGGAAGAAACAAATTTCAAAAAGTAGAAACCACAGGAACATCAGAGAATGAGAAGTGAGAGGAGAGCACTGAGTTTTATCTGAAGAGTCATTAGTAACTAGGGAGAGCAGCATTCGTGAGCTGGTTGGGGGTGAGTCACAGCAATGAGGAAGAATGAAGCTATTCTGGGACAAAAGGCATTTGTATTATGTGCATTTTGTACTGACCACTGTGTGCAACTGAATTAAAATTTTCTAAATTTGTCCACAGTAGAAGCATGTTTGATCCTGAACTGTGGGCAGAGCAGAGCCTGTGAGCATGGGTCAACTAATGAAAGCAGACATACCAGGAGCTAAAGCCAAAGAATTTAATCTGTGGCCCTAATCTCCGAGGGGAATAGTTTTGCTTCTTTCTCTCTGTAGCAAACTATTACCTCTACTCCTGAGAACTACGATGATATACAACGTAAATGTAGCAAATCTACTGAAAATGTAACTCAAAGAATATACATGTCCTCTTTATGTAGAGTTGGCTTAAAGTTCCATCAATGCCCTTAAAGGGAGCCATTTTCAGGCAAGTTACCATTTCTTGTTCATTTAAAGTGTACATTTTCTTTATCGAGTCTTATTCTTGTCTGTTCATAATTATAATGACTTGGCCTCTTTCATGAAAGTGGTTCTGATAATCATTCCACAGTCATACATGAGTGTTTTTCTTTCTTCGTTAAATACATATGTCTGTAAATTATATGTAGAGAGCCATTCATTGGCATGGAGGGAGAATCCACCAAAGTCACAGGTATACTGTGGGGTAGACTAAGGGAATTTGAGTGAAGCACTGAGTGTATCACCTACAGTCTATACCCTGCACCATTTAGACTCCACCCTTTATTGATTCTTTGAGTTAATGGATAGTCACGATCCCGAAGAAGTGTGGTTAGTCAGACTAGAATTTAAACTGATACAGTTAATCTTAAGAACATAATTGATATTCATTATCTCTCTTCTACCACTTCTTTTAGAATCTTACTCAGCACCTCTGCTGGTCTAGATTGCTTGACCGGTGGGACACATAGATCTTCAAGACAGGATGCATAAGAAAGGACTGAGTTCTAGATTGCCATGCCCTTGTCAGGCCAAGGTTGCTGTAATTTCCTGTTCACTATTGTCCCTGGGCATGAACACATCATGAAATGCTCAAATAAAAGTCTTATGCTATGCGCATACTCTTTTTTATTCCCATTATATAATATCACTGCTAGTTTATCATAATGGCCAATGTCAAAAATTATAGGCATGATAGTAACTCTTATCTAAACGTTTTGTTTAAAATTCTAATTTTTCAACATGAAAAGGACACAATGGCCAGGGGATAGCTAGCCACTATTATACGTTAAACAGAAATCTTACTATCTCTCATAAAAAGCCATATTCTCCCAAGAACCAGGTCCTCAAATCCAAATGTGCCTCCAGTTGTAGAACAGAACATATAAAATCACCCAAGTGATTCATTGGGAGTGATAGTGATATGGGCTATTCCTTCTTCTATTCCCTGGTCCCAGAGATTTGTTTTCTAAATATTAGAGATATAAGACAATATAATGACTACTAATTTAACGCACACACTGCATTGTGAAGGATAATACATAAATTCTACAGGGTGTCTTCTCCAAGCTCTGCCTTTAGGAGGACACTCCAACTTTCTATTAGCCTGGCAGCTAATAGGTGATAAAGTAGATGACCTGTGAACTCTCTGGTCATGTGCTTACAGTTGCATTTTTTGCCCTCAAGTGAGCCCCTAATCCAAAGCTATGTAATATAGAGCTTTGAATGGGAATACCAGACACTCTGTGAGTCTGTAGACTGTGGGTTTGAGAAAGGCAAAATACATCATTATAGATTCCAGGAAGGATGAATTTCTATTCCCCTCATGGTAGAACATATGTGATATAATCATATATACACAACATAGCTATTTGTTCTCATTAAGGGATGATAATATATTGAAGTATCGGAGATATTCTCATCTGCTGAAAGGCCAGTAGATTAATCAGCCTTGATGAGATGGAGCTCACGCTATGGCCCCCAAGTATAACCTCCATCTCTGTCACCTTGACTATTCCATTAATGGTCCCAGTGCGAAAATACTAAGATGAGCCATTGTATCAATCTAGTGTTTAGTTTTTCCACCACTGGGCATTGACGTGAATCACAAATATCTACACATTTTGGGATCAGTTTTAATGAGCATTTATATGTCTCTTCTCTAAACCTCCTTTCTGTTCCCAGGCCCCTGAACTTCTAGCCAAACCATTTGCAATTGGACATAAGTCCATGTGTATCTTCATCTCATATAAAGTGAATTATTCAAATCCCTAGCTACGTGGAGGATTTCTTCTCACTTCTTATTTCAGAGATAGCCTTAACCAATAGTAAATTTTCAGCTCACATCCACCTATCGAGATGATCTAAAAATAAACCAGCCCTGAGTTTTTCCTTCTGTACATCGGGGGCTAAACTGAAGTTGAGGTTACACTACAAGAGATTAAAATGGCATGGGCATTTAAGTAATCTCTTTATGTGCCTTAATTATGCCTTCTGGATCTCTTCAGGCCTGATATCAAATGTACCATTTTCATCATATAATGCATTTCTGCAATATCTTAAGACTTGGTGAATTCGATAATACCTGGCTCATGACTCATTGCTAATGATCAGGTGCTCGGTCTCTTCCCGAGCCCAGCAGCATGCCAGAAATTGCTTTTGGACAGTACATAATTCCTTATTTTACAAACCATGACTTTCCTCCAGAACCCTAAAGAAAATCTTCCTATTGTAGTTTTCCAGAGAGCATTTGTATCTATAGCAAATATCAGATTATCTGGAATAAAAAGCAAGGTAGTGTTCCTGAATCACCTTGAGTGTTTCTCACACAGCCCCATTCAAAATGGGCAGCTATACGAATGCAAAACAATGTTTAACTCCTATTATACCTCCAAAGGCATGTAGAAAAGTCTTTTCCTAGTGTTGGTAGTTAGGATCATGAGATGCCCCAGCTTCTTTGTCTGTACCCTCTGTAGGAGCACTTCTGAATCTACTAATGCTATGCTTCATCTGCATTCTTCCTGCTAAAGCTATCGGTCAGGAAGAAGCTGAAATATTCATTCATTTATACAGGGCATATTCATTATTTATAACATTTCACTGTGTCAAATACTCCAGGCCTATATCCTTTGGACAAAGTTGAAAACTTAAAGAATAAATGTTAATACTAAAATTTTTCAAATAATCAACTTGATCAGAACATCAAACCATCTAAAACTTTGACATCTTCTATGGATATGTTTCATCATTACCACTACTCTCTACCTCTTTAATAAATATCCTCTCATTAAAAATGAAAGTCTGATCACTGAATTGACAGATAAATTTTGTTTTGATAAATGGCAGGACTGAACCAAATTACCAACTCTATAACTCTAAACAGTAATTCTAAATATCCATTTGAAAAAAAAAAAACGGAAGTAGCAAGTACTCTAGACATATTGAAAAGACATTTATCTGTCTGAGTATGGGGGGAAATATGACAACAATTCAGAGGCCTTCTACCTCAGTGAAATTTCAGGAGTTCAGTGGTGTGGGGCATGTCACGATAGCCTTTCTAAGGTAAAGAATGATACGTCGTCTTATCTGTCCCATCCTAAAACTAAAAAAAAAAGAGAGAGAGACACAACACCTAGTGGATCTCTTTTGATTTTGGAGGCAACATATTTCTCATTTGGGTATGTTACTCTGTCCTATTTATTGAGTAATCCCCAAAGCTGATAGTTTTGAGACTAAGAGAAGCCTCTGCAATGGGTCCAAGCTATGCAAGCTGCTGTGCTGTTTGGGCCATGTGATCCAGCAGATCCAATAGTGCTTGAAGTGTCAGTGACAGACAGGGATGCTGTGTGGAGCCTTTGGCCGGGCCCTGTAATTAAGTCACAGCACAGGACATCAGGATTTTGGAGCTAAGCTCTGCCATCTTCTGTGGATAACTATTTATTTGAGAAATAGCTCTTGGCCTGCTACTGGGCATTAAAAGAGACTGAACACTTCACACCATCCTGAAGTGGCTGGTTTGACAGAATGGTAGAACTGCCTTTTGAAGACTCAGTTACAATACCAGCTAGGTTGCAATACCTTGCCAGGCTACATATGTTCTAAATCAGTAGTTAATATAGTGTGCTATTTTCCCACAGCTGGGGTTAATCGGTCCAGGAATTAAGAAGTAGAAATGAGAATGGCACCATTCACTATTACCCCTAGTGACCCATTAGTAAAATATTTGCTTCCTGTTCCCATTACTATATGCTTTTCTGTCCCAGAGCTTTAGTTGCAAAGGGAGAAATGTTTTCACCAATTTCCCCACAGGTACTGAGGGACAACTTTAGTTGTAAACACCAGCTATAAGCATGTAACCAGTTACAGAAATATAAACTGTAATTGCCATGAGTATTTACTCCTTATTTTATTTATGAATATATTGGAACGTGTGTGTGTATAAAATATCTTTGTTTTCTTCCCTCTTTTATTCTTTTTAATATATAACATAAGATGCATTGACTTTATATTGTAGTACTTTATGAATATTACATCATAGTATTTAAATTATAACATATCAAGAAGAGCAAACATCACTCAAAGACTTTACTTCCTCTTCTGGAAAAGGGCTGGGGGTGTTTTTGGTTGATCACAGGATGGTTATATCACATTAGGTAGATTTATGACCTTATTATTTTCTTCACCTGGAGATTAACTGTGATTTAAGAAGATGTGTCTGGGTACCATGTTGTCAAGGAGTGGATGCCCATTTGACTGGGCCATGGGTTGCCCAGCCACTTAGTCAAACATTATTCTAAGTATGACTGTGAAGGTGTTTTGGAGTGAGATTAACATTTTAATTAGTAGACTGAGTAAAACAGATTGTTCTCCCCAATGAAGGCGAGTCTCATCCAATTAGTTTAGGCCTGAGTAGAACAAAAGAGGCTGAACCTCCAAACAGTAAAGGGAATTCTTCCTGCCCAACTGCCTTCGAGCTGAGACATTGTTTTTCCTGCCTTTGGATTTGAACTGAAATATTGGCTTTTCCTGGATCTTAAGCCCACTAATCTTTGGACTAGAACTACACTATTGGCCCTCCTGAGTCTCCAGTTTGCTGACTACAGATGTTAGGGCTTGTCAGCCTCCATAATCACATGAGAAATTCCTTGTAATAAATCTTTCTCTAGTAAATTTCTCTTCACACGCTACATCTATATACAGTGAGAGAGAGTATATATAATACATATATTATATATTCTTATTTGTTCTATTTGTTCCCATTTGTTGTTTCTCTAGAGAAACCTGACTAATGCAGAGAGCTAACAGTTGATGTTTTTCTTGAAATCGTTTGTTCATCAGTGTTTGTAAACTCTTCTTCTAATGAGAACTGTAAAAACATTAAGTCAACTAAGTTCAATATGCTGAGATATTGATATGGATTCAGTAGCTATCCCACTGTAAGTTAAAAGGATTAACTGGTTCATATGAATGTCTAGATACAATATCTTATAGAACTATAGAAGCCTCAGATATTTCTTTGTGAAAAGCTCTAATTAATTTTGCAAATGCAATGAATTACTTTCTCTAACTATAAATGTGAATCCTGGCAAATAACTGCCAGAGTGAGTCCTTCAAAGTCTCTTTGTCCTCAGAAATCTTTAAAATCTTGCTGGAATTGATTGAGCAGGAACTGAGACTATGCTAAAACCTGTAAGTATAAATGTGATGTCAAGGTTGCCTACGAGCCAGGCAGTCACAGATATACCTATCACTTTGCCCAATTCCCATGGCCTTCTGTCCTATCTTGTGCACAATACATGGTAACACTCAGTCTTTTTTATTATCCTAGTCTATATTTTAAGTAACTTCCAAAAAGATCTCATTTGGTCTTTTGTTAAAGACTAAGTACTCCTGTGATTGGTATTATATAACTACTTACGAGAATGGAGCATTATCTCTTGTATTGTGAAGCTATGCCATCCTTCACCCTATTAGCTGTTGTAAAAGTCTGATGAAATCCTGAGCTTATTATCACACACACAAAAAGTCTCTTAGCTTTTAGATTCCTTTCTATACATATCTTAGGTGATGTATAAGTTTAAATGACTCAATTTTCTATTCATCACATTTTTAAGCACTGAAAATGTAATCCAGTTGGCTGGGGTTGGAAACAAGAAGCAGCAATTTTAAGAGGACATTTTTTCCCTTCTATATCAAATTATGTGATTATACTACAGTGCTTTAAAAAGAAAGAGCTGAAAGTGAAAAGTTGATTAAAAGAAAAGTTTGGATAGAAAATAAACTCCAAGTATCTCTAAAAAATATAGACTTTAAAAAAACTATTGCTCTCATTTGTACATTCTTCCATGACCAACTCCATCCAGATCTTCAAAAAGTGAAATTTATATGGATATGGCATTGCATTTATATGCATATTGTTTGAAACTTAACTTCATAAAAGTATTACAAAAAAAATGCATGTTTTGATTGTACTTTTATAAATTTTTACATTTGGGGTGTTATAATAAACTTCATTTTTAAGAAAATTTTCTGATAAACCTTTGATAATATTCCAGTTGACATAATAATTTAAATTGGTATGATAAAATTTGTCGGTGCCTTTGAAATGATATGAGGATATTGTTGTGTTTGTTCTCACTAGATAGTCCTCATTTAGCCCTGTTGTATTTAGAAGGCAGGGATAATGTTATCCTGTTTGAGATACAACACTACACATGACGCTATATCGTGCTGGACTCTCAGCAATGTTATTTGATTGTGGCATTTCAAATTATCACAGCAATAAAAACTGTCATACAAAAGTAGTACATGTTCCAAAAGCAGTTGACAAAGTACTGCCTGTCAACATTTACTCAAATCATAGATTGTTAACTTTATTAATAGAACTTTTAAAGTTCTTTTCAGTTTCGACCGCTGGCAGTGATGGTCATTGTTTTGTTCTCCATCTTTTTATTAGAGAGAGTGTCTTCTGTATTCAGACAAGACAGTGATACTAATAGTTGTGGATCAAAATGGCAGAAAGGGAATAAATGTTTTAAATTAGTTTAACTATTCAAAAATATTTTTAAATGCCGAGCTCACAAAGAATTTGATCTTTGTCATTATCCAAGAACTTTGTGTTCTTTGAAGATGGAGCTCATTAATAAAATTAATGGTAGGTTATATAGTGAAGGAAAAGAATAATTTTGTATGGTTTACATTGGGTAGATTAGGGCTAACTGTAAATTCTTTGTCTATAGCACATATACATGTTTTATAAAATGAATTGAAACTGCATAAATAATTTCCAGACAATAAGTCCACACATCTTTGTGGTAAAGCAATATTAATGTATCAACTTCTTGTGCCAAGAATAAGGAGCCAAAAAGAAAATAAGAAAGCAATCATTTCTAGAAAGGTAATCAATATTTGCCCACATTTACTGAATTGTTATCTGCAACAAGATGGGTTCAAGACCTACTAGTTGCTGGAGCCATTATATATCACTCCTTTTTTTTTCTCCCCACCCCGCCCCCCGCCACCCCACCCCAGGTATAAAGTAGTCACAAAATATTCATCTGGCTTGCATAGTAGCCATACACATAAAATTTGGTACTAGACTGAACTTGGCTGAGGAATCCAATCAGTTCTCAAGAGCATGTTAGAGATGATAGAACTCTAGTTTTGATTTGTCTCATATTTCAGTTCTCTTTGAAATTAATCACACATGCTCTTTTTTAATACTACATGGGGACCAGAAGAAAAATAAAAACAGTCAGAATTTAATAAATATGTCAACCAAGGATTTTCTTTTTGAATCAGAGAGGAAATCTATGACACTAATGAAAATTACAAAGGTGTTGACTGATTTTTGTTGTAAACAATTTGTGGAGTTAACAAAAATGTTAATAAGAAAGAAACTGCTGTAAGATGATACCATTATATCATAAGATTATAAATGATTGTTCTTTGAAAGCAGACAGCAGTCGGTCAGTGGAGAATTATGTGACTGTTGTGAATGGTTCCCAATTGTACTTTTAAGCTTAAGGTCTCAGATAACGAAAATGTTTCAATCAGATTAACAAGCTCAGCTAAGGTGAACTTTACAAAGTGGAAGGTGGAAGAAAAGCAGATGAATTTTTGCCCTGAAGTCCCTCTCTTACTAAAGATGAAAGGTTTTATCACTTTAAAACACTTTATAATGATATTTACTATTTTGTTTCAGTTTCTTATAAAATAATACATATATTTTAGTTTTTTCCCAAAACTATGATAGTCCTAAAATTTCAGATACTGTGCATGTAAATACGTGGAATATAGGGCAGTAGAACAAGAGGCTTATTAATGAACATCTTTAATCCTAATTATTTTCAGTGAGACTTTAGCCATCTCATATAAAGGTAATTAGTCTGCTATGAGTACACTCTGCATCTTTTATTGTGACCCTGATAGAGCTAATTTGACACTGATGGTTCTAAAAGAATTCCTTTTTTAGCTTAGCTTGTTCTTCAAATTTCCTGATTACTAATTAGTAAGCTTTCTTGATTATCTAGACCCCAGTTTGCAGAATGTACTCATTTCCTTCAAAGGAAGCCAGTTCTTTGTTCATTTTATTTTCAGTAGTTTTGTTTTGTTTTGCCTTGTTTTATGTACTGATTTTTTGTATTCCCATGATATTTTATCCTATAGGTTTAATTTTAATAGTTTTTTAAATAAAATAGGCAAAATGTGATAGTATCCACCAAAAATTATTTATAATTATTCAAAAAATTCTCAACTTTAAAAACAAAGTAGCAATTTAAACATGTAAACACTCAAGAGTTTCAGATAAGTGATAAAAAAATTATATGGTATATGTAATATCTGCCCAATAATTGGATATTAAAATGCCATTATTGAAAAATACTAGAATTTAAATACTGGAAAAGTATAAACTTTCATCGTGATATATGGAGAACAGAATCTACAATTTAGATCCACAGAGTGAAAAATAGGAATTTAAATGCCATTCACTTTCGTAATGAGTTCTTTGGCTGAATTAATTTTCTTAAATAAAATAGAGGAAATTCCCATTTTTAAAATTATAATTTTGTCAGAAAAATATTAAATCAGTTTTAATATTATTGAACCAAAGATTGTAACATGATTTAGACATGATTATCAGAATTCTACATAGCTGTCTTGCTTGATTAGAAAAAAAATTGAAATTATTTGGAGTGTTTGCTCAGCATTATTTTTGATAAAGAAAAACAAATAAAATAGTTTATTAGAAAGTTATATCAAAGATAGCTGGGATTTTTATAAACTTATTTTTCTTAAAATAGCTTTTGTTAGTTTTTGTGAGTTCTTGCTACTGCATGCCTGATGCCTCCATTAAGATGTATTCATCTATGCTGCTGAGATTTTAACAAATATAACTTCATTGACAAGTTCTGGGTGATAATCAGAAAGAAAATTTTATCAGATCAATTGGAATCTGTAATTATGTAAAAGGTAATTAATAGTTTCTAAAATAAATTTATGAGTGGATATTTTATGTTTCAGGTATTGATTATTAGGTCATAATTCAAACATTATGGATTATGCATAATATAAATTTTTTGAAATGTATTTATGTTCTTTAAATGGAACCATGACAGACACAGTTGTGTAAAATATTGAAGAAGGTGAAGAATGGCAAATCACTCAGATTACAAGCAAATAAAATTCTTATAATAATCATAGTAAAATTAATAATGCTTGTCCTTAAATGCATCAAAGACTCTAGAGAAACCTTAATTGCTGGGGAAATGTGATAATTTTCTCTAATGATACTGCTATATTCTAATACATCCACATCAGAAACAAGGGCACACAGTTCAAAACATTGTTGACTCTAAAGTACCAGGAACTCTCCTGTGCATTTACCGCTGTAGTTTGTTGAACAAACTGCAATCAGAAACAGACTACCTTAGAGGAAAGCCAACTGGTAGACACAGAAATCAGATTCTGAACTTAGTTTTAAAATCTTCTTTAGACAAATACAACAGCATTTGATAGGCTAATAAAGTAACAGACAAAAACACCAGTATAGTATGTATGTAAATGAGTGCAGTTGTTTTTAATTGTTATTTTTTTTCTTTTTAAAAAACCCCATCAAGACTGGCAGATCTACTGTGAATCAATGAGGCATAGCTAAATTTCTGGATTTCTCAGGGAGAGAGATGGTTTGGGTAATGAACTATAAAAGTATATATAATTGAGCTATTGGCAGTATGTAATGTTTTAGCATAATGTAGAAATCCTCATTGTGCTACAGGTAAATGGGAAGATTCTTCTCAGTATATAGGCAGTGAAAATTTGGCTATCTAAATTTGTAGACAATAAAACAGTTTTCTTTCTTTTACTTTTTGTTTTGTTTTGTTTTTGAGCCAAAAGGCCAGGAGATGAAAGAATTAGAAAACAAATGTGTTGAAGACAAAAAGATGAAGAGGTAGTAGAAATTATAAATGGTCACTTTAGCAAACACACTGGTAATGGAAGAAAGTCAGTAATTAACAATCAAAAACGGGGGGAAAATTGCAGTCTACTTAATTCAGAAAAGCTCATAACATTCTATAACTTATATTTGATTGAGGGTAAGGATGGTTCAGCCAATTTACCTGGGGTTTAGGAGCTCTAGAAATACTTCCAAGAGAAGTTCTAGGCACCCTAACTAAGGCAAGATTAAACACTAAAGAGTAAATAACATATTTTATTTTCATTTACAACATAGTTTATCTGTTATTGACTTTCATATATGAAGCAGCTCATCCACCGCATTCAAAAGAGTATGGTAATCAGATAAACCATACTGTTTTCTAGTAGATCAAAATAGTCTCTATTTGCACTAATCAACAGAGTACAATGCATTGTAAAATAAGTCCTCTTCTGAAGATAACTAATTCTGTCTAGGGAAAAAAGAGCCTGAGTATCGCTATGTGGCTTGAAAACTTTAGAAAATGCATGAAAAAAATTTTTTTTCTACTCTAAATGGAAGTATAGATTTTCCCAGACCTCATCAGTCTGTGGGTTTTGATAAGATTGTGGCATGGAAACAAAACAATTTACACATGGACTCATAATGCCCCTGGAACCACTGCTTCCTTGGTCTCTCTGGATCACTTCATCAGTCTTCTGTCTCCTTCTGAACAATTTACATGTCAATATCTCCGTTTATCCTCCAGCAGAGTTGATTCTATTAGCACTCCTTCAGTCTATCAGACATATTTGTGAATGTCTGAACCTTAATATAAACTACGTTCAAATCCCTTCCTATGAAGTCTCTGGGTCCCATTCAAATGGGAACATTTGCAAAATAAGTGCTTAAGTGACATCAAATAGTTCTTGATAATTAATGAACACTTTGGCTTCCAAGAACACACAGACAATTTTTAAGGAGGTTCAGGTAAGTAAGAGTTAAATGTTACCTCTGATTCAACCAAAATACATCTCTTATGTTTTATATTGATTCTTTTATTTTTTTCTGTCTTGACTGAAGTAAGTCTTGACTGAGAAGAGTAAATTTAATCTATCACCAAATCCCTTTAGAAATTTCCCTAAATAGATAAATTGTATTAAGAGAGGAGGCATCCAAAAAATGCAAAGGAAAAGGGTTTGCAGAAATGACCAACAGCCGGTTATAGATTAACCACACCCTATAGATCTTTAAATGGCCTTCTAGAAACTCTTGCCACACCTAATAATCTGTAAATAGATAGAACTGGTTGTCGGAATTCCTTCCCCCTTGCAGCTTCCACTCGAAACGCCCCCTCCTATTCTGAGTTAGGAAGTGCACAGAGACCCTCAGACAAAGGAATCACACGCTCCATGCATGGAACACTACTGAGGCATATAAACTGTAATAAGCTAACCGGGCCAAGCTTGTGCACTGGCCTAGTAAACTCTGCTTCCTCTAACAAAGTTTTCTGAGCGTCCAAATTTTCCTCCGTCGGGTGTCGCTTCCTGCAACAGATTCTGGAGATACACTTTCTTGCGCTATTTATAACTTCATCAATTCAATTCTAGATGGTAACATCCAGACAGAACATTATCTACAATTTATGCCAATTTTTATAGAATATCTTTTAATGAGAGACAGATGCGGCAAGATAAAAATTCTGGAAATTCTTTGGCACCGAAAGAGAGGCTCTTCTTGGCTTGGGGAGTGGTAGAGCCAGAATCCAAATAAATTAGACTGTAGAGATGACTTTTCCAGCTTGCTTATTCTTTTAATTTATTTTCTACCCTTTAAACTTTCATTCTCCTTCCTTTGCTTATTTTCCTCCAACTGTTTATGAAATGCTTGTGTTACTAAAGGCTCTATACTTGCCCTCTTCATTATTCTTTATATGAATAATCTCAGCATTCTCAAACACACAACCTTCTACTTGCCTCTTACATGATATTGAAGAGCAAATTTGTGTGGGATCATTTTCAAGAAGTTCAAACAAAATATTTAATAGCCTCTTTACCTCGCATGGGAGTCCCAAACCCTTCTCAAAATTAAAATGTTCAAACTCAACTTGTCATTTTTTTCTCTCTATTTTACAATATATGCTCTCACTTAGAGAGACAGATCTAAGTTTGAATTCTCACTCTGCTACTTTAGTCTTTTATGGATTTCTCTATGCTTTCAAATCTTTATAATACTAGGAAAATAATACCTATGTCATAGTATTGTTTAAATATGGGATCTTATTTTGAATGAGTCAAAATCGAGATTAAATAAATGGTTGTTATTGTTATTATGATCGGTAATAGTACTGTTATTATTGTTAATAGCCTCAAAATTCACCCAGATAGATATGTAGAACTATTGTGTTCTCATAGACTCCTCCAATATTCATCTTAACAAATAAATCTTTCATGAAATAGCATTGACTCTCTCCCTTAACATACTGCTTATAAGGGATCAACAGAAATCAAGATTTGAGATATATATACCTATAAAGCCATTAATTAGCAAGATAATATAAATATAGATGAAAATATTGCATTGTGTGTCATATGAGACTCTTTATTAACTGATCTCAACAGATGCACCCCTCCAGGCTCATTTCTTTCTATAAATGTCAGGAGTTTTCTCTGATTAGCATAATTAAAACTCACCATTTGCTAAAAAGACTCCATATGACATATGATACTTTCTTTTTTATGAAATACTTTCCAATATCTTCTTATGGCACTTATACTACTCTATTACATATTCTTTTGCAGTATTTATATCTACTAGACAGTGAGCTCCTTGAGTACAAGAACCATATATTTTTTGCCAGTGTAATTTCAAAATCTTAGTGCAATTCCTAGACATTAGCTATAATTAACTAATGTCTGTTGAGGCTTCCTTTTTTTTCTTCTATATCACTAATTCATGGCCAGACCATTCTTATATAGTGTTAAAAAGATCTCATTCCAAAACAATTAATTTGCCAATGGGAATATATAGAAAGGGAATATGTAAAGGAAGACTAAAAAACAGAAATCTAAAAATAAAAAAAAGTAGATCTCTTTTCATACTTTGGATATTGTTTTTACCAATTCACATTTAATGTTTATTGAAAGCCTTGGATATTTCTTGAGGTAAAAAGAAACATACTTTTGGGGACTACTTTCTAAAAGTGTCAAAAGACCTGGAGGAGACAATTCTGTAATCACCTAGTAACTGTGATGACGAAGTAGAGAAATAAATCAATCAGAGAAAGAAAAATTAAGTTATTTATATATGAGATTTTGATGCTCAAAAACACACAAAGTTAAAACATAAGTGTATATGAAAACACTTAATGGTTTTACATCAGCAGATTGTTTATTTAATGCTCTGCTTTTTAAAACTATATGTAAAATCAACATTTAACAAATTAAGAAAATAAAATTTATGTGAGTAGCAATAAAAATCAATAATAATTTATTGTGTTAAGATCATGTACCAAGAAAAGGTATATTAAGTAAAATCTTACCTAATGCTATACATAATTCCACTAATTATTTTGAATGTTTAATTTAAAATGGGCAGTATAAATAAAACACATTATAATTATAATCAATTTAATACAATTTATTACTGCTCTTTCCATTTTTGATCTGTAAAAACTGTTCAGTTTTACTTTATACTTAAAGCAGTTTCATGTTTATAGAGCACTATACAAAGCATTACATAGAGATTTTGTAGATGTTCTGTTTAAAAAACCACCACTGCAGGAACTACAAAAGCTGGACAGAAAAAGAAGAAAAATATATATATTTAAAAATCTGTTTGAAAGCATTGGAGGGTTACTAAGTCTGCATGGGCTTGAAGGGAAGAAGAGACAAGCTTTCAGAAATATAATTTGATGGCAGCAAAAGAAGAAATCAGTGTATTTCTAGGACATCTCTAATTGCATTTTTGATAGCTCGCTAAACTAGAAATTAAATTTAATAAATGCAATAGAAGTAAGGAAGTGATTATCTGCACTAGTATAGACCTACGTTCTAAGCATCTCTATTACTATTTCCCAGCTAAGTTGTATGAAACTCAAGACATCTGCCATCAGAATAACTTGACTCTTAGGCTTGTCTTAAACATCCAAAAAGAATTTTTGAAGAGAGAATTTCATACATTGGCATGGAACAGTGTAAGGCAGGAGTGTAAGTACTGGACAGTAGCCAGTTAGGAACCAGACCACACAGCAGGAGATGAGTGGTGAGTGAGTGAGCAAAGCTTCTTCTATATTTGCAGCCGCTACCCAGTGCAAGTATCACCACCTCAGCTCCACCTCAGATCATCAGGCATTAGATTCTTATAGGAGCAGCAGTCTCTGGTGCCAAAAAGGTTAGGGACCACTGGCTAAGGTGCTTTCTATTACTTATTCTATTACATATATGGTGTGACTATATACTAATATGTTGCACCGCTTTTCTCCTATGACTTAATATTTCTTCAAAAATGATTCAGTTGCAACCACCATTCAGAGTACAACATCTACAACTCTAGAAACACAGCGATTCTAGTCCTACTGTGTCAGAATAGGACACTGATTTTACAATTAGTTCACTCCAGACATGAACCTGGAAAATCAGACAAATGCAAGAATCATATAATGAAGAATCATGCGGTCATGAGGAAGGCTTCCCGAAGCTTTTCAAATGAACAAGTTTATAAGTTGTTATGATTGCGGAATGTCTTTTGCAGGTTGTCTCACTGAGTTTTTTAGACATAATTGTCACATAAGAATATTTTAATAAATATTTTATCTTGGTTATTCACATGAAAAAGCCAGATGATTATGCCAATCACATAAAATTATGACTATATGAGCCAACAACTCTTGACTCTTGACTCTCCTAGAGAAGACTGTAAATACTCTTTAAATAATGAATACAATAAAATTTAAGAAAAATACTTGGTAAACTGATAGTAAAGGCCATCTGAGAAAGCTCACCTGAAACATGTTAACCGATTAAAACTTTGGAAACAGTGTATTCTAGACCCAAATACAATTTTCCCCAAGATTTACACACCACCTCCTAATCAGGTAATTAAATTAAATCAGGTTGATCATAACTGAGGATACTCCTGGGACTAGCCACTACCAAATAAAACCAAAATAAACCTGGGAAAGTAATCAATAAGATTGTGTCACAACAGGTATGTGGGAAACAGAGATATTCCACAACTTTAATATCCTTTGCATTAGTTTTGCTGGTAGAGTTTATTAGTTTTTTTATTTTAACATGTTATATATCTTCTAACAATAATTATTCTAAACAATTTAATACATTTAACACATATTAAACAATTTAATGTTAAATCAATCTCTTTTTTTTTTTTTTAGCAATTTCAATTGTGGGTGTGTGTGCGCGCACATTCAGGACAGGACATAGTTCACTTATTGAAATATTATTTAATAAATTAGACTGTCATTACTGAAAAAACGCCATTATTTGGTCCATGTTAACATTCACAAGCATTACATTTCCTTAACAATTTGAGCTCATTATTGACTATTATGTCAATTTTATAACAATTGAATTGAACCATTATATGTCCTTTGATGAATAATATTCTAAAATCTTTCATTCTCATTTTTATAAATTTAGCTAAAAATTATTTCAAATTATTACAGAGATCATTTAAATATTACATATATATATTTAAAATGATAAAATATCTAAAACATGGCACATAATATATTATACTCAGTATAAGGGCATGCATTTTTATGATCTGCAATTAATTTTAAAATAACTACCACTATACATTTAAAAAGAGTCACACCATAAAGAAACAAAATGTAAAGAGCGGATCAAATATATCTTTCTTTGAAATATAGAAAAATGTTATATACCTAGCCCTGCTTTTAGTCTTAATTGTAAAATTTTGTTAAATACAAAAGAAAGAAGACATCTAAGGGACAAAAATTTTAATTTTTTAAAATCTTCTGAGTATCAGATTTACTATTCAAATAAAAAATTTCTTGTCTTTTTTTTTATTAAAATAATTAACCAAAAAATGGAATGAACATATTTTTAATTACAAATAACCACCAAAAAAGATCCAAATCCAAGTACACCATAACAAGAGAATTATAATTTGGCAATAATTTTTGGTGTTTGGGAACAAATCAGAAGAACATTATTAAAGAAAAAAATCTACTCTCTAATTATAGTTAAAACCTGCCCAGATTTATTATATAGTGTGAGAAGAGTTGACAATTTTCCTAATTGAGAGCTTTTGGTTAGAATAAAAATGGAAATACATTAATGCTTAAAGTTTTCCAGAGAAATGCTATTGTTAGCAATAAGTGTATTGCTGCCAAGATGTGGATGGTGTGAGTCATCTTGTGTAATGACTGATGTATTCCTTTGGCAGTCAGATACCATCCAGCCTGAATGTGGAAGCACTGAAGGTCCTTGGCAGTGGCAGCTGTGTTTGTGTATAGAAGCTGAGAGGTATGATTCAGGCAGTCGGAAACAGACCTAATCAATGCTAGGATCCTTTTCTTTATGACATAGGCTTTCAGATTTTGTAGAATGAAGTTCAACTCAAAGATACATTTTAAGTATGTATTATCTTTCTACTTATTTAAAAATAAGTACATAAAAACTAGTCGAAGACCATTTTGGCAGCAGAAAAGACAACCTAACACCATAAATTGTCTCCTTTGTAGAAATATAAAGCTCTTATAAAACCATTATATTTTACTCTACAGCTTAGCTAAATATGAAGAAAAATAACATAAAAGTGACATATAAAAGGACAAGTTCAATGTTTTAGAAAATCACAGTTTATCATATATATTTTAATCTTTTAGATTCTGTGGCAAATTTAGAAAGACCTTTGCGAATAAGGCTGGTGATATACATTTGAAGCTGGAGAATAATACTATTTTTCAGTTTGAAGCAAATATCACTATAAATTATTTCTTTCATATATACACATTCGTATTTTAAAATATGAAAGGAGCTTATGAAGACACTAGTAAGAAAATATTTTAAATTCAAAATATTGATTCCAAATAAAATATAAACTATTGAGACAAATATCAGAAAAAGTAATCTAAGAATATATAAGATTGTAAATTTCATATGAGTCTCAATGGAAAGCTTTTAATAAAAGTTGGCTTTCTTCTTCAATACTTAGTCCAAAACCAAATGCAACTCAAAATTTTTCTTGTGATATTAATTAGCTTTGACAAGAGACCACTTACACACACACACAGCCAATAAGAAGTTTTAGGTTATCAAAATCAATAGTTTAATATTCACTTTTAGAGCACTTAGTTTATTCATAGTACTTGATCCTCACAAATAATTATATAAAAGAGAAATAAAACCTCATGGTAAAAAAGTATTTGAATGATATAAAGTTGATAGAATTAACAGAAATAGATTTGAAACACTCCTACAAAAGTTAGCAATAATTAAATTAAAACCAAAAGAGACAGTCATTTAAAGAGAAGAATCCAAATTATTAATCAAAAATGGCTTCAGACTAAAATTCATCACATTTCATACATAATGTAATATATTTGCTGAGTGCCTATGAGTTAATAATATTATCTGCTGTGAAATGGAGTAATATTCTCTTCTTTCTTTCTTCTCATGATGCTTTAGGGCACTGGTTCTCAAATTTTCCCATATATCAAAATCACCTACATGGCTTATTAAAGGACAAATTTCTGGCTACCACACTGAGAGATTCTGATTCAATAGTTCTAGGTGGGCTTATATTTCTAACAAGTTCTCAGAAGTCAGTGAAGCTCTTGCTCAGGCAATTACATTTGAGAGCCACCACTCTAGAGTAATGATTAAAACTTCATTGGGATCAAAATTTGGAAAGAAAATGATGGAGGGAGGGAGTATTTCAAAACAAAACAGGAGCCAGCTCAAATCCCACTGGCCTAAGGTAGAACAACTTGATCGGCAAAATAAAGTCTTATTGGATTATAAACCAGAATACAAAATAAATACTGATGAGTTCTTGCTTATGTGAATGTTTGAACAGGTAGATAATTGGAGGAAAATAGTCAAATCTCCTTTGTAGAATTCCAAATAATTTTTATACATACTCTGCCCTCAAAGAGATGAAAAGTAATTCCCCATCTTTGAGTGTGGGCTGCACATAGTGATGTTCTTCCAAAGAACAGAGCATGAAAAAGAGGTAAAAAGTGTAATTTTAGAATGGGGAAAGCTGACAAACACTATCTCACCCCTCAGCCAAGTGATCAACAGCTAACATCAAAAGTGATGTCATTTTGACAGTATGTACCCTTGATAGTATGTGATGAAAATGACATTTTACTTCTGTGATCTTCCTCCCAAAAACTCATGAGAACAAAATCAGACAAATTCAAGTCGAGAGACATTCTAAAAATATCTGATTATTCAAAGCTGTTAAGATCAAGCTTGAGGAAACAAAGAAGGTCTCAGAACCTGTCATAGTCAAGAGGAACATAAGAAGAAATGAAGCCTAAATGTGAACATGATATCTTGAATAAGATTTTAGAGCACAGAAAGGACATTAGGCAAAAACTAAAGATATCTGAACAAAATATAATAATGTATCCATAATGGTTAATTAATTATGACAAATGTATCATATCAATATTAACATATAAACAATAAAGGAAACTGGATGTGAAGTATTTACAAACTCAGTATTATCTTCACAACTTCACTGTAAATCTAAAGTTATTATCAAATAAAAAGTTTATGGCAAAGAAAAAAAGAGCAGTGAAGATGAAAATGGTTAAGAAACTGGGAGACTGGGAAATACAGACTACCATGTCATCTTTTATAGTCTTTTTGGGTCTCAAGAGAGTTTCTAGTGAGTGAGTCTCATTTATTTTCATGGGTTTTTAGTTGTTTTCCCAAATCCATTTCCCTTTCACCTGAGAACTACCCTAGTTTTCCCTTAGGTAATCAAACCTTCCCAATTGAACCCATATTTTTTTTTTCAAGAAACTGACACCCCCTTGGTTCAAGGAGTGAGCCTGCTGTGGCTGATACGGCTGAAGTCTAAGATAATAAGCTGGATTTGATTTTCAGAGCCACAAATATTGACAAGTGTAGGATCTAATTAAAACAGTCAGTCTGAGTAAGACCAGCATGGGAGATTTCTTGGGGGAAAAAAATCTACTGAATACGATGGTACAGAAATATGACATCTGAAATCACTGTCGAAAATCCCAACACAATGGGATCCAGCTATCCAGCTATTGAATCGAGCTGACACTACTGAGGAAAGGAAGGAAGGAAGGAAGAAAGGAAAGAAAGAAGGAAGGGAAGAAAGAGAGGCAGGTGAGGAGGGGTTAGGGATGTCAGGTGAGCAATAAAGAGGACAGTAATAGCAGCAACGACAATAAAAGGTTACTGATAATATTATTGAATTTCATAGACCAAACCAACCCAGAAGAAGCCATTCTATCTCCGGACTCGCAATTACCTAGACTAAGTCCTCCATATTGTTTAAGTAAATTTGAGTTAGAATTTTTGTTACATGCAACTGGAAACATTGTAAGTGATTAAAAAAATATATATATATTCTGCAATAAAGATATCAACTGAACATATTTTAATATATATAATAATTTGAAATAGATTTTTAAAGAACAAGTGATATAGCATTTAACTAATCTGTAAAATAGACAAATCTATTAAATTAAAAATCTACAAAAATCTATAAAATTTCAGCTACACTGAAATGTGGAAATAAGTTTACCATAATTTTGTGACTGTTATCAGATTCTATCTTCTCTGCTTCAAATAAATATGTATTATACTTCATACTTCATTTGCTTTTTAATTTTTAGGCACAAAATTTTAAACCTTTGCATTGATCTATTAACTATTAAACTGTGTTAAATGTATGAAATGTATAATATTTAATATAATAATATTAAATTTTGATAAAATTTGAAAGCATTTTAAATGTTATGATAATATTCTTTTTTTAAATTTTATTTTATTATTAGTTATAAGTACACGGTACATTGGTTAGACATTTATTTAGTTTATGGAAATGACCTCCCTGATTACTCTATCTTCCCTCTGGATTTGCACCTAGCCATTACATCACTGATGACTGCATTCCCTATGCCATGGTCCCCATCCCCATGACCAACTATCAACTACTAATTTGCACTTCTTTAACCCTTCACCCCTTTCTCCCAGTCCCCCAAATCCCCTCCCCTCTACCTGTCACCAGATCGTCCTCTATATTTGTGTCCGTTTTTGATTGTTTTTTTCTTTTTGTTCCTTAGATTCTGCATATAAGTGAAATCATATGGTATTTATCTTTCTCTGTTTGACTTATTTAAATGTTGTGATATTTTTAATAATGATTTATACAAAAGTGGCCAAGTGGTTCACAAAATTAATTTGTAAAGATAGTCAAACCGTATTTAAAATGGAAGATATTTCAATTAGCATCTGGATTCAGGTACTATGGGAAGGCTTATTATTAAGGACTGGCAAGGACAACACGATAGCAGAAGATTTGGCAGTGTGCCTAAAACGATATATTGAATAATTTGACTTTTTCTGTTGTGAGAAAATATCCTTTTGGCAGGTATCATTAACTGAGGATGTTTCAGAGAGGCCTAAGAGACCTTGGGAAGAGGAACGCTGATGCAAAATCAGCCCCCGGAGACCATAGATTTAATTAAACTTCAGATAAAAAATGTCCGTCAACTAAAGTGCAATAATAGCTAAATGAAATCAAAGAAAAAGGTCCTGAAATAAACACTCGAGTTCATGCAGGATACTACCAGACATCTTTCTTTGAAAAACTTTTGAAAATATAAAATGATGATGAATCCCTAGGATTGTTTGAAAAAGTATGCTTTGCACACACCTTCATTTAGACGAAAGCGGGAAAGAGCAATGCTGGATGTACCTCTCTCTCCAGTATAAGGTTTGGAATTAGATGTGGCTGTTTTATGTGATTTCCTCAGTCTCAGTGCTTTGAGAGACATATCTGTTACTTTCATCAGGAGAGCTAGGCAGTTTATCAGTGGCTGGCACAGAGATACATGTCATGATTTACAGGGTTCTGATGCTCTAGAGAATTCTTTGTCTCTCTGTATTGACCTCATGTTTGGAACTGTAAAGAAGCAAAATGATATAGCCATTCATTTTTCACTTCATTTTCCTGCTTCAATTCAGATTCCAACATCCCAATAAGTAGAGGCTGACAACTCTGACAAGCGTTTCAAGCATTTTGCAATGTAGGCAAAGTTCAATAGTGTCTCGTAGGGATGACATTGGCTTGGGTATCACCTTTTACCTTTAGACTGAACTGAGAAATTAATAAAAGGATATAAAAGCTTAACACATTATCCCACTTTACGGTCTCAAATAGCTAAAACATTTCATAACAAAACTTTATTTTGGCTGTTTTTATAATGACTCAATTTATGCAGCCAAGAAATTCAGTGCACTTCAGTTTAATTCTCTCACCAAAAATATTATGAAAAGCAATGCTTGATAAATTAGTTACCACTTAATCTTGAAGTCTTAATTATCAAATTCTTTAGTGTCACTTCTGAGAGTGATGAGGCTTTGCCATTTGTTATTGGATCTCCATTACCATGATATTTTTTGTGAAATAAATAAGAATTTAAGCCGTATATATTACTTCACTGATTTGCATGTTTTTCTTACATATGTAGTTTGTATACTACCTATGTTTGGGATATTAAAACATATCACTCAAATATAACTAATAGCTACAAGGGAATGAATAGCTATTTATTTTACTTTAAGCAGTTCCATTTATCACATCAGTCAGCTTTAGACTTCCCTGGTTAGATACAACCCCTAAATATGTTTTTCTTTAACAATTTCTTTTAAATACAAAACTGTTGGTTAATTTTTAAAACTAGGAGTAATGGGATAAAAGATGTTATAAAAACAACTGCTTTAATATTTTCACAAGTTGCAGCAGCCAGCATATTACAATGACGTGCATGAGTCTAATCGAAGAGAACCTTACTGACTACTGAAGTTTTTAAGTTTTTGTAGAATATTCTAGGCATTAGGTTCTTCTTGGTTGTGTTCTTTTTCCCTTATTTTATCAATTTGGTGGCATTTCCGTAAGGGAACGTGCCATTTTCACTAATTTTCCAAATATTTAAAAGTTTTACAAATGCTACTTTTCTTCTTTCACAACTTTCTCTCTGCCCAGATATACCAACTCCCTCTCAATTCTCACAGACAAAATCCTCTTTAAATTTGCACACATATGCATGTGCTTATATGCTCTATCCCAGTGATGTGTTTTCCTTTGTTTTTAGAGTCATGACCTAAAGGGACAAGACCCCTGGTCTGCTCTCTTTTCGTTTGTTTGTTTTTTCTTTCCTGAAGAAAATTTATGTCTTCCTTTCGCTGATTATATTATGCCTAATGTATATAAGCTGCTTCCAGGAAAAATTTAAATGTAGGCAGTTTGTTTGGAAATGGAGTGGAACTTCAGAGCATTTAATTTTTTGAGTGTTCTCAGATTGTTGTTACTGGCCTGTGCTTGGATTTTTGAATTCAGATTGTGCATTTATTTAAATAGCTTGAAACAACATTCAGACAGCAAACCAAGTGTTTGACCTTAAGGCTAATAGAAACTTATTTTTCTTTTGAGAAAGAACTAAAATCTCCACAGAAGCCACTCTCAGCATCTCTATTTAGATCATAAATTGTGCAGACTCTGGGCTCCCAGTGATCATGTTGACCTATGAGCGGCACTCACTCCCATTTCATGGACAGATGACCTTTCTGCTCAAGCCTTACTGGGAAAGACCTGATAGCTTTCTGACCTTGCTTGCTCCAAGGACCATCCATCTTTGGCTGCTCTGAAAGATACTACATTGCCTTATGCCCGTCAGGATTTAGTTCTGCCCAAATCGGATGTAGATAAAGTATCTAGTAACTAATATCGTGACTAGATTCTAAGTATGTAAAAGTGCTTACGACAACTTAATAAAGAATGCTTGCTTCCATTTTAGCTTTGGCTCCACCATTCAAGTCTTGCCCCATAAATGCGCTGTGAATATATAACAAACCAATCTGAATTTGCCTTGAAAATTGAACTGAGAGATTTGTCCAAGAAACTCCGTGTGTTTGATGGTCCATGAGTGCCCTCCACAGGGTGCAAAGCAGATTTTTTGTTGTTGTTTCTCTGCTTAATTTTCTTGAGTGTTCTGTCTCGGATCATTTCTGTATTAGAGAAAATTCATAAAGGCTTGCAAAGAAATTAAATTCCTTGATCTAATTTAGTGAAGGTTTAATCATTTAAGTTAGGAAGCAAAATGTCAATGCCAGGCTAACCCTAACTCCTACTGTACATCATCCTGCTGCATCCAATTGCTTGATAAGGAGATTCTGAAAAATGTTACTCTGCTTCTTGAACAACAGGTAATGGATTTTTAATAGTTTTTTTGAGCTGTTCTTTCTGTAGGAAATTGAGTTAAGAGCGCAAATGTTGGCAATTATTCTTGTACTCCGTGGCATTTGTTTGGAACTAGTACTTAATAAATCTACTGCAGCATTGATACTTTCTAGACCCTTTATTTCCAACCCCCTACTTAGAGTCCTCATAAAATAAACTTCCTCCTAATTTCTTCAAGGGACTATTGTAGGACACAATTTAACTAAGGGACAGCAAAGATCGAGCCATACCCATATTTACTGATTTTATAAACTAATAATTTGAGATGGATAGAAAAAAAATCGTTTTTTTCTGGATAGAAGATCCAGAAAAATGGATAGAAGAAATAGAAGGAATAAATAACATTCATATTAGAGGGTAATTCCTTTTGAACAAATAATTACTTTTCTGTTCATTCCTTTAGAGTCAGTCCTGAAGAGAAAATCAGGCAAACCAAAATGAAGGAAACCTAATGTTTTGATGAAAAAATGGCTCTTAACCACTGAAAACTTAACCACTGAAAACGTATTGTCTTAAGGACAGATGCTGAACAATCGTATTTCTCTAAATAGTAAAGGAAAGGAAGACTTGCTGGCAACACAAGTGCCATCCCATGTTTGACATGAGACAGCCCAGGAAACCTCCACCCTCTCCAGCATAGTCCCTGGCCCCATCAAGCCTGAGGACCAGCAGTGCTGAGATTCTTATGGGCTTAGGGTTGCTCCCTGAGCCCTTGACCAGGGCTGCTCCTTTCACAATGAAAGCCATAAATGCCACACAGGTGCCTAGAGTGAGATGGGCAATATGCCCCTGCTTTGGTAAAACACACACGTACATACACACGCACACGTATTTACTCGATATGGAAAAATATTTAGTTAGCCATAAATTCCATTTCCTAATTATGGAAAAAAAAAACAGAGTAAAAGACAAAAATAAGAAGGCTGATTAGTGAAATGAGCTCTGCCACAACCAGGATACCGTCTGGAATATCTTCAAAAAGATAACTTAAGGATGTGTTTTAGTTGACTTCACAGTGACTGACAGAATTAACCTATAAAGTAATTTTAAGAAATTTGAGTTGGTTAGCTGTGTCTTCTATTTTTAATAGAAGACAGCACATTTATAAGCTATAGGGGCCCAGGCTTCTTTTTCTTGGGCTACACCATCTGAAACAGGTGGTTCTCAAGGTTGCTGCAGGTGGGGTAGAAAGCGTAGAAAATATTGCAGGATAACTTTTGAAAACAAGAACTGGAGGTGACTTATCACCTCTGCTCGCAAACTATTGGCCAAAACTCAGCCAGTAGCATCCCGTGATGACTGCAGGTGGCAGGGGTGGAGGGATGGTCTGATAAATGTCTTTTTGTGTCTCTGGGAGGAAGAAATGGTCTGTGCAACTTTGCCCCTGTCCCACCTTCTTCTATAGAATAAATACCTAAGTACAATCTAAGCACATTGCCTTCACTTTGGGCTAATTCTCCTAGTATTATACAAATCATTATTGCTTTTTTGACACAGTTGTTTTTGCTTTACTTTCAATATTTTATAATGCAAGCACTTAAATTTAACAATTGACTACTTTTCCTTCGTCTTATTTCAAAACACTTTATCTAACAGGTTCAGGTTTTTTAGGTTATTTCTAAAGAAACAAAGCTCTGGGAAAAGCTGTTAAAGTTCAGTTTGCAATACTTCACTAAATTTAGGTAGAAGAGTTAAGAAGAAGCCCCTTAGAGCACTTACTGGGAATTGAACACTCAGACGTTTACTCCAATTTTATAATAATGAGATAAAGCAAAAGAAATTCTTGTCAATTTAATAGAAAAGTCATCATCAGAGAGAATTCTGTTGGCTTTGAGTTTTGCAGAAAGGTATGTTTATTGCTTGATTAAATATTAATATGATTAGAAGTCATGATCTTTAGTAAAATCCCATTAGTAACCCACAGTGAAGTAAAAACAACTTCAGTATTATTTGTAATGTGTTTAGAATTATATAACTAAAGGCTCAAAAGTAAAGACTTGAGTTTCCTTCCATATAGAAGCCATGGACCAGAGGCTGCCATGATACAGTGCCAGAGTCAAGGGGAGATTTAATATGCAAGATATGAAAAAGGAAGAGTTTCATTCTTCTGACAGCCTAGACAGTACAAAACCATATTTCAAATCTAAGAAGATCAAATTAAAGTTAAGTAAGTACATGTGTCTGTGTTAACCAATCAATCGTTATGATTCTACAGAATAATTAGGTAGAGTTGAATTGTAGCCTATCATAAACTGCTGATTAAAGAGTAAGAAGGGAAATTCAAAGACCTGGCTCTATTAATAACTCATCATGTGAACACAGATAAATGGGTAAGGTTCTTGGTACCTCCATTTCTCTGTGTGTAACATCAGGATAATACCTACTCAAACTTCATAGTTTTAGGATATTTTAATAAAGAATGCCACTTAAAACAAGTAAAGATTCAAGTAGGAAATACAGGAAAGATCAGTAATAACTGAACAAACAGTATAAAGACTGCTTGTCCATGGTGTCACTGATGTTGTCTATAAATACCAAAATATAAACTTAGCAAAACTGAATTATTAGTTAAAAACATGTTATGCAATTTAAAGGCAAGCTGCCAAGTTAGGTCAGTTTCTAGCTCAATGTTTATACTGTAGCAGCACTTAGCGATCCATTTCAATTGCTATTGTTAAAAAATGTCTCTAATCTATAGTATGTTCAGGCCATTTCTTTTTTTAATGAACTTTTCTACTTGAAAAATCATCATTCGAATTCCTTTATGAAAAATTTCTCTCTTGATATCTTAATTTAATAGGATGTATTTTCCAATGAGATAGCTAGAATCCAGAATTACAGACTACTAATTCTTTAAATCTAGTTTTCCTCATTATGGTCTAAGGTCAAGACATCCAGAAGGTTAAATCACGCATAATTTAAAGTCAGACACCTCTTAAAACCTGTTACATATATATTTTTCTTTTTTTCTTTTATTTATTATTATTATTTTTTTTTTTTTTGCTTCAAAGGCTTAAATAAAAAGCACTGTGAAAAATAATACCTCCTCTTTTTAGTTGTATTTTGAAATGAATAAGTATGAATAAAATTGGGATGATATTGTTCCTTGATAAATAAGATAAAACTCCACTACCGGTGTTCCCACGAAGAATCTAGGGATTTCAATGAACAAGATAAGCCTCTATGGTAAAACAAGATACAATTCAATTAAAACTGACACATCTTTCTAAATTGCATAAGGAAATACTGCATATCACACAGGAACTCTGTATCACACATATACCATGTAGGAGTAATTTATTTCAGATTTTTTCACATGCTACTCTTTCAAAGGGGATCCATGACTCCATACAGGATCTGACTGACAGTCCATAAGACCTCTTGCTTTTGTGTATCTATAACACAGGCACCCACTGTGCAAATTTCTCCACAAACCCGGCATTTATGTGTGAACTACACACACTCTGAACTGATGACAACAAGATATTTGTTGCACTTGGTTTCCAGGGTAACAACACTTTACAGGATCCCCACTTAGCCTGCTCTATGCGAAGCTGCTTTAAAATTGCCTTCAAAGGGCCCTTGTCTCCATCTGTAAGCCGAAGGTAAAATGCTGTGATGGCAGCTGCTAATGAGCTGCCTGGCCTCCATCAGGGCAGCCTAAATTTATTTCTGCTGTCCCCCTAGGGAACCGTCAAGCTGGAATATGAGTGAGAGGAGAAGAAATGATTGCCTCGTCCCAGGAGCATGGCACTCTCTCTAACACACTTGCTAATTTGATAGTTACAATAAAGAATGGATAGTTAAGGGGGAAAATCCGTGTACTTTTGCTGGTACTACCATGTCAGCTAAGTGTTTGCTTCCTAACTTTTCCAGTGGCAGCGCCTCCCTGCCACACTCTCTGTATGTGCCTGTGACTCTTTGTATTGTCAGTGGTGCTTATTCTTAATTGCAGATGTCACGCAGCGTACCCTTTCCAGAGGCCTCTGTTCCTTTGTTCCTAATCTGCCATTGACAATGAAGAATTTTAACAGCAGCTACTGGGAAGATAAAAACATATGTTTGAAATCACTGGCTTAAGACAATTTTTGTTCTGGTAATACTCGTTAATGGGTCACTGCAATAAGAGAACTAATAGCAGGTGTCCTCTGTTCACTGAGTCACACACCAGGGTCATTACTGTGAAGTAGAGCCACAGTAAGTTAAACTAAGAAGACCTGATTTTGAGGGACAGTTAGATAAATTCCACTGAGACTGGAGCAATTTGGTGAGTGATAGTATGCTTCTGGTTTCATATTTTGGGGATTGTTATAGTTCATTTAGAGGTAAGACTGCTGACTAAATTTACAAAAAGGAAGACAATCAGTTATCACTTTAATCGTACCCTCATTTACACATCCACTACAACTCATCTGACTGGACTTATTGTTTCTTACAGAACAATATTTAATCTAGTTACCTAGGACTTATACTACTATTCAATTACGAGAAAATAATGGTGAGATTTAGATCACTTAGGCTTTCAGAAGCAATTCACTTCTTAAGGAAAGCTTGAAGGAAGCAGCAGAGTATATTATGTGATATAAGATCGTATAGGATGTATGCAGATAATGTGGGGTCATGTGTGTGTCTCTGTGAGTGTATGTGTATATGCACAAGCACATTTGTATACAATTTTCTTCGATTCAGAAAGTTATAGAAAAATTATAATAAGAAAAGTATATTTATTTCTAATATAACTGAAAGTAATCCTTATGAAAGCATAGCTAGAGATAGTAGCTAATGAAAATAGCAGACATGGGAATATACCTGAAAACAGATTGAAAGGTGAATGAAGTGAGAGTCTCTAAAAAATAACAAAAGTGATTTTATGGATGGAAAAGGAAAAAACCGTGTGTGAAGAGAAGAAATGTTCCAAGTGCCATTCTTACATTTCCCCTCTTCTAAACTTTATGTTTTCTCCAAATGCCAGTGTAGCAGTGAGAGAAAAAATTGCAGGTTCTCCTTAAACATGAAGTTTAATGAGACACACAGCTGAAGACATTACAAAGATGGCAGAACCACTGGTGTCTTCTAAAAGAACTTAAGCTCATGCTCTAAAGTGAGGTTCTTTCTGCTATTAGAGTTCTCCAGAGAAATCCCACAATCTGCCATTGCAAGCTGTAGACCCAGGAAAGCCAGTAGTGTAGTTCAGCTCCAAATGTAAAAGCCTGAGGATGAGGGGGTCAGTGGTGTAAATCCTAGTTCAAGGGCAAGAGAAGACAGATGTCCCAGTTCATGTAGGCAGATAGGAAGCAAAAAGAGTACATTTTTCCTTCTTTTCAGGCCCTCACATAAAATTGCCTATCACTCCGAGTAAGATATTTAAAACTCCTTCCTTTGTGGATAAGATTAAGGATGCATGTAAATGGAATTTGGAGAAATGGGGAATATTGATCTCCTAGAGAACTAATGTATAGATATTTGTCATACATTATTCAATGCAAAATAATCAACATTTACCTTCTTTACTCTTCTCTGCCTTCTTTACTCTTCTCTATTTCTTTGTCAAATATGTTTACTTTTCTAGACAGAAAATTATTTCTGCCTCCCACCCCTTGAGGTTCCATCTTCTTCCTTCTCATCTGAATCCTCTCCTTCAATATAGTTATACTCCCATCCAACAGTGTATAATCTTAGATGACATCAACCACATGCCTACTGACCCAACTTCTCAAAAGGAAAGTAAGTTAACAAACAAATAAACAATGTATTTCTAATGTGTGTTCTAAAAGAATCAGAAATGATGCTCCTCAGTCAAGTCTCTCTGGAGAAGACCATTCAAGAAACTTCTCTGATTGTTATGCCAAGAGGAGGAGACTGTGGTCAAACACATGCACAGATGTGTATGTATCTTGATGCCATGGGAAATTTTAACAGCCACATTAATCACTGACTCGATGTTCGTCATTAAGAAAATTTCCAGTCAGATAATTCTACCATAAGAATATCTGCTTCATGTATCTAGTATTCTTAGAAATCCTAGGACAGTTAAACGGGTCAATTAAACCATATTCCAAGAAAGGCATGTCTAGAGAATTTGTTTAAAAGTACACTATCCCTGCTAATATTTATGTATATGTTTGTTTGTATCTATACTGAAACTTAGGTAAACTCTGATTCATTGTTAATAGATGGAGAAATAAGAGCCAAAAAAAAAAAAAAGCTTTATAATGAGATCTAAAAAGAAATAAAATCAAGACTATGATGGCATTAAGAAAAATAACATACAGCAAATAGTGCTAGCGATAGAAATGACCCTTTTTTTGTTTTGTTTTGTTTTGTTTTCCTGAAAATGCCTATATTCAAAGCCAGCTAAGTTTCCAAGAACTAGAGGTGGCCCTGGATTTTTGATATTTTCTCATTTTTCAGAGCAGTCAAGCAATATAAATCAATAAACTGTAGCAAAAATATCTCCAATGATAAAAAAAAAAAATGGCTGTGAAAGCCTTATCTGCAGACTTTCAAGCTGATTAGCATATTTATGGTTGTGACTGGATGACTTCCCTTCCCTCTGGAAATTATGAGGATCCCCCGTGTCCCCGTTACTTTTTCTCTATCCTCCAACTCAAGGCTTTCATTATCTTAGTCTCTCTCTACCTCAAGTGGTAGCTCTAATATCTAAATTCAGCCTATAGATTCATTTGTGAGTGTGGTGATTTAGCAAACAAAACAATTTTATAAATTGAGAAATTTTATTATAAAAGCCCAGTTTCCAGCTACTTTTGAAACAACTCAAGAAGGTATGGCAACACTAAACTGCTAGAAATGAAAGCCAGTTACCTCTGTAGACCAAAACTTTACTTTCTAATTCAACAATATCTTCATCACTACCGCTCATCCAATATCTGTCCCAGTTCTGCAGATTGAGTCACCTGAACAGCTTCCTAAAGCATTTCAATTTGGGGTTCTTAAACTTCTTGATCTTCTTTTTCCTCCAGCTTGTAGATTAATAAACTTAATTTTCACTTTTTAAATATTTTGTATATCTGGACTATAGGCCAATATTTTATCACTTAAAATTTACTTTAGTTCTTTAAAAATCTTTGTTAAGCTTGATAGGTATTTGGTAAAGCACCTAAAAATGTTACTGGGTAAGCAACCATACTATATTAGTAAAATGATAAAGTTTTATGGAGGTTGGTCCTTTTAGTTAACCTATTTCTAAACGTAAAATAGCTGAGATGAAAATATAGAGATTAAAGGAAAGTAGTAAAATCAAGGTCAGGGAAAATCAATGAAGCAACCACTAAAAACTGGGGGAAAAATGCCTTAGTCCTGTGTTTCAAGAGATTTGTTTAATTTTAATTTTTTTTTTTTTTTTTACATTTCTCGGAGAATGATGAAATAAAAGCATTGCTCTAAAGTGCTTTAAAAATATATGTCTGTTTGCTAATAAGAAAAGATCAAGTGTGTCAACAAATGCTCCTGGTTCTATATTGTTTAGTCCTTGATCCCAAAAGACTTGTAGAAAGTCAAAATAGCATTAGAAGATGTGGGCACAGCTCTCTGCTCTCTCACTGTCCTCAAGTGGCTGCATGAGAGAGAAAGAAAGTGAACTCTCTTCTGTCTCTTCTCATAAGGGCACTAATCCCATCACGAGGGCTCCATTCTCATGACCTAATTGCCTCCCAAAGGTTCCATTTCCAAATTCTGTTACACTAGTGTTTGGTAGTAGAGTTTCAATACATGAATTTTGGGGAGACACAAGTATGCTATCCAAAATGTTGGGTAAAAGGACATTTACATTTAACATTTTGATAGTTACTGAAAAATCATCTTCTTAGCATATTATGTTGATTTCCACATCCATCAATGATAGAACATGGAATACATACTTATTAATATTTTTATTTATCAGGAAGTTCTGAACTCAGTTTTCACTTTCTTAAGGGGACCTAAACTTACCACCTTTACCAAATCTAATTCTTCCCATTAGTTATGTCTTGGAAAACTGCTTGTCTTCTCTGGACTTAACTTGGTCACAGTTGTACATTTATTCCTGAGACCATTTTTTGGTGTCTCCTCAGCTAGACCCTAAGCTTTATAAACATGAAGAGATATTTTCCCTTGTTTTTTTTTCTTTATTGTTGAATCCCCAAGACCTAATAGAGTATTCAAAAAATATTTGCTTAATGAATTCCTTTTATTGCTAGTTCCTTAATTATTGCTAATGTTGTCTAGCTTTGACTTCAGTCATCATTTTGAATATTCTCTAATTTTTCTGCACTTTACTTTGGAATCTTTTTTTTTTTTCCAGGTCCAATTTATTGTCCAAATTGAGTATTACATGATGAGTTGACATTAATGTAGGCATGGAAAATTAACAAATTAGGTACAGTTTAGAAACTTTTATGTTGCTTTCACAGCTAGAGATTTTTAAGAACTTAATTTGAAGTATAACAATAGCAAAGAGGTGCCTCCATATGTGGCCTGCACACAATTAATTCTACCTCTGAGAGTACAAGTTGAAATATTTTTTGATACCCGTCAAGTGGAATTGGGCATCAGGTTCTGGACCTGCCATGATTTCAGTCTTGCAAAGGGAACAAATTCTGCCTGGAATCTTCATATTAAAAGGCAGTCAAGGATGTTGTCTCAAATCATTTTGGAAATTAGACAGGAGATAAATTAGGGAAATAACAAGTTAATAAAATGTTAATTCATTTGGTGAATTCCAACATGCACAGAGTAAAGAGGGAGTTATCTGTGTTATTGTAGATACCATGCCATCAATGAAGCTTGATATTTATAACAATTTTAAAAACTAACTCACTGTTGATTTTCATTGGACTTAGAAGGGGGTTTTGTTGTTGTTGTTATTGTTTTTAAGGTAAGGCTTTTCTATCCATTCTTTGATTTTGCACTTGGTTACATAGGAGTTCACATTTATCACTATTAAATGTTGCCTTATTTGATTCACCTTATAGATACAGCATGTCAAAATCTTTTTGGAACTTGATGATGAATCCAAAATCTAAGGTTCAGAGTACCATGGTCTCCAACAAGAAGCCCATTTTGCATTAATTTTAGGGCTTTGCCTGTCAATATGGATAAGAGGTCTAAATTAAGCTGCAAATATGGCCATTTGTATGAATATGGCTATTGCACTATTTATGTATTTTTCCCATAACATTTATTGGGTTCTTTGTGTAATAGTCATCCCACCCAACCCCTTTCCATCTCCTCCCCTACTGGACTGAGTAAAGAAAATGTGTCTTACTTATACTTACATGCCCAGCAGTATTTATTTTAACAATAACATATATTGTTGATCAAAACTTGTATTCATTCAACCTAAAAAGTATATGTTGAGCTCTTATTGACTTACAAACCATGCTATGTGCTTGATATATAAACATGAATAAGACAGAATTGGAGAGCAGAAATTCATGTTCTAGTAAGGTGACAGCGCATGAATTATTAGGAAACAATTCATAAGTGCACGTATAGCAACAAGCAATGAATATGTGTCAAGTGTTAAATTGAGTTGAAATAATCCTGTCTGCCCACCTCTTTAGTTATTTTTAGTCCTGAATTCCCAGAATTGCAAATGGTGGTATGAGATCTAGAGGCAATCAATCAACTTATACCAAGCTATTCATAGATATCTCCCCACCCAAAGAGGAGTTTCCAATGTATTATATCAATTATATTATATTACACTAATTATATTATATATATAGACAATTGATGTCCTAGTTAGCTCTCATCATAATTCTGTTTTGGCTAAGATGAGCTCTTCTTATCTAGACCTCAGAAATGTGTAGGATTTCCCAAAGTATCTACACTAAAATTTTGATAAACTTTTCAGCACCTCCTTTTTTATAGTAAAATCTTATTGAGTTTCTAACTCAATTTTGTAACAAGATATAATCAAATTATTGGGAAGAAATATATGATATGAGCCCTTCTCACACAAGAACTTGAAAGAGGAAAACATATAGTATATTGATGTAGTCATCCATTTTTTGTTACATATTTGTTACTGTGTCAAATGTATCACACACAAAAAAGCTCTTGACCATAGAAAATAAATAAAGTATAAAGGTAGATCTATATATTTATTTGTTTATTTAACAGGCATTTATTGAGTGCCTACTATATATTCAGTATTAAACTGAGTTCTAGAGAAATAATAAAATATGTTCTTTGTCCGCAATGATCTCTGAGTTTAATGAGAGAAATAGATCCAGAAGCACAATTGCAACACTGTGTTTTACATGCAGAGGCAGAGGTAACGTACAGGTTTTTCTAGAAAGCAAGAAAGACTCAGCCTGTTTGCAACACCAAGTTAATGTGGAGATCTGAAGTGCCAGGAAAGTCATCTTGAGGTGACCTTGGAGCTAAATTGCATACATTGGAATCTTTAGTCCCGCTAACAGTTGAAAGGGCAATCCATGCAGAAGGGGCAACATGACTAGCGTTAGTCAAAGAAGGGGGCAAATCTTAGATTCAGGAAGACCAATTTAGGAATGTATGGCAAGAATTTGAGGAAAATGTGATTTACCTGAACTAGGACAAGAGGTAGAGGTATGGAAAAGAAGAAAGAGGTTCAAAATGTTTCTAGGTGTTTCGGTTAAGGACGGGAGTCTGAGAGGATAATTCCCACATTCCAGGTTGATTGACTGGGTGGATGGTGATTCCAATCTAGTATGTTAATTGGTTTAAATTTAGCAGACATTACTAACCCCTAAACTCCAAGATGGTTATGTGGGCTCTAAGAAGAAAGATTCATTTGATGAAAAGATTCATTTGCTGAGAAAAAAATGTATCTGCTAAGATGGATTCCCCCTGGTCAACTGAGATCTAAATTTTATAACTAAGAGCCTTGTGGTCATTTGCTGAGGGGCTTCTCGTGTACTTTGTATGCTGGGAGGAATCTCAGACTGAATTCTGGGCTGTCCACATTGTGCCTTGTGTGTTAAAGCCATCTGAGCCAAGAAGTGCAGGAAACCCAGGTTTTGTCCTTTGACCAGTGGACTGAGATCTGCTCCCACCCAATCAGAACTGCACAATTTGGATGCTCCACTTATATAAAAGGGACCTGACTGGAAACCTGAGTGGGAACTTTCACTATAAAAGGCGACCTCTCCCCTTTGTCCCGTGGAGCACAATTTAGGTTGCTACCTGAATCTGTGTCTCCCTGGCTGCAGTTCCTCATGCTCAAACAAATGCTTTTTATTCTTTATTATAGTCTAAAATTAATTTTGTTTATGGTTAGTAGGGCTTAGGATGGATAAACTCCTCGGCAGATCGCCACAAACCTTGAGAAGCCTGCTACATTTTCTCGGAAGTGCCTTACATATATTCACTTCCTACAAATGATCTGGCATGGGAAAAGGTTAGGAGGTAACTACATGGATAATTTTGACACAAATAATAACAATTACTGCTCTACCAAATAGCATGCCGTAATAAATCTTTCAGAAAAGAAACATTGGTGGTACTTTCTCTATTATTGAACTGACATTTGACTTTGGTAAAATATACATGTGTGTAATGGATACAATTAAGATTTTTTTTCAGCCATAATTGAGTCTACAATGGTTCTTTCTTAAGGGAGCTACATAGTTTTAACTCCTAGCCAAAAAAAAAAAAAAAAAAAAACCATTATAAAAATCCACAACTGGAATCTTAAAAGACATAAAAGAGAACTCTAGTATATCTAGACCTGGATAGAAATTAAACATTATAATAAGATTAGGTGGGGGTTTATTTTTTTACTTGACGGTGAAGTAGTAGCAAATATATCTTAAATGTTGTGAGTACCCAAGATAAACTGTATAATATAATATGTCTATCATAACCGTAAATAAAATATGTCCACGACCAAGCTCATTATCTCCTTCACTGTTTCTCACCCATTTAATATCATCATACTTGCTCCCATCATTTCCCAGGATTAAAAAACTTGGCACTATCTCGAATTTGGGAGAAAATGTTTTTCTAAAGAAGCATAATGAGTCAGGAATTAGAAAAGGCCAAACAAGACTTAATGAACATAGGATATAGGAATTTAGACAGGCAGATATACTTGTTGACATATCCTACACCAAGTTAGAGGAGGCAATTTAGCACTAAGGTAAGCAATATTTGATCAACAACTGAGGTACAGAAGGTCAGAACACGGTAGCCGATCAGCTGGATAGGCAGTTTGGGGATCAAAAGTACACAGGTAAGGAGTTCCTAGAAAAGTTGCTGGATGAGTGAAAGGCTGAGCAGGAATCAGAAAATTCAAAAGAAGCAAAGAGCCCAGCAAGGTCAGAGGGTCTGCATCCGCATCAGCACAAGAATGAGAAAATTTGACAGGCAGAAAATTTCACCCACTTCTTCACCCACTTCTGATCGAATACAACCAGTAGTTTTTCTGCTTTGTTCTTTATGGATTCCAGAATAGTTCCATCTATTAATGTCTGGCTTCTAAAGATGGAAATGACGTTTTGAAAACAGAAGTCCATAAGGCTAAAATGACAAAAGCAGGTAGTTTAGAACATTGGTCCACAAGCTCTAGTATTGCGACTTCAGGATTATAAGACGGCTCAGTTTGCTTTTCATTTGTTATTCAATTTAAATAAGCACATTGACAGGACAGTCTTCATGCAAGCTATAATTCACACAATAGCGTCAGGATTTTTATTCAGCACTGAGTATCAGAAAAATTGTGAGGCAGGCAAAATTAACTTCTGTGCCCCTGTTCTTTCTTTCTTTTTTTTTTTTTTTTTTTTAAGTATCATCTCATCTCCTACAACACAAAGATGACTGAAACAATCCTGGTTTTTATTGATTGACTTGTCCCATATATAATTTCAAAATAGATTTGAGATAGCGAAGACTATCCCCATCTAAACTCATCGTCTAACATATCTCTTCAGGCTTATCAAAAGTCGCATTATCACAGCTTTCTAAAGCTATTACTTCAGACCGTGTCCTCAGTCCCCTCTTTCTATCTTCTCTGACATTCACTTTGTCCTTCAATTATTCTCTGTATTTTGGATCTTTCACTTCTCTCTCTTCTTTCCTTTTCCTCTTTGGCAGCGAGCATACAATATGTTTTTCTAAATATTCTAACACAATTTTTCCTAAATATCATAACTCAATATTTCCTAAGTGATATGTATTCTATTATAACCAATATTTAAACCTAATAGTTAATCCTTTGACCTTAATTTCCTATTTGATTTCATTTTACTGCCTGTATTCTCAAATAATGATTTACTCCAGCTTCTATTTCCCCTCCTCTCCATTCTAAACCCATTAACATCTCTCTTCTTTCACCAACACTTTGATGAAATGACACTTCCCAGTTCTTAATTACTTAACTCCACAATATTTTGCCTGTCTCTCTCGACCTAATTTTAGAGTTTTACTTCAGAGAACCCCTCATTCTCTGGCTCTGGTTCATTGATCTCATCTCTCCTATGACTATCTAAGATAATAATTTTAAATATTTCAGTGGTGGCTTTTCTTTCTCTAACCGTTAAATGCAGATTAAACCACATTTAAACCTTTAATCCCTTATTTCTTCATTTCCCTTTGACTCAGAAATGTATCATCTCTTTCTGGTTCAATTAGCATTTCTAAATATAACTATCACATCTATATTGACGATTGTTAGACTTAACTCCTTTCTGCAGCTCTGCCCTGCATCTCTGGGGACAATCATTATATTTAATCAATGAAAGACATTTTAACGTATCTAAAACTGAATGAATTTTTCTGTTTTCTCTTTGGTACAAATCCACATCTTCTTTCATTTGTTTCATGTCCTCCGAGTCTAGTTTCTCATGACCACTTCTCATCCTTTCTCCCTTCTGAGATCTCCACGTTTAATAAATCAAAGTCCATGTGGTTTCTTATTTCTAGAAGACTTCTATTTTAGTCCTTTCTTTTCTCTGTCCATTGCCACTGTCATAATTAGGGCTCGTACCATCTCAAGTTTGTTCTATGAAACAGATTCTTCAAAGTCTTCTCTCACTGAGGTTTCTCCACATAGGGATCTGTCTTGCAAACAAATTAACCTTTCTAAATACTGCGTTGATAAAGCCAGGCATCTGATTTAAATAGTTTGGATCAAATCAAAGCATCTCAACATGGAATTCAAAATTACACACAATATATCCCTAATGTATCTTTCCAGACTTCTTCAACTACTCCTCCCCAGCCCTTCTTACAAAAACAGACAGATATTTGTATTAAATGGCATCTGTGTCTGGACCACCCAGATCTCTGAGTTTTTTTCCCATGTTGTAATGTCCTTGCCACCAATCTGAATTTTTCTCAGATTTCGAGACCTTCCATAGAGTACTTTACTCCAACACACAGTGACCCCCTTTGTTCTGTATATACAACACTTGGCATATTTTTCACATAAAACTATTCAATGTGTGCTATTTTGACATATACACTCCTTAACTCTATTTCAATTATTTTACTTCAGAGACTGTGTCTTACATTTCTATATTAGCCATTTGGTTTTTTAGTTCATAGTAAGCACAGAATTTTTTATTACTATTAAAGGTTATAATACTTATTAATGAAATATAACAATTAAATTTCATTTTCTCTCTTCAAAATTTGAAAGTTACATGTGTGTATATAATCCATTGTTTTATTTTGCATTTTTTTCCTTTTAATTTTATGGAAAAAATATTTCTTTTTCCCTATTTGTACCCCTATGTGTACACATACACACAAGCATTTTTACTCTCTAGCTCCTGAAATTTAGACAAACAATGACATTCTGCACCTCAATTTCTTCCCTTTTAAACTGGTGATTATACTACCTGTCTTTATCTTCTCACCCTGGGATGTAAACGTGGCTATTTACTATGTTATAAAAATATACTGGGTAGATATAAATATATCATAGCACTTTAGAGGAAAACTAGTCTGTGCAGCTAAGTTATTATCATTATTATCTTACGTTATGAGTAGAAATCTTTACAATGAGTATATATCAGGATTTATTTAACCAAAGCGACTATAGAGTGACATATATATCTTCTTTATGTACTTTTTTCCCCCTAAATTAGACCTCAAAGACCAGTAAAATTAGTTTGATGGACGTGCCAATTTAAGTGCTTAAGGTTTTCAAATTGTCTGAGAGATAGTATAAGCGGTAACAAATTTATTTTTCTTTTTTTAGAGTATTTCATATTACAATTCAAATTTACCTTGTTGAACCCTAGGTTTTAAATCTTCAGTATCTATTACAGCTACAAGTTGGTTTGATGTAGAGCAGCAGTGCTCTCTAGTGGTTACTTTCTTTTTGGAAGCTGTATACATTTTTATTTAATAATTTCAACTCCACTTTGACTATCAGAAATGTTTTTTAAATAAAGTTTGCCACAAATTATAATTAAATATTTTTTCTAAATTTTCTATCCTTAAGAAAATATAACAAAGTATATACACCAATTAACTTATTTCCAAGGGTTTAACAGGTTTTTTTTTTAATGTAGAAATTAAATCTCTACATTTCTGACAACTTTCCATCTGAGCCAGTTACATTCTCTTGCCAAATATGACTAAAAATTTAACATACATATAAAACTCTGAGACATTTTGTAAAAATTTTTTTCATTTATTCTATCTATGAAAAATATTAATATAAAATGGCTAAGGAGCCCATGAGAAAAAGGAACAGCCTGATAGCAAGCCCAAATATTTACCCCCCATTACTAAGTTTCCTAGAATACATAAATATGTTCAAATAATAATTCTCTTTCAGTTGCTTATTTACATACCTCGGAAAATGAGCAGATGACTATTTGCAGTTTTATCCAGTTAAATAAATATTTATCTAATAAATATTAGTTCTGGGTGGTGACAATATACTAATAAATATATTATAGTCATGAAAAGCATTTCTCCAGCACTTGTTTTATTAAAATAATATCCCATAATTGTTTCATTAGGTTCTTGAATATCAATAACCTTTCTACTTAACGAATAAGAGAACTAGAGGTTAGAAAGTTTAAAATGTGTTCAAGTGCATTTTGAATACCAGGGGCAGACCCCTGTTAAACATTTAGCATCCAAATCTTAAAATAGCTGTCAACTTTAAAATACATAGTATTTATAAACACAAGTACACATATACATTAATCAAAAATGTGGAAAACAATTCCATAAGTAGTAAAATTTTTAAAGCTTCCAGGTCATGCCTATAATTTTGGGAATACATTATACAAGACCATATTGTTTTCATGAACTCTTTAAATATAAAATTAAGTTGTAAAGAAATATTTTTATTCTGGACCTATTTTGTTAATGCATTCAGACTGCAGAATTGGCTATAAGTGACTTTCATGAAATAGTTTTCAAGTTTCAGTTGTACGGGTATCTTCCATTTGCCTCTTCACATCATCTCTGTATCCCGTCAACCTTGCCCTCTGTGCTAGAAGGCTGACATGAATGTACTGTCGAAGTGGTCTTTCTTGCCTTTTTTTTTGGCTTCCAGGAAATGAACAAAAGGAAGGAAAAATTCCCTTCCTAGCCTCCTTTCCTCTGAGGTTTTGTCTCTCTCTCCACCAACATTCATAGCATCTGGCAGATGTCATCTCCACATCACCTTCTCTGCCTCTGGGTTCATGTAACTGCTACTTTTCCTTTTCTCTTTGAGTCTCGTCTCGCTAAGAGCACTGTTAAGGATTGAATTGTGTCTCCCAAAAAAATGTATATACTGAAACTCCAACACCCAGTACCTTAGAATGTGACTGTATTTCGAGATAAGGCCTTTAAAGAGGTGATTAAATTAAAGTGGGACTATTAAGAGTAGGCGCTAATCCTAGCTGGCTGGTGGCCTTATAAGAAGAGGACATTAGGACAGATGAGAGAGACACCAGGGATGCATGAGCACATAAAAAAGGCCTTGAGGGGACACAACAAGAAAGTGACCATCTGCAGGACAAGGAGAGGGGCCTCAGGAGAACCAACCTTGCCAGCACCTTGATCTTGGGCTTCTGTCCTCCGGATCTGTGAGAAAATAAATATCTGTAGTTTAAAAGACTCAGTCAGCGGTATTTTGCTGTGGTAGCTTTAGCAAACTAATATAAGCACCCCATGAAACTACCATCTGTAGCTTCCCGACACCCTGATCATACCTTGATAAATACAGTCATGCATAGGTTAGTGACAGGGACACTTTTTGAGAAATGAATCTTTAGATGATTTTGCCATTGTGAGAGCATCATGAGGTTTTGTAAACCTCACAAAAACCTAGACGGTGTAGCCTGCTACACACCTGGGCTATATGAGCTAACCTATTGCTCCTGGGCTACAAACCTGTGTAGTACTGAATAGTGTAGGCAGCTGTAACACAATGGTAAATATTTGTGTATCTAAACATATCTAAACACAGAAAAAGCCAGTAAAAATAAAAGATAATAGTTTAAAAATGGCACACCTGGATAAGGCACTTACTATGCATGGAGCTTGCAGGACTAGCAATTGCTCGGGGTCAGTGAGTGGTGAGTGCATATCAAGGCCTGGGGCATTACTGTACACTACTGTAGACTTTGTAAACACTGGACACAAGCATCACCACAAATATGTGAGTAATGAGTTGGGCGATGACCTTACAATGGCTGTGATGTCACTAGAGATAGGAGATTTCAGCTCTGTTGTAATCTTATGGGACCACTGTCGTATATGTGGTCCATCATGACTGAAACACTATGTGACCTGTGACTATAGTCACTGTTATATTGTCTTGAAAACCCAGTTAGAGTATGCTGCTTTGTTTCTAATTGATTCGCCTTCTATGCATTAGTCTTGGTATTTTAAAAAGTTAATGGCAATGAGAGTCTATTAGTTTCCCAGAGCAGTTCTGGTGACTAGAAATCTGAAATCAAGATGTCGACAGGGACTTACTCCCTCTGGGAACTCTAGGGGAGAATTTTTCCTTGCCTCTTCCACCTTCTGATGGCTCCTGACATTCCTCAGGGTACAATACTCCAATCTGTGCCTCCCTTTTCACATGACTTCTCCTCTGTATCTTCCCTTCCCTCCTCTTCTAAGCATACTGGTTATGGAATTGAGGGCACACCCTAATTAATCTAGGATAATCTCATCTCAAAATCCTTACCTCAGTTATATTTGTAAAGATCTTTTTTTCTAAAGATCACATTTATAGGTTCTACATAGAAGTATCTTTCAGAGGACTATCATTCAACTTACCACAGATAGAAAAATAAATCACAAAAGGAACTTAATATATTCTTACCTGATGCCTTCTATCCAGTGTAGCATCTCCCTTGAGAAGAATAACAAAAAGTATCATTATTAAAAAGCTTAGGATCCATATAATTAATATAGAAGTACATGACTTACCTTTCTTAAGCCAAATGTAAAAATGTTAACTAAAAGAATTTTAATAAATTGGATTTGCATTTAACACATTTTAACAAGTATATAAGAAACCATAGTTATTTAAAAAGAGCATCTGTTAACTCATTTACAGAGTATTTTTATACCTACTATGTCCAAGACATGGTGCAGTCAAAAAGAAAAAGAGTAGTGGTTCTTAATCAATATTATGAATCACAAAATAACAAAATTTAAATTTATAAGTTTATTTAATGTAATCATTTATTTACACATGAGAAAAACAAATCTCTATTCATAAAGCTTTTTAACCTGGGCGTGGGTTCCTTACTCAAATTCCACACCCCCTCATTAACTTTCACATTAATGATCTTACTTTTTTTTTGGCAGTTGAAAAAAAAGAGAGAACATTCATAACTGTTCTCTTTCTATAAAAGTGTAACAATGTCTAAAGGGAGAGATATAAACACACAGGCCAAAATTTAATCTCTGAAAACTGTAGATGGTCGATTATGGCCAGAGAACTATGTCTCTAGGTAGTTTTAATATTATTATTCTTTTGAAAGAAATCATTTCTCCATAAGGATCTATGGTCTACAAGACCCCTATCAGGTTTCAAATACCATGTTGCAAAGACAGACTGTTTAAAACTTGATCGTAGCACTTAGTGAATTCACTGTGTACCAATTAGCAGCTCATAACAATTCTGGTCCTGCAATATCTGTGACAGGTAAATAATAATGTATAACATTCTTGTTTTATTTTTATTTTCTCTTTTTCTCTGTATTATGCCCAACTTACTTCTTTTTTTTCCCCAAATAGGGAGTCAAGAGAATACTATTCTCTAACTTCTGAGATGTTTACCTTACCTGAGGCTTGATGATGCTTTAACATTTCAATTAGACATAATGTTTTATGTTACAAATATATTGAAAAGAATAGACTTGACAGTGAAGAATGTATTAGTATTATTGCTTTAGGACTATTTGACTATGCATAATTACAATATAATTCTTCAAATAAAACCATCCTTTATCAATTTTAAGACTTCTTTTGAAGGCAGTAAATTTGTAGTGGTCTTATACAAAAAGTAATGGATTTAAGATACTTCTATTTTTATTTTATTTATATATGCTCCCTGAACTTTTCTTTCCTCCCCAAGAGAATAAGATACCAACACCAAGCCAGTTTGATGTCTGATGCCTCAAGAAATGACCAGGCAGAAAGAAAAAAAGTAAAAAGAAATCAAAGCTTTTTCTCTTGGGTGGCAATTATATTTGGTTTATATTCGATTCATACACAGATTTAGTCATTTCTATTACATTCATATTCATCAAAATGCCTGCTGAAAATTGACCATACACTGATACTCCTCGAGTATTTCTGAAGGAGACTGAAATGCTCATCTGGCATTGCGATGCAGTGATGTTTTTTGCTTTCTGTGACTCGTGGCTCAGTAAGAAGATGCCATACGGTGGTGGAGTCATTAAATCTTTACAGCTGGACATGTGAATTAAGTTCATGCCTGATTCTTAATTTACAAAAAAAAAAATCTGCTTAAGAAATTATTACTAAAGATTTGAAAATATAAAGGCCTTTGTATATAGGCATCTATATATTAACAGTGATAGATGCCATCTTCAGTATCAAAACCAAAATATATGAACAGCCATGGAAGTCATTGATTCATTGAAAAGTCAAGTCAAGGGTGTAAATGCCATGAATCAAGCAGTATGATTTTCTTTTTTTAAATTTTTCTTAAAGTGAACTTTGTAATGACAAGAGTATAAAACATATTTGTTTCTAGAGGTATGAAAATAGGATGTGCTTAATATTTAAAGATTCCAGATAAAAGCTAAGCATATCTGGTTTCTCCTCACTATACTAGGAGGCCAATTCCAGGTAGGGAAATTGCAGCTTTAAATATTTGTGAAACTCGGGGCATAAATATAATTTACAAAAATTGTAAGAGAATAGGATATCTGGGTCTGCAACTTCTATGCAGCAAGCTTCCTGATTTTCATCCCAATAATGCTGGCCGCTGGTTATAGATACTTCACTGTCTAATAATCCAATCAAAATTAACAATTCGCTCTTTTTGCTCCCACTTGCTTTATGTCGCTAGCAAATAATGTAGTCCTGAAAATAATTCGTTTGCATACTTCTAAGTGTTAATTAAATGTGTCTTTGTGTCCACCCACCCACTCCCACCCAATGCAATGCCTACCACTCAGCGCCTTTTACTGAATTGCTGGTAAATCTAACCATGATGAACCTGATCATATGTTTTTATCCAAATGCTGGCTGTAAGTAGCTTATGGATCTTGAGCAAATAACTTTTCTCTCTAGAGTAAGCTCTTAATCAGTAAAATTAAATGTTTTAACCAAACCTAAAATTCTGTGGTTCCAAGTTCAGTGTGCCTAAATAAAAAATGTAAAGGAGTAGTCTTACAATTAAATAGTCTTGGTCTTTGGAAAAAAATATTCATGACTGAGAAAAAAATATTTTGTTTTCAAAACCCTAGGGAAAATCTATATCCTTAACATGGGTGCTTAAGATTAAAGACCTATGATCAGTATAACTAGCAGCTACATGTGCACCAGTTAGCACTACACTAAAGGCTAATTGGTTTGAGAAAGCAACATTTGATCATAACTGCCGAGTGCATATGATATATAATGATTAGTAAAACAAGCCTAGTGTATGCTTTCTTCCCACTGTTTAGCTGTAGTTATTAGTGGCTGCCGACCTCCCTGCCTCCAGCAACATAAATGTCTCTAGAGCTCTTCAATCCATTTACTTTCCATTCACTGCTTGTCTCACTGCCTGCAGCTGTATTAATATATCCCAGAAGAATTTGTTCCCATCAATTATGGTAGAAGTTGTAGTCACAGTGCTGTGACACATTAGCACTACTGCAAGCAGACAAAAAAAAAAATACGTAAAATAAATAAGATAAAAACAGACTCAGCTCATGAGTGGCTGTAATTAAGATGCTGAGATGTGGGAAGAGGAGAAAAATAAAAGGTGCTTCTACTTTACAAGATAAATTATTTGATACCTAAGATGCTAAACGCAGAGTATAATAATGATTTCTGGAATGATAAATGCATTTTGGATTAGTTAAACTTTCAGAGTGAGACTGAATGATAAGAAAAAAGGTGTACAACACTGGAGAAAGAGACTAATTATTTCAAGATGTTAATTGTTACTCCCCTGAGTTTTAGTCTTAGAAGTTTAGTTTTCCTCTTAAAAATCTGGTTAAATGTTTACTTCTGCTACTTGTAAAATAAGAAATGCCATGCACTGATAAACATTATGGTATTGCTAAGATTTAAATTATAGTCCTAGAAATAAAAATACCTTTCTACATTTTTATTCTGATCATTAATTATGACTTATATAGACTCCCAGAATTTGAAAGGCAGAATAAACCCTGGATATCACACAACTACTTCATTTCATTAATGAGGAAACCGAAATGTGTTACTTGGAGACTAAGGGTAAATTAGAACCAATCCTAACACTCTGTTTAATACTGTAACCCACTCATCTCTAAGTACTCCTGGCCTTTACAGTGATCTACTCTTTCTTTTTCTTTTCTAAGTTACTAGCTCCCAATATTGTATTAACTCTATTTATTGTTTTTTCCCTCTCATTATAATGTATCCACCAAGAGAGCAGATTCCTTTGTCTATTTTGTTTGTGAATTTTCCAAACCATATAATGTAGTATTAAAACACAGTAAGGATTGAATACATATATGCTGAATAAATAATAAAAGAATGGGATGATTGATAGGAAAAGTCCCCTAAGGAAGTAGAAGGAGAGAATATTCTTAGTCACATAAATGGAGAAACATTTCTACCAATAAAAATGAAAGAATAAATATAAGGGTAATTATGGCTTCAGATGGAAGGGTTTTCATAGTTTAATATAAAAAATTGATAGGTTTTTGTAACTGAATATTGTTTTATTCCAAGTGAAGTAGTTGGGCAAGGATATCAGCTAAAAGAGAAAATTGAAACATCATAGAATATGATCCTTGAAGAAACTGTGAAGAATCAAAATAGCCAGTGGGGAAATAGGAAAGAAAGTTCACCAGGTAGCAAATCCCTCCTAAGAACTGAGAAGACTGAAGAAGATGAATGTCGAGTGGCGCTAGTTCAAAGACCTCACCAATCTTTTCCTTTATGAAACCGACCATTCAGGTGTAGTTATAAGAAGGCAGACAGTCTGAAATAACAAAATACTCAGGACTCTACTTTTCTTGTTTTGTGGAGATCAAAGGATACAGATGCTCTAATGAAAATGGTTGACACGGTCTTGACACTGGAGGTCATGCTATTGTCAAAGGAAATTTGCCCTAGATTAAGGAGAGAAATCACAGCTGCAAAGCTAGAAAGTTGTATTCAAAGTGTAGAATGTGGAAATGTGACTTCAGAAGTATAAGAGCCTAGTTAAAGCAATATGGCCCCCAGCTGGCCCCATTTTAGAAGGCAAATGAAACAGAAGAGAAAGTTGATGTTTTCAGAGGCATATTTGATGTCATGCTTATGCATGTTGAAGTTATCCAATATGAATATAAGAAAGAGGAAAAAGAAGAAGCAGAAGACTTATCTAAATATGACAGCTCTTGATCTGTTTAGAGGAAATGACTAATATATTATGAAAATAAATATCAGCAGAAGATAGTATAACTATAGAGCATGAGCCTCAAAAAGAAAACTTCTGTGCAAGATGTTGTAAATAAATAGTCTGAAAGTAAAAATGGGAGACTAGAAGGAGAAGTAGATCCTGAGTCAGTCCCTTCTTTGCAGAAGAGATAGGAAAAGGAGTAGTCACAATAGAAAAGTTTAAAGGGGAAATGGATTTCAGTTAAGACAAGAAGAGTCAGAAAGTGCTCTGTGAAAATGTAAAAGGCATAGGAGTATTTTGTTCTTATGCTAACTTGTTTTGCTTTTCTCTTTATAAGGAAATGTGTTTCTAGTGGATAGTAATGATTGAGAAGAATGTTAACAATGGGAAGATGAGTTGTGGGAGAGGAAGAAATTCAGTAAAGGTGATTGGTGACTTTTCTTGCATTTTGTTTGTTTCTAGAGGACAATAAAACCATGTATATCTATTCATGAATTATGGAATAAGATGAACCTAAGGAGACACGTAGAAGAAACTAGATGTGCATCCAGTGTGTAATCTTTATTCTTTAAAATTTATTTAGAATTGCTTTATGGCTATAGATGTCAATTTTAGTAAATACTCCACATTTATTTGAAAATAATGTATATTCTGTAAATTTTGAGTACACTATTTTATATGTATCAATTATGTTAGTTGATAAATATTTAATTCTTCTGTGTCTTTATATTCTGTCAGCTTGTTCTGTTATTGAGAGATGAATAAATATCTTTAAATATGATACTAGATTTTTTATTATTTCTTTTTGATCTCCCAACTCTTGCTTCATGTATTTTGAAATTATATTATTAGGTGCATTTGAAATAAATTTCAAGGCCCAAGATGGAGCTACTTTTACCCAGAATGCCATGTCAGCAAACCAAAACTTATATGTTTGTGTCCCTCTAAATGTTCCACTTGACCAGAAATGCAGTATATCCAGTCAGCCAATCCCCAAACACCAAGCCAACACTAGACTCTCTACTTATTTCCTTGTTCCTTCTCAACCCAAACAAGGTTGACTATGTGGTCCCAGCCAATCAGATATTTTCTATTTGTCTCTTCTTTGTTCTTTATTTTTCATCCTATAAAAGCTTCATGCTTCCTGACCATTTTGCAGTTCTCTGAATAAAGACTGCCTGCTTCATGAAGTATCGAAGTTTGTTTGTATCACTTAAATCATCTTCTTTTACTAATTTTTAAATGTATACAAAATACTGTAGAATGGTTCCTTTTATCATATTAAATATGTTCCTCTTTATCTTGATTAACACCTCTTTATCTCTGTTAACACTTCGCCTTGTCATCTTTTCTTTCACATTTTTTATAGAGATGTAATTGACATATAACATTATGTTAGTTTCGTGTGTCCAACATAATGGTTCCATAAATTGTGAAATGATCACCATAACATGTCTAGTAAACAGCCATCATCACACATAGTTATATTTTTTTTATAAAAATGTGTTGTTTTATTAACTGCCTATTTAACTTTGGTCAAGGGTTCTCCTTACACTTCAATTCTCTATTTTGTTTTTGTTTTTGTTTTTTAATATTGGTAAACAGTTTCTATATAGCTGAAATAAGATAATCCATTTTAATGCCTTGCATGGAACAAAATAAAACCTCCTTATGTTACCCTGTAACATTTAGTACTACCACTAGCCATAATTTAAAAACTTTGGTCCAACACTAAAGTCAAATGGCTTCCCTGGGACTTAGTTAAAATATTTTAAGAGAAAGTAATACAAATATACAAACTCTTCAAATATTTTTGAAAGAACTTCCAGAGTTCTGAAAAGTTATGAGACTAACGTGATCCTGAGATAAATATCTGAAAAAGATGTGACAGGAAAGGAAAACCACGGATTTACCTTATAAACATGTATTCTAAACAAAATATTATCAAATCTAGCACAACAATATACACAAAAGATGATAATAAATTATAGTAAAGTGTAACTTGTTTCAAGAATTTTAGGGAAGTGAATATTCATAAGTAATTATTATTCACCATATTAATAGAAAACTACACAATTATTTTAATGGGTGCTGAAAAATCATTTGACAAAATTCTGTACCTGTTCATGATTAAAACTGTACCTGTTCATGATTAAAAAATTCTGTACCTGTTCATGATTAAAAACTGTACCTGTTCATGATTAAAAACAAAATAAAACAAAAACAAAACCACTGAGCAAAGTAAGAATAGCACCTATAAAAGACCTGTAGCTAGCATAACATTATATTTGATGTTAAATATTTGATGTTAAATATTAAGAGCTTTTTCCACTGATACCAAGAATAAAAAACATATAAACTATCATCCCTTCTATTCTACATTGTATTGAAAGTTTTAATCACTATGAAAGGAAAGAAAAAACAACACATAAGAATTGAAATAAGGGAGAAATAAAACTGTCATTATTCAGAGATGAAATGATTCTGTGCATGGAATTCCAGTAATTTAGCATGTGAACTGAATGCAAGTCAACATGAGAAAAAGAAAACTGTACTGACATTGTTTTCTAGCTACAAATATATGGAAAGTGAAATTTTAAAATATACTGTTAATAATAACAATGGCATACATAAACAGATTATAGTTTTAGCAAAACATATGTAAGAACACTGTATTAAAAAAAACATTAAGAAGATAAAGAAGACCTAAGTTATTCAATATATTGGAGCAATAAGTATCATAAAGGTGTCAATTCTTCTCAATCAGATATGAAACCTCAGTGAACAATCTCTTATTTATGAGGAAGTGACAATCTGATTCTAAAATTTATAAATTAATGAAAGGGCTAAAATAGTTAAGATAATCTTGAAGAATAAAAACAAAAACAGAAGTATGCACATTTACAGATAATTTATAAACCTATATCAATTAAGATGTGTTATGATGGTGCTAGATAATGAAGCTAGAAAAGAGATAATGAGAACAGAATATAGAGCACAGAAACCAGCCAACACATTATTTAACACTTGCAGTGTTGTGGAATAAGGTAATTCTTCTCAATATATGGTGCTGGATCAATTAGAAATCCGGTTGGAAAAACATATCTTGATCCCAACAACATATTATATATAAAATATACCAGATAGTTTGCATATCTAAATATAGAAAGTATATGAATAAATGAATCAATGGATTAATAAATGAATAAACAGATTAAACAGATTAATAAGTAAAAACATATTTTTGAGTGAAAAGGATACAGTTAATGATAGAAGCAGGTTTGTAACCTTTTTTCTTATTGGGAATGCCTGAGAAAGAAAGAAATGATCTGATAAAATTTCCTTGCAATTCTGCTACTAAACAGATGTACTGGTAAAGGCATCGCTTAAACCTCTCATGTTCAACCCAAACCAGAACATGTTCAAATGCAAGAGATAAAGGGCAGCTGGGGGGTAGAAGTGACAATTTTCGACCTCCTGAAAGACTAGACATGTCTTTTGTTACTGCCTGTATCATGAGTTAGTCATTTAGTAATGGTTAAAAAATTTTTTTAAATTATATTGCATCTGATTTGACAATTTGACCTTTATTGTAGGCAAAGATTCCTTAGTTAATTAGATAGGAAGTCCTTTCCATGAATAGACAAATACATGGTGTATGGTCACACAATGGAATAATACAGAGAATGAAAATGAACAAATCTACAACCATATGCAACAATATTACAAAAATAACTTTTTGAGGAAGAAAAAAGTGAGAGAAGGCACTAAATCATATGTACTATGATTCCAATCATATAAAGTTCAAAATATTTGAGGTTAGATGTCAAATTATACTTTATCCTTGAGAGGGACTTCTGGGATGCTGGTAACATTTCTCTTTTAGATTCTGATTATATGGGCGCAGTGACCTTGTGAAAATTCATCAAGGTATACATGATGATTTATGCAGTTTTTGGTATAAATGTCATGCTTTGATTTTAAAAAAGATCTAAAAAAGATTTAGAAAAATGAGATGGGTTGTCAATGATCATACAATTATGTTAAGGAAAAAGATTGATATCCAAGTCTTGTTCTACCATTTTAATTATGTATACATATATGAATAATAAACACATCACACAAACAAACATACAAATCTTTAAAGGCTTGTACTTGCAACTTTCTAATAATTTTGATGGATTTGCCAACAAAAAATACTGTACTATATAAATACTACTAAAAGGGAAAAAATTACATAAAACACCTTTAAAGACTTGCCCTAGGTCTCAAAAATATCATGTTATAGCAAATGTTAAAACCAAAACTCTAATGTTAAAACCAAAGAGCTGAATCACAAGCAGTTGCTAAACATCAGAGTACAATCTATTTTAGTTGAGAAATAGCCCAAGGTACAGAGAACCTAACTACTAACTGTTTGGAAAAATAATAAATAACAATGGCAAGTAAAGACTACCTGTGCCTTTTCCCTGCTTGAAAACCACATTTTGTCTGAACTCTAGTGTGCTTTGATCAAAATTAAAGAGAGTAAATAAAAATATTCAGAAAACGTTCTTAGTAAAAAAAAAGCAAAGAAAATTAAATGTTATAAGTAAAATATTAATAATTTTAATAGGGAATGTGGAAACTTTTTTATAATAATATTGAGATAAAATTGGAGATTTCCATGATTAAACTGTATATGGGTGCTAGTAATACTAATCACATCTTTTTGGAAAGAATGAACTTTGCTATTTAGGACCCAAGAGTTTAGAGATAATCTAAAAGTATGGAAAAAAACAAGCAAAGAGTTTTTAAATTTTTATTTTTCTGACTTTCAGTAAGGAAATAGGTCTACATTAGATTCAAGAGCATTAGGGTAAAATAAACTAAAAACGAGAGAGAAGATATTTAAGTTGAATTTAGGAAAAAATGACTTCCTAGAAAAATATTGCATCTGGATATGTCAAATTGGAATAAAGTGGTAAGTGTTCATCTTTGAAAGAAAGGAAACAAATCTAATTCATAGAATTCCAGGCTAGACTTCAAAAACCTTTGATATTAAAATGAGTTTAGAAATGATTAATTAATTAATTAATTAATTAATTCAGTATTTGGCCTTCATGAGGATGGTGGAGAAATTAGAAAGAAATACACTAAGGCGCAGAAGATTTAAACTATCTTTATTCTGGGCTTTAACAAAAATCTCCACATAAAATATTGTCCTCAGAGTCTGAAATAGTAACATTTCTCCTATACACACTCCAAAAGAGATATAATATTTTTAGAAGTGTAAACATATTGATTTACATATATATTTTCTGCAATCTATTGGGATGTCATCAAAATCAATGTTCGTATTGGATAGCTGTCAGTTAAGCTCAGTTTACCAGTTATTTATTTATATTATGGTTCAAATTCATTAATATAAATGAGAAAAGGTGAATAAAATAAAATGAAATGATATCATTTTAGTTTAAATATTCTTAAAACAATTAGACATATAAATCTGTATGAAATAATTAAAATCATAACTATCATAGATAAAATTACATGAACAGTAATAGAATTTCCAAAACAAGGTTAACTAAAAACAAATTAATTGCATAAGACAAAAGTTATTACTATTTGATTATATTTGAAGAAAAATGTGTTTAATTTATGAAAAAACTATTTTCTCAGAGGTTGCTTACATGTTTTCATTTTTTCCCCACAGCATTTGATTAGATAAATTAAGATTAATTTGTACAGAACCCAAATCTGTCCTGGGTTATAAAGCCTTGAAATAGATCCTTGATTAAACAATGTTTGTACTGTTTTGCCTGCCTGTTACTGCTATATAAAGTTTAGGGAAGATTCTTTTCATTTAAATAGGGAGAAAAGAGTAAAAAATTATTGAGATAACAAAGGCAGAACTTTACCAATAGAAGTGTATGGAGCTGGGAAAATGGCCATAATTAAGACCCGCCTTTTTGTTTTATCTCAATAAGAAATATTTATTCTCTAATCTGTCTTCTTTAGTTTTTGTTTTTGACAGACTGATAATTTGCGTACAAAGTTTACCAGGCACTTCTCCCCCCACCTCCCATCCCTGACATCAAGCATTAGGGAACAAAATAGATTATTCTACAAATGAAAAATTATTCGTGGCATAATAAATCACATATTTATTCTTTGATTTCTTAGGAAAATATAGATTATACATAACATCTATATAACCTACTGAATAATAATAATAAAATTGATTGGCAACTTTATATACATTATTTTATTTTATCTTGACAACAATTGATGTGCTCAAAGCTAGTATTTTACAGTCAGCAAAAAGAAGCTCAGAGCAGTCAAGAAAATAGATTAAAGTCAGCTGACTAGTGATGGAATGAGGCAAGAACTATTAGCAATACTATAAATAAGGAAACAAAGCCTCAAAAAGGCTATGTAACTTCCCAGAAGCCACAATTATCAAATGGTAGAGCCAAGTTTCATATCTCGGTAATCTGACCCCAGAATTCACTATAGCAATCATTACTCCCTGCTTCTTTCCGTTACAAATCTCTGATTTTAGTTTGATTCCAAGACCATAATATTCAGACTTGATTGAGTTCTAGTAAGGAAACTATTGATGTCTCATGATGTTAGTCAGAACAAATTGTTTCCTTTTGTTCTTTCATTATGCTATCTTTCTGATAAGTGTCAGTCATTTTAAAAATAACGACTGGATAGGTAACCTCCACTGACTCAGTAATACTATAACAAGGACACATAAAAATGAGGGAAGAGTTAATGTTCTTTATCTTGTTCATTTCTTTGAGTTTAGTATTAATGAAGCAGAGTCATGAATTTAAATCCCATTTGAGTCACATAAATATTCTAGGCTTAATGATTACCTATTGCCAAACTAGATCTGATCTAGCCATTTTTTTTCCCTGAGAAATGAATAAGGCTGCTCACAAAGGAGGCAAAATGAGAGCATATAAATAAACCTGAATTGCTATACTGACAAAACAAGTCAAAGTCCATTCACTGATGATGTCCAGTCATTTCATCTCTATTTATACACTAAACTTGTAGGTTTGGGTAGAATTTAAATTCTAATTTAAGTTAAGAATGTGTCATATATGCCTTTGAACTTTTGCACCAGTGCAGTTTATGCGACGTAATCTCATATAATCAGACCTGGTTGGATTAAGATAGCCTACTAAATTCTCTGGCCACTGGTCTATAAAGGGCTGTGATCAACATAGAGCACTACTCAAAAGAGTCAGTATGACACTTTACAAGATTTGTATATACCTATAGATGAACTAGGCTGAGAGGTTTCCCAGGATGCGGAAATTCCAGTGCAAACACCCACATAGTTTTACACAATCTAGGATGATTGGTGACTGTATTATTATGACAGAGAGTTGAAAGAATTAGAAAAATTTTATGTGAGATAACTCTGGAAAAACGTAATTGAAGTTGCATTAGTTGGCTAGGGCTGCCATAATAAAATACCACAAACTGGGTGGCTTAAGCAACAAAAATTTATTTTCTCACAGGTCTGCGGACTAGAAGTCAGAGAGAGATTAAGTTGTCAGAAGTTTTGGTTCTTTCCGAGGCCTCTCTCCTTGGCTAGCAGATGGCTGTCTTCTTTCTTTGTCCTCACAAGGTCATCTCTGTGCATGTACTTGTCTTTGTCTCTTGTATGTTCAAATTTCCTATTAGGACATCTGTCAAATCGGATTAGGTACCACTCTAAAGTCATCATTTTAATTTAGTCACCTCTTTAAAAAGCACTATCTCCAAATAGAGTTACATGCTGAGGTAATGGAGGTTAGGATTTCAACATAAGAATTTGGGGGGAACACAATTCAGCCCATAACAGAAGCATCCCAGTATTTAGAATACTCTCACTTTGAATAGGTTTTAAAACGTTCTTTTTGTCTTCAAATGCAAAAATTTGACCGGAAGAGAAATTTGCCATAAATACATTGTGACTCAAAATTACCCACTGAATATGCTGCCCAGTGGGTGGTAAACACATTTTAATCAACAGCAGCTTGACAAGCTTTCACAGAGATACTGTTCCTGAGAGGAAATTCTGACTTGATTACCAATACCGTCATTTCCTAAAAGTTGATGAATTCTAAATAGACCTCACTTGACATTAAAAATCGGTGTATGTGCTTTTGCATACAAATGTATGTATATGTATACATATGTGTGTGTTTCAATTATATAAAAACTTTAAATTTAGGGGTCATTGACATATGTGTAAAAAAATAATAATAAACCAAGCCACTCTAAAATGGAATCAGAGTTGCCAGCCCAGAGGAACTGCCTTGCACATCTTATGTCTCATACCTTTGGAAAGTTAAAATAGGGCAAAATAACCTTTGGACTGGGCCTAAAACAACATTGTGTCCCAAAGAACTGTTTGCCAGTATAACAACAAAGCAGATATTATGACTAATGGACTGACGACTACAGGACTGATATTAAAAAGATTGCTTAGAATTATCATGGCTATTTAGCTTATCTGCACCAATAGAAATGTCTTTCTTTCACTAATATAATTGTTCCTCTTACTTTCCTTATAAATACCCCTTGGCTTTGTTTACTAATCCAAACACTATTTGGGTTTCTCCCTGAATCATTGCTTCTCTAATAGCTTTGTTTGTTTGTTTTTATCTCAAATAAATGCTTGTTGTCTCTCACTTTCAAAGGCTTTTTATTTTTAGGTTAATGTATAAAAGTATTATACAAAGAGAAATCAGAGCATAAGATTGAAGCTGATGATAGATAGATGATAGATGATAGATAGATAGATAGATAGATAGATAGATAGATAGATAGATGATAGATAGATGATAGATAGATGATGATAGATGATAGGTAGATAGATCGATAGATGTAGGTAGGTAGGTAGATGATAGACAGAGACATAGACATAGATTAGACATAGATTAGTAATAGATATATAGATATAGCATTGGGGGGAAGATCTATACTTTCGAAGAATGGAAAATTAAAAAGAAAAAATAGTAATTTTACAGTGGAGCACCCTAACAAAAACTACATTACCCAAATAATGACTGGTAACATTACCAGTAATTAAATGTCAATATCACGTGTTTCCTGATATTACATAATGAGATCACATTATCCTGTAGTATTCTTTCCAAAAATTCATATCCCTACTCTAATGAGGAAAACATCAGATAAATCCAAATTGGGGATATTCTGCACAATCCCTGGCCAGTGTTTCTGAAATCTCACAAGGAAACAAGGAAAGACAAATTCTCACAGACCAGTGGGACTGCAGACATATGACAACTAAATGCAATGTGGTATCCTGAAATGGAATCTAAAACAGAAAGATGACATTCATGGAAAATGTGGTGAAACCCAAGTAAAATCTGGAGTTCAGATAAAGTAAAATACCGATGTTGATTTCATAGTTTTAACAAATATACCATGATCATGTAAGATGATAAAAATGGAGGAGGAAACTAGTTGAAGTGTACAATAGAATTCTTGGTATCATCCTACTCATTTTTCTGTAAATATAAAATTATTATAAATTAAAAGGTTATTTTTTTAAATGTGATAGCCTAAAGGATAGAATAGGGATGAGTTAAACATAATTCAGGGTAAGCATAGCATAGCCCACATGAAAGATTTACAGATTAAAATGAACATTATTTACTTTTGCTATTCAAATCCATTCACCAATGTCCTAGGAAGATGACCCCACCCCCACTGTGGGTGGTAACCACAATTCTTCCATTTTTTTTTTTTTTTTTAGATTTTCAAGTCTTTAATAATTTACTTCTTAAATTACAGTTAGCATACAGTTAGCATACAATATTATATTCATTGCAGGTGTACAACATAGATTAGACATTTATATAATTTACCAAGTGATCACCTCAATAAATCTAGTACCCATCTGACACCATACATACTTATTTCAATATTATCGACTATATTGCCTATGCTACACTTTACATCCTCATAACAATTTTGTAACTACCAATTTGTACTTCTTAATCCCTTCCCCTTCTTCACTCACCCTTCAATGCCTTGCTCATCTGGCAACCATCACAATGTTCTCTGTATCTATGAGTTTGTTTCTGTTTTGTTTGTTTGTTTATTTTGTTCTTTAGATTCCACATGTAAGTGAAATCACATGGCATTTATATTTCTCTGTGTGACTTATTCCACTCAGCAGAATACGCTCTATGTCCATCCATATTGTTGCAAAGGGCAAAATTTCATTCTTTTTATATACATACCACCTCTTTTTTATACATTCATCCATGGGTGGACACCCAGGTAGCCTCCATATCTTGACTATTGTAAATAACGCTGTAGTGGACATGTGGATTCACAGGTCCCTTAGAGTAGCATTTTGGGTTTCTTCAGGTAAATGCCCAGTAGAGGGATTACTGGGTCCTTCTTTGTCACTTGATATAACCTTTGTTTTAAAGTCTATTTTGTCTGGTACTAGTATTGCTACCCCAGCTTTTTTGGTTGTTTCCATTTTCATGAAATATCTTTTTCTATCCCTTTATTTTCAGTCTATGTGTGTCTTTCAATCTGAAGTGAGTCTCCTGTAGGCAGCGTGTTTAAGGGTCTTATTTTCTTATCCATTCAGCAACCTATCTTTTGATTGGAGCATTTACTCCATTTACATTTTAAAAAATTGTGAATAGATATGTCATTATTGTCATTTTATTATTCATATTTTTTTCTTTTTTTCTTTTTTCTTCTTTTTAAAAATGTTTCCTCAACATTTCCTATAATACTCGCTTGGTTGTGATGAACTCCTTTAGCTTTTTCTTATCTGGGAAGCTCTTTATTTGTCCTTTGATTCTAAAAGATCTCTATTTTTAAGCATGGGGTTGGAGTCTATATTCATGCCCAAATCTTAGAATGGGCATGTAACTTAGACCTGAGCTAAGCAGTCTAAAACGTTACCATGGTATGGGTAATTGACTCAGGAAAGACAAGTGACCCACATGTGATGTATGGTGTTAATCATACTCTAAGGAAAGTAAATCTTGTGTTTTCTCTAGATTCACACTTTAACAAAGGTAATTCTGGAGCTCCCAGAAACCAAATGCCATGATTCAAGTCATCATGAGAAATAATGGATCAAAAGAGACCAGCACCAACTTTTGTGCTTCTCGATGGGACGCTAAGTGACCTGAATTACATGAATCACTTTTCTTCTCCTTTTCTCCTCATGCCAGTTTAATTTTCATTTCATTACTGGCAACCAAAGCCCTAAAGGTTAAATGATAACTATGATGATATACTTTATTGTTTTTATGCACTTTGTATCTATAGGTTTGATGGCCTTTTTTGACTTCTAGTTGTTAACTCAAATCATAAGTGTAGAACAGCCTGTGGTTCAGCGAGAATTTTGAGATGTATGATTAGAAACCTAACTCTAATATTCTGCATGTGGGAGTGAAGCAAGACTGTCTGTCAGTGATTCTCAAACATAAGTAAATCAAAATTATCTGAAGAGCTTGTTTATCTTCTGCAGGCTCTACTGCCAGAGTTTCTAATTCTGCTTTGAGACTTAGGAATATACATTTCTATCAAGTACCCAAAGACAACACTTTGAGAAGCACTGGTCTAAGTATGTAATACTCACCTTTGGTCCTCATTACTCTCTGATTCAATGAAGGGCTTTCCCAAAACATTTTTTACTGTTTTAAGAAAGACGTAAGGTAACAGACCCTCCCCTTCCCTAGTCTTTTTCTTCCAGTGTTAGACATGATAAGAGAATGTGGTGCTTCAAGTTGGCACAGCCATGAGAGCCAAGAAAAAATCCAAGAGAATTACCAAGGTACCTATTCAATGTCTTGATCAGCCCAAGATACCTATTTAATGCCCTGCCCAGCCCTGAAACTGACTTCTTTCAGAGTTCTTGATATGACAAACAAATCAATGCCATTATCATTATTTAACCATTAGTCAGGCACTTTGCTACTCTTAGTAAGCATTTAGAAATGCTTACAAATATTCTACCCTAACTGATATAGAAAGCATTCTTGTGGCTGTAAGTTATTTTAGTGCAACTACGTTTTGCTTTTAAGTCCTGTAAACTCACAGCACAGAGCACAGTTTCTTGAACACAATACATGTTCAATAAATATCTGCTGATTTAATAGTAAATAACAGCAGTAGTTTGACTTCAGTATGAAATAGTTTGGGATTTTTAAGCATGGAAAAGATTTTCATGTAATTTCTCCTGTTAGTTAATCAAACAGATTGCAGAAGTCATGCGTTTCTTTCTGATATTATAGTTCATTTTTCCTTTTAAGAAATATTTCTCTCTCTCTAAGATTTGAAATATGTTCTTCTACCACATATCAAAAAATAGTTTAATGACTATTTTAACTAATAGTTTAAAAACCTGTGGTGGCCATTTGAAATGGTAAAATAATGCAGGATAAAAATATGGAGTAAATGTATATTTTCTTGTCAAAGAATATTATAAAGTCCACTTAGAAGGATATCATTTCTCAGGATGTTCTAAGGGCCTTAAGTCAGGTATTTAATAGAGAAAAATACTAAGAAATATGATTCAGATAAAATGGTTTTATAGCATATAATTTCTTTTTTCATATATAATTTCTTAATGCTGTGAATGTTCCTATAATTTAGACTTGCACATATTACATCAAACATTTCTTTGGCTTCCTTGGAACACAGTAAAATACAAGTTTCATTAATAATGTATTCTGCATTACTAAGCCCTTGGCAATTAATGTAGATTTCTATAATTCTGTCAAAATTAAATCTTACACTTAATAGATGTAGATAAGGATCATAATTTTATATGAGAAAATAAAATCTGTACAAAGTCCACAAATGATCTTGTTAAAAAAATTAAAATGCCAAAAGTTCAAACTACTACAGCTATAAGTCAAAGTAATTGCTCTCTTGTTTGTATTACATGGGCTTTGTCTCTAAAATTATAGCACTTGTTAATGATGACTGATAGAGTTAGCTGTTTTCAGCCTAATAATTTATCAAATATTAACTGAAGAAAAAAATATATATATAGTATTGAAATCTCTTTTCCCCTCTTATTTTAAAATGATTGGGAGAATAATTATATTTTTGATGTAAGAAAATATTGACTCTAACACTGTTTTTAGTTCCTTTTGTTTCATAGCAGCAAACACTCTGAGGACAGACTTTTCTTTTAGCTCAACGTTTACTTCAGCCTTGGATGTTTTTAACATTTGCCTGACTAGAAATAATAATTTGGAATGGGCTTTTATATATGACTCAAATCAAATAAAAATTGACCAATCTTTCTATTAGATTTTTACATGAGGCCAAATAATTTACAGCTTCTATTGGAAAACAAAGCAAAACAATACATTTAAGTTCTGGCTCTCTTAGAAATTATGTTACAATTATAAGAGTCAGCATGAGAGGGAATACTCAAATGGAGATGCTCTATATCACTGTCTTACATCTTCCTAGACCAGGTAGCTGTGTGGTCTCATTCTACACACACAAAGTAAATATCTTGGGAAGGCTGCTAAATTCATCATGATCCTAATTCTCTGAGAGTAAACTTCTATACCTATGTCTGGGCTGCATGACCTCTGCTCCCCTACCACAGAAGATTAAGGTACAATTGTGTACCCTGAATCAGAGTAGGCTAATCTGACCCCTTCTCCCATGAAGGAGGAACCTGGTATGCAGAACCATGAATCCTAAGAGTACTAGAACCCAATCACATCTTTTGCTGACATACTGAAAAGTCCATGAAAACTTTTTGGTATCTCTGGAACTTTCCTCATTCCTGACCTTCCTAGAGCTAGCTTATTTAGCTGTTCCTAGCTTCTTTGCAAAATTCTCTTTGTCGAGTGTGATAGTCAGTTCACAAATCACACATCATATCCATATATAGACATAGAAAAATGTACGCCTTTATTTGGATACAAGTGGATAGGTGATAGTTGACTTATATATGACACATGGATATATAAATATTTATATATCTATATATAGGGATATATTATATAATATACATGCTATATATGACATTTCATATTATATATTTCATATTACACAAAGAACTACAGCAGACTTAAAAAAAAAGTCCCTTTGAAAATAAAATGCCTTTGACCACACTGAATAACATAATGGTCACTGGCTCATGTTCTCTGTTTAATGTCATTTATCTTTTTAATACTACCTATTTGTACCAGTAGACACAATCACATATCAATAAGACTTTAATCAATAGCACAGATCCTTGATAGTAACTCAATTGGAATAGTCAAGAAAAAAAAGATAGTAAATCATATCAATAAAGTCAAATTTCCTGTTCATTAATGAAAAAAAATACATTAACAAGGAAGCCTATAATGTATTTTTAAATTGCCTTACACGATAATTAATTATAAAATGTGTTTGTTAAGATAAGAGAAAAAATTTAGAGAATAATATTTTTAGGATATGAATGGTAGTACAGTTATTTATTCAACGATTATATTTTCTTTATAAGAAAGTAATTGCATTGTCCAGTTGCTATAAGAATCTTTCCTAGATTAAGATTGATTTAGTCAAATATTTATGTGAAGAACAGATAAACTGGAAAAGGATTAAAACGTGCATACATACACATAAACACACCCATTCATTTATAACAAATACAATAGAAAGAAAGATAGTGAAAAGAATATAGGACTGTTGTTATAAAGGGCAAAGTTGGACCTTGGTCCTTCATGTAATTATGAGGTCCTGTTTTGATCTATCTAGCATGCTTTTCCTGATTATAATCAATGCAACTTGATCACGGTTATGGAGACAGCCTTCAGAATTTATCAATAAATATAAGGACAAATTTAAGGGTCATAATCACAAAGTGCACATTTTATAATATAACATTCTACTAAACAACCTGAGCTGAATTTTAAAATAAACCATACTTCTTTTTCCCCAGGTAAATGACCTTTGTTGTGTTTTATATAGACGGTTACTCAAACACAAAGAGAAACTAGGACTTTGATAAATCTATCCCTGATTTTTATGATGCACCAGAATATCAGCTTTCGATAAGAATGCTTTATTATTCCATTTAACTCATTTATTACTTCTCTACCTTGAGACTTCAAAAATTGGGCTAGGACCACAGCTTGAACAGATTTCATGGTTAGCCCTTGAAAGTGATTACAGTAATATTTTATTTGGATACAAACAATAACATCCATCTCTTAGTACCTATCACTGTAATCACATGTCTTATTGAGTCTTATTAATCTTATTTTATTATTTTGCCTTCATATCAAAATAACTACCTAGAATTCACATTTTCAATGAGGTCATTGATACTCTAAAGCATTATAGAGTGGTTTTTCTTATTGTCCCAACCTCACACATTCTCATTTATTGGTCTTAAGTTAACACTTATGCAATTCTTTTTTCTTTTCTCATGGAGTTACTGTACTTGACATTTTGTGTATTTTTTCTATTGCATCTCTGGGCATGTTTCCTCCTACTAATTCTTACTTCTTGTCATAAACTGCTTTATTATCGGTCTCACTTCTTATTTTTTTCTTTTTTGCTTGTGCCATTCTTTTAGACTTGTGCAATACTTTATTTACCATAGTATTTTTTGAAATTATTTTGAGCTATGTTACTTGAAAATTATGAAGCTAATGCAAACCGAGCCCATTAAATAATTATATATGTATCACACTTTGGGCTTTAAATTTTTCTCATCACCTTGTGTTCTGTATTATTAGAAATATTACTAAAATAATTAACGATCTGACTTGAGTCCCACACATTAAAAATAAATTCATATATAGATTTAATTTCAGGCTAGTTTCTATAAAGATATGTACAAGCTATGAGACTTATTACTTCTACCTCCAGCCTCTCTTTTCCTTGAAAGAAAATATTTGTTTAGTGATATGAAAATAAATGGTCACTAATAAATGGTTGTTACACAATAATTATGTATTAATGTTAAGACAATTTAAACTTTCCCTCTTGATTTTGTATTTCTCTTTTGAGTGTTATTTACTTCTAAAGTAACTTCAGACTAAAACAATTTTGTCTTCAAAAAGGATGGATGGTGCTGTCTCTCCCTAGGATTTTTATTTTACCTCACGTTTTAGCAATTTGCTTCAGCTCACCTTTACACAATAGAACAATGCTCATATTGTCTTGCCCTTTACTCTCACCCCACAGGAGGGCCACAGTGATTGTGTTAACTTGTTGACTCCCCTTATGTTATTGAATGTATTTAATTCTCCTGTCTCTTAAAAAAATAAAAATAAAAACATGTGACCAAATTGTAAAAGCCTTCTTGGCTTTTGCTTTGTAGGGAGAGAGACAGCAAAGATCTACTGGAGCAGACAATTTACTCTGATATTCCTGGCATACAAACATGAAGACTTTTCATAATCCCAGTGAGTTTGCCATTTGAGTGACTAAGTTTGGCTGTAAAAGCCTCAATAAAGGTTATCATTAAGCTTTCAAATATACACATTATTTGTAGGACATATTTAAGACGCTGTGTCTATCCCATATGCTTATTCATTGGTATATGCTTGTTTCTGTGCTACATGTTTGCTAGGTTGAGCAAGCATTACTTAAGAAACATGAAAAACACCACATTACGTTGTTTTTATTTCAAAACCTAAAATATAAGAAAACTGCAGTCACTACAGGAATCACAGAGACAGAGATTTAGACCATGTACTTTTTTTTTATTTGGTTATTCAAAGTGTTTGAAAATACAACAGCTAAAATAACCATGAATGGTGACTAAGTAGAGAAACAATTTATCTTACACAATAGCAACATAGATACTATAGGTAGAACATAAAAGATAATTTTATTTATAAGCATGAGATTACAAATCCACAAAGAGAATACTACATTGCCTGTGGGGTTTTTCGTTTATTTATTTGTTTTTGGTTTGGGTTTTTTGTGGGGTGGGGGGCATATCAAAAACAGCCTAATTTCTTTTAGGAGATAACTTGCAACTTTGATACAGTTCTATTAAACTCCAGATTATTGAAACCCAACATTTCTGCCCCTGACAGCAGGAAAAATGAGTTCCATCTCTGCTAGTTTACTCTGTAGTTTGTTACACTATAGAATATGTATTCCACTGCTTTTTTTTTGTATATCCATCACCCATGGATAAGAAAGATTTAAGAAGTTTTGGAGAAAATGATCCTCATTTTTATAAACCTTTTTACTTCCCAACTCATCTTTTTTAAAGACCCCAAAATTGGTTTCCTGGAAAATCATTCTGTGAGTACTTAGCACTAAAACATCTATTAGTGGAAAAGATATATATTGCATGCTTTTGATACTGCATTTTGAGCTTCTCTGGCTTCTTTTTTGAGATATTAAATATTCAAATAAGATTATTTACCTTCTGTATTGCCCATTCTTTTATATTTCCTTTCCCCCCTTCCTAATGCTAATGAAGTTTTTCACTATTGGTAACCTCATTTAAAAAAAGGAAAATAAAGAAGCTGTGCAACTTTCAAGTGAGATGTATGCGAAATCAATGGGTTGAATTTGTCAATATAAATTTTCATTATAAATTAATTTAAAAACATCAAGTTATGCCTGTATTGCTTGTTTTAATACACACTGACCACCTTCCAGAGTATCACAGACATAGGTCAAGAGGATTTTAGGCCTAGGAACACCACATGGTAATATTGAAATTTGTAGTTCTTAACCGCTATCTGTGATATTCTCAACTTTTACAAGAATAAAGAAGTTCATAAAATATTTTTTTTTTTGTAGAAAATATATGAGACCAAGTACCAGGATCTGCAACAGTGCATAAAAAAAGAATAGCTATGGATGATCTGAAGGCATAAGGAAAAGTTGGAAGAAAATGGGAGAAATGTAGATGAACTAATATGGTTGCCTTAGTATCATTTTCTTTGGGACAAGGTGAAGCAGATTCCCCAAGTAATCCTCACTCGCTCCTTAAAGTGGAACTATGACTAGTAGATTTGTTCACCTGAAAATTTTCTAAAATACCCAGCTACTTTTCCTTTGTTTTACACCCAAGCAAATAACATAGTAAAATATATTTTAGACAATCTACCAAATTTACTAAAAGCTAACAATGATTTTATCTCTATTTTAGTTTTCATGGTGTTTGAGAAAATTCAAAATCACTTTATTTATAACATGGAAGAATAAAGTTTTCTTTAACTTTAATAAAGATATAGGACTATATTTCATATAGTACTGAGTCTGAGAAGTTCTAATGGTTAGCAGAAATGAGACTAATTAAAATAGGATTGCAGAATAGAGTTTATGGGAGATTCTCCAAATTAATTTTGCTCATTAATAATATTAAGTCCTCTCCAAATACTATTATAATATGTGACTCTTGCACTCTGTACTTCCTCCCTGCCTTAAATCAAGGTTTTAACTATTACAAAAAATATAGTTATCATAGTTTATATGAGAAGAAAGAAAACTGACCCAGATGGAATTAGGTAATAATTTACTATACAGGTTCACAAAATTTTTCACAATTTTTTTAAAAAGCTAAATATAAAATTTAACATTTTTATCACATAACAAATAACAAATATTAATAATTTATCCAAACGATTCTTCTTTTACAATAAAATGCTTCTTGAAAGCCAAGGATGACAAGCTGATTCCAAGGAAATCCCAGAGTTTAAGGTATCACTTGTATAATTAAATTTAGATAAGAAAGTATAAGCCACAACCTCCAAAAGTCTGTCATTTATACACTTAAGAAGGAAGCGACCTCTTATTTTTACTACAAATATTCATTTACATCCAAAGGAATTCTATAATCATCCATGCCTTCCTCCTGCCTCCAAACTTTAGTCAAATAATAAACAGAAAATGCTGGAAGTGCGCTGTCGTTAGGGCTGTGTTCCTTAGCCAGGAGAGCCAAGGCTCTCCACAGCCAGTTGCAATTGCTTTTTCCTATGGCATTTATGTTAAAGCATGTGATTTTCTATTTTATGTACATGCAAATTTTATTAGCAGCAAAATAATTTCTTTTATTTTCAGAGGAAATCGTAATTTAAGACCATGCCTGAATACTCCTTTTTTTTTTTTTCCTAAACTGAAGGTTATTACTAGAACACATTTATTGAAATCTAACAGGGCACAGCTTGCTCTCTGAAAGGTAGAATTACATATGGTACCACCTCGAAGCCTTGCGGAGCATAAATTAAAAAGTAGGGGACTAAGTACACATAAAAAGTACAGTTAATTATTTATTGTTCGGTGAAATAAAATGAAACATTAGGTGTAGGTAAAGAAAACAATTACACTCTTTTGAAGCACTTCTTATATTTTTCAAGCTTTGCCTCGTTTCTTAATTTGTAAGTCAAATGTAAGACATAAATGTATATAGTGGAAAACTTCTTAGAAATGATGAAATGAGTAAATGGGAAAAACTCTAATTGATTATCTTTTTTGTTTGAAGGGCTAGATGTTTTCCGTGTTTGTTGTTGTTGTTGTTGTTCTTCCTCCTCCTCTCCTCCTCCTCCTCCTCCTCCTCCTCTTCTCTTTCCTCTCCTCCTCTCCTCTCTCCTCCTCCTCACTCCTCTCCTCCTCCTCCTCCTACTTCTTCTTCTTCTTCTTCTTCTTCTTCTTCTTCTTCTTCTTCTTCTTATTCTTCTTCTTCTCCTTCTCCTTCTCCTTCTCTATATGCAAGAAAAACTTAAAGTTTTCACAGAAGTTTGGAAAGGCTAAGCCAGTAAGAGACATTGCAGCGAATGAATGAACAAGAGAAATATCATCTTTAGTAACCAGCAATTGAGTGTCAATGATATATCAACCTGAATTAGATGGCATGTCCTCCATATTCCAGTTTTATTGAGGTATAATTGACAAATAGAAATTACATATATTTAGATTGTATAACATGATTTTTTGTTTCTTTCAAGGTGTATGATTTAATATACATTTACATTATAAAATAATTTTCATAATCAAGTTAACTAACGCATCTATTACCTCACATAGTTAACTTGTTCTATGTGTATGTGGTGATAATACTTGATCCACTCTTAACAAATTTGAAGTATACAATATAGTATTATCAACTATAATCATTATGTTGTACATTATATCTCCAGAACTTATTCATTGTATAACTGAAAGTTTGTACCCTTTGACCAACATCCCCTAATTTCTGTCACTCTCCAGCCTCTGGCAGCCACCATTCTAATGCCTGGTTCTGAGTTCAACATTTTTTTACATTCCATACATGTTAGTACACACAGACCCAGGGAAAAGTCCTGGGACCAAAAATCTACCTCCAGGCAATGACGGAAGAGAGAAGCTGGGCACTCTAGTGTGGTAATTAATAGAGTTTATTAAAGGAAACATACATCTGAGGCACATCTCGGGTGGTTGCAAGACCAAATGAATTCTCATGCTGTTTAACCAGTAACAAAGAATTGTACAGGGCAAAAAGAGGAACGTCACAGATACCAGTGCCTAAATGCTACCAAGCTCAGGAAACTACTTTACAGCTTGACCAGGTCAAGACAGTGGTCTGTTCCAGGAACCAGCCCACAGTGGGAGGTATGGGAGGGGTGCTGGTTTCTGTCAAAATGAATGTGGATTATGACCAGATAATCTCTAAAGAAGGTTAGTAGGAAGTAAGTAATCCAGCTTAGGTCAACAGCAGTCATGTCATGAAACAGTCTTTTCCAAAACATGTACATGAGATCACCCAGTATTTGCTCTTCTGTGTCTGGCTTATTTCATGTATCATAATGTCCTCCAGATTCATCTATGTTTTCAAAAAATGGCAGGATATCTTTCTTTTTTATGTTTGCATAATATTCATTGTATGTATATACACCACAAAATGGCCAACAGGTATATGAAAAGGAGCTCAACATCACTAATCATCAGGGCAATGCAAATGAAAACCACAATGTTGGGATGTTGAAATGACTAGTATCAAGACAAGTAATAACAGGTTGGCAAGGCATGGATGTCGTGAGCCTCTTATGATTTTATCACTCCTAAAATTTTTGGCAGCAAGAATTAACTAATTTAATTCTTGATTAGGCCTTTGTTCACATGTTAACTGTTCTTTCTGCTCAGCTCCTTCTGTTCTCACAAATGTAGTCATAACCTGCTGATATGGCGTCTCTTTGTCAAGCAGGAGGAGATAACTTCAGGGTCATGAGGAGAATTTATGAATTTGTTTTGCAGAAAGAAAGAGTATCTCCAAGGTATCTGGGATCAGCTTCTGCACCCAGAAGTCTGGCTGCATAAAACATTATCTGTGACTAAAGAAATACAGACTTCTCTCCCAGTTCCCTGGAATGCACCCCCTGGACTCCATAGCTACGTAAAAACTTCATCCTTTTACTTTTGAGGGAGACGGATTTGAGAGACCTTGCTTTCTCATTCTCTTGCTTTGACCAAATCGAATAAGCTTTTTTCCATAACCAAGCACCAATGTTTCAGCGCTTTGATCTGCTAGCACATTGGCACACAGATCTTTATTTTGGGGAGGTAATTCAGTAACATCAAGAAACGGGAATGTAAATTGGTATAGTCATTCTGGAAAATAGTATGGAGATTCCTCAAGAAATTAAAAATAGAAATACCGTGTGATCCAACATCTCACTTTTAGATGTATATCCAAAGGAAATGAAATCAGTATCACAGAGATATTTGCATTGCCGCGTTCATTGCAGCATTATTCATAATAGTTAAGATACGGGAGCAATCTAAGTGTTTTTCAAGGAAGGAATAGATATAAAGTAATTGTTTATTTTGCCAGTGTGTGTGAGGCCCTGGTAAGAGCATAGAGGAAAAATTACATAGCATGTCTCCCCAATAAATTTTTTAAAAGCTATAATTTAAAAAAAAAGCTATAGCATGGAGGCTAAATCACCCATTGAAATATGAGAGAGGCAACTCTTCCTTCATCTCTTCTAGGTTCTTTAGCTGGTCTAATTATTAAATTGTCATAAAGCAGATGAACAAGAGAAAAAAAAATAATTTCATATGTACAGGAACCCCAAAGATACACAGTCAAAGAGTGACCAAAGAAGGCTGCTTTTGTACTTTTTAAGACAACGAAACAATAAATTTGTGAAGAACTGACAAGATGAAGGGGTTTGAACTTGATGTAGCAAATTAATGAAGAAGTAACAAGATTTCTTTGCACACTCTTCTCAGCTTTGAATTTCCCATCTGTGATGATAAGGATGCCTTTTATCTTCCAGGTATAGGAAGGACGCGCTCACATGAGGAAATAAATCTCTCATGCGAGCGCTTCTTTCCTATACCTCAGGGGCAGAACTTGCACTAGCTGTTTCATAAGTAACTGTAATTCAAAATAATCAAAATGCGAAAGCAGCATATTTTGGGGTGACGTATTCTGCTCCCCTTCAGAAGGGAGCCTCTTTGTTTCTTGTCTGTAAGTGAATGGCTTGGAATAGAGAACATCAATTATCCACACAAAATTTCTTAATCTCTGAAGAGCTAAAAATGAAAAGATCTCGATTTAATGTTGTCAACTAAAACTAGAAATTTGTAGAATTTGTTTGAGTAAATCAAATGTATGTTCCATAATTTTGTTATTTTTATGTAAATGTGGTCTCATTGTAATTTGCACAATTTGCCTGAACTTTACCTCGCCTCCCAATCCCATCTCTCTCTCTTGTGTCTTTTCTTGGATTATTTATCCATAATCTTTCTTTTGTTTTGCTCCATTGTCGTCTTAGCTTTATTTATTGGTAGTTTCCACAGGGCAATATTATGAAACAATATCTTGTCGTGTGGTCATCCTCGCAACACAAATTTTAAGTCTCTGGCTCCTGGTTCTGATTGACTCCATTTTCCTCTTCTGCAGACACACAGAACTTCTTCCTCATGGTTAAACCAATATTTCTCAGGTTCAAGAACTCTACTCTGTTTCTTCTCTTTTCATCTCTCCTTTAAACATTTCCAAGTAAAAAAAGACTTTTTTAAACCCTGATCAATTAATTAATAAGGATTAAAATAATTAAAGGTGAACTATTCTATGTGGTATCTGCATCTCAGTATCAGATTCATCAAGATTTGTTACTCAACAGATTGATTTTTGTTCTCACATTGTAGCCCCATGATAGGTAAGTAGGAACTTGTCTTACTTTAATCTGAGATTTTCTCAGTGCCTATAACCCATGATATCTAGGCAAGTGTTTTTTTGTGTTTTGTTTTTTTTTTTAACTGAAAGTCATTTTACACAACAACTTTTTCTTGCTTGCACTTCTCATTTTTATTTTCCTTGGACAAACTTCAAATTCTCAAAAGAAATTTGAAAGTAGATTCTACCTAAATGATTCAAATTTTTTTACTTTACTTTATTTTAATAATATGTGAGATAATATTAAAGACTATGGTGTTCTTTCTTCATATATTGTCTTTTACAAACACAGTAGTTACTTGACTGTGTCTAATAGTGATTTTCCTCATTAAATGATTCTTTTCTAACTACAATACAGACCTCTCAGGGGAGAAATATGCATTAAAGTTATTGTGGAAAAAAACAGCAATTCTAAGCAGAAATTTCAAGACTATATATATTCTCTCACATATATCACACTCTCACATATAGCAAAGATTTATAAAAACAAATTATTATAATGTATTATAATTTACCACTTTATGTTGCTTATTGCCATTGTACATAATCATGAATAATATTTTAATTCTATTTTTAATCTTGTTCCAAGATTTCTTTTTTCAAAGGCCTAATTAACTATATGGCAGCATTCTGCAATCTTAAGTACTAGCAATTTGTCTCTTGTGGGGATGGAAACATATTTTCTTTGTGTTCTTAATGCTGTAAAATGATCTTAGTTGTGACTTTCCCCATCAGTTGAATGTTTACAATCATATTAGGAAGCATAAATTAAAGTCATGTCAGAATTATCAACAAAAAGAATAAGAGATAATGACTCACATTAGGTGAAAAAAACTTAACTTTTAAAAATTTAATATATACTGATGAAGGCAGTTTTCCATAGTACATTTATAAAAGTGTTATAAATAATTTTAATAAAAGGCACAGAAAGAAACTCCTCTTTCCAGAAATAAAGGCTATACTTATTTTAGAACACATGGAAGTAAATTCCAGACAAGCCCAATATCCAGAGATAATTGACAAATTTAAAAGGGCACTGAAAAAATATCCACTTTAAGTTACGACCAAAATTACATACTAAATAACTAAAGGAGGGGAGGAATATCTGAATAAAACATTATTATGAAAAAAGAAACTAAAAACTATGATACAAATTTTACAACCTATTTCATGAAGTTTTGCTTAAAACCAAAAACATGTTTAATTTCTGAGAATGGAAACTACATTAATAAAATTTATTTTTCCTTCCTGGAGAAAAGGGAGCAGGTAGATATCTTAGTTTTTTCCTAATATTCTTGCTATTATTAGTGGTACAAGGTGTGTAAAGTATATTAATACACTTGACGAGCACATAATCCAGTGGAAAAAATAACAATAGCAGTGTGCAATAGTTATTTTATGTATCAGTTTGACTGAGCTACAGTGCCCAATATCTGTGGTCAAACATTATTTAGGATGTTTCTGTGAGTGTGGTTTAGGATGAGATTAACACTTAAATCAGTAGAGTTTGAGTAAAGCAAATTGTCCCCCCATACTGTGGGTGGACCTCATTCAATCAGTTGAATAGAACAAAAAACTGACCTCTCTTGAGTAAGAAGAATTCTGAGGTAGATGGCCTTCAGGCATGAGCTGCAACATCCATTCTTTCTTAGGGTTTCCAATCTAGTGGCCAACCGTGCAGATTTTCAATATACCAGCCTCCATAATTGTGTGAGCAAATTCCTTAGAATAACACACACACACGCACACAATTGGTTCTAATTTTGAGAACTCCAATTAATACACAGTGTAAGTAAAGAGCTGAACAATTTAAGTAAAATGTTGTAAGTGCTATAATAGGAGCTTTTTCAAAGAACTATTGAATTCACCATTTGAACAGAATAAAAGAGAAAAATCCTATGTTTCTCTCAATAACTGAAGGAAAAAAGTGACAAAATTCAACATTGATGATAAAAATGTAATTTAATTTGATAAATAGCATCTATGAAAAAAACCTACTGTTGATAAAATATTTAATAGTAAAATATTGAACTCATTCTCATTATGATTGAGAACAAAGCAAAAATATCTTCTCTGACAACTTCTGTTCAACACTGTATTGGAGGTCCAATCAAATGCAATGAGGCAAGAAAAAGAAATACGAGCCATAAATATCAGAAAAGTAAAATTATCTTTATCCCAGACAACATGATTGTCTACATAAAAAAAATAAGAAATCTATTAAGAAACTACAGCAGTAATAAATAAAAATTTTAAGTCACAGAATAAAATGTCAACATATAAAAATCAATTGTATCCCTATATGCTATCAATAAAGTATGAAATTTTTAAAAATCCACATATAATAGCATCAAACAAAAGTTTTTGAAATCAGTTTAACTAATTATGTACAATACCTCTACACCAAAAATTACAAAACATCTGTGAGCTAGTTTATGACAACCTAAATAAATGGAAAGATGTATCATGTACGGAGATTAGAAAAATCAATATTTTTAAGGTAATACTTTTCTCTTGATTGATTGATATGTTCAAAGCTATCACCAAAATTATAACATATATTTTTAACAAAAATTGACAAAATGATTATAAATTTAGATGCAAATTAAAGACCAAAAATATTGAAACAGAACAACACATTTGTAGGATTTATACTATTTGACATATGTATTGCTTTAAAACTGTACTAATCAAGAGATGAGAGATTAGCTTAAAAATAGATATATAGATAACTGAAACAAATTGGAGAGTCCAGATATAAGTGCATATTTATAAGATTGATTAATTTTTTAAAATGTACAAAATTTATCAGGAAAAATTTCATTTCAACAGATCATACTGGAATAAATAGATATCCATATAGAAAAAGGTGAACCTAACCTCACACACATTATATAACTCACACCATACACATGTTAAAAAAAATTAAAAACATTTCATTGATCTAAACATAAATGGTAAATCTTAAAGCTACTAAAAGAAAATAAAGAACATCCTTAATATCTGGGTTATAAAAAAAGAAAAAAATAATGAATTTGATTTCATAAAATTTTAAATGGAACTATCTTTATAAGATATGTTTTCCACTTCAGAAAGCTCATATGATCAAGAGAAACACTGCTTGCTCGTGGTATTTTGGGGGCACCTGCATTAGTCTGCATTTGTTCCTCAATCACAAATTTGGGGTAAAAAAGCCATGGGTCTAGTTAGACTGAGTCTCTTCAACAGGTGTTATAGAGACAACATTCAGAGCTCACCCCTAATCTTTTCTTTGCCTATAAAATGATAAGGAAACTTGAGATTTGTGCTTAGTTTGTGCAGTAAGATGTTAATTCTGTGGCTTTCTATTCTTAGAGACAAGTTCACTTCTCATTTGTTTAGCTGCTGCTACATGTCAGAAATTTTCTGAACGGAGGTATTTCGTCCAACTACTTTGTAAAAACAGCCCCAATTGCTCTGAGCTTCACTATAACTTTTATTAAAAGATACCTAGTGACCATTATTTAATTTCATCTATTTAAGAACCACTTGAGAGTTTCATCTTGAAATCTCAGAGTTCTAACACAGCTCTGCACAGTGTGCATTCAGTATTTCTGAGTCAAGTGACGAGAACTTTCAACCCTGAACATGAATGCCAAAACTAAACATTGTCATTCCTTCCCAAAGGTATCACTCTCTAATTTTCTAGAAACTGCCCAAGCACTCCAATTTCGCAATTTTTTTAATCATGTGGAAGATTCCAATAGCCATTTCTAGTGTCTGAGTTAGCTAAGTGTCAAGATAAAAGTTGGAAAACAGCTTAATCTCAAGTCTCCTTATCTTTTCATTGTAACTGAATGACCTTAATACAAGACTACTAAAAAACAATGAATAATGGACAAAGAAGGAAGTAGCAGCACCAACTATATTTCCATTAAACTCCTGACCTTAGTCTCAATGCAGGATTCTCTCCTAGTACAGATAAATCCCTCTTAATAAAGGCTATTACTAAAAATGTAAGGAGGTTGTGGTCACTTCTCTAGAATCAAGCTTAATAATATCTTGGTTCCCAAACTAAGTTGGGTGTTCAAAGTTTATCCAAGTACTCAGGCCACAAAATGTTAAACAAATGAATAGGTTATATCAATTACGGACCATCTAGAAATAAGAATTCAGTCATCCATTAATGATTTTAACCCACTGGCATTAGAAATTGTCACCTGGTCCTTAATGACCTATCTCCTCAGAAGTAAAAGGCTTAATCTTCTTGCCTCCTTTCAATCAAAACCTTCTCATTAGAAGTGAGAGCCTATTTCTCACTAGCCCGACTGTTTTATCTTCCTTGCTAAAATAAGTTTCCTACTTTACTTTCACAAATAAAACAATGTTCAACATTGTTTTGTATCCCTAAACCTCTAGGGCAGGGTAATCGCCTGGAGAAAGTTAAGCAATCTCCAGTACATAGCTGTACCACCTTGGGTTCTTAATGACAACCACATATCAGCACACCTTCCAAATTAAGTGGGGACATTAGAAATTGCTTATGTCTATTTGCTCTGGGACAGAACTTTATTTCTTCCAAGTGAGTCGGCATAAGGGAGAAACATATGTATCTCCAATATTTCTGGTCCAATTAAACAGAAAAGCCTCAAATAGTCTAAGGCTGACATCATTCGCATGCTCATTTTCCTTCTAAGTTTGTAACCCTGTATGAAAAAATTATTATAACAACAGACCACACAGGTTGAAGCCCTTGGTATAAACACTGTGCTCAGCGAGTCACATGTAATTTTCTCACTTCCTTCAACAATCCTCTGAAGTAGTTACAAATGCTCTCTGTATTTCACAGTGAGAAAACAGGCTTAGATGGGTAAATGCTTTACTGAAGGTCACACAGTTAGAGACATAGAACAAATTCAAGTACAAGTTTGTCTGATTTAAGAGCCCACTTCCTTAGCCACAATGCTATGTTGCCTAAATGTCATGGGCTACAATATAGAAAATTTAAATTTGGCTGTTGACAGCCTAGTTCAGGCTACTTATACATTTGATTGTGTGAAACAGTAAGCCTTATATTAAAGAGTGTTATCTATCTTTTGAAATAATTACATAATTTTTAAGGAGAAACATAGAAATCTCTGGGAAAAATCTCTTAATTTTTATATATGTGTATCAAGAATAGTATGTTTATTTCAGGAATAAACTTTGATTACTCTCATAAGCAGCAGTCACACTACTTATGTATTAAATTATTTATTTATGATTTAAATTCCTGATGTAACTGGCAAAATAAATGGACTTTGTGTATGCAGATGTTTAATTAAAGTAAATTCTAAATAACAACATTTTAATTGTTCATTTAAAAACCTATTTCACTAATAATTTCTAAGATAAAAATAAATTTGTTGATGGGGGACACTCATTCTATTTTAGGATTCGGAAATGAATGCTGAAGTTCTAAGGAATCTCCTGGAGGAGAAAGTTAATCTTGAAATGCCCTGTGAGGGTTTTACTGACTAGGTTAATTCCCTCCTGGTGGGCTCCTTAAAATTATCTATTAAATAATTCCCTATTATCTGTTCAAAAAATAATTGCAGTAATTCCATTTCTTTGAAGAAAAATAATTATTTGACTTTTCTAATTAAAGGATTTACTTCCCATGTTAATTATGTTCATTCAATTTTACTCAAGGAATTCATTTTACTTTAAATAATTTGCAAAAAAGACTGGCTTATTCATTTTTGATAATATACAAGTAGCTAGAACTTAATTTTTCTGAGGAAACCAAATCAAATTTTATCTCAGTTGTTATTCAATACTATGCAAGGACAGACTCTTACTTTTCTCTTTTGGACTTGACTTCCTCCTCTCAATTGTTAAAATTAGTCACAATTATTTGTTACTCCTTCTCTTCTAAAATATTTTTTAAAGTTTAATAACTATACTTGTTTTCTCCAAAATTACAGATTTTCACTGTTGATATCTGACATAAAACCAGTGTCTCTTGCTGAGAAATGAAGGTGATCTTCTCTCCCTGAGCACAGGACCGAAGGGTGAGCAGACATTTTCTTTGCAAAGAGCTGATGTTCAGAAGAGAATGTTAATAAGTGAATAATTCCAAGGTCTGGGGAGCTTAATAGGGGTTTAGAAATTGAATTTCTGATGGTCTAGCACATAGAGGTCATGACTCTTCACCAGCACAGATATTTCCTAACTGCAGATATATTTTTTAATGTAACTCAAATATTGATGAGGAAGTACCTAGAACTTATCTAATAGCTTTGTATGAAAGAATACAATTACATGATCCCATCAGTAATCATGAAGCTTTGTCATTAAAATTAATGACATTAAAATTAATCTCATGTGCCCCAAAGAAGAGCTATATATTTTTATATTAAAAGAGCTTTGGGGCAAAAGAAAATATTTTGTCCTAATTAAAAATTTCAATTACTTGGAATTCCGATAGAAGGAAAGATCCCAATAAGGTATAAAGTATCACATTAACATGAGGGGAAAAAATGGTGCATCCAACATCTAGACAATCTTTCCAGAAAATGATTTTCAGAATACCTAAATTTTAAATTAGAGTTTATATTAAAAGCATGAGTATCTTCTTTGAAGCTTTGTAAATCAAACTGAGTTCCTTGTGATATTTTCCCCAATGTAGAATAAAAGACTTCGAATATTCCAATTATTAAATTTCCAATACTAACATTTCTACCTTTGATAACTAGATCTCAAGAAACTAAAGATAAGTATGAAAAGATTTTCTCTTGGCTCATAATATCAACTCTGTATTAAAATTTTCAATAGTTCATATTTATCTATATTCCTATTTAACAAACAACACTCAAAACCAAAAGTCTCATTGAATTTTAATGTGACACTATATGCTCCTTCTCTACATGTGTTTCTCTCTCTCTCTCTCACTCTCTCTCATGTATACTTTGATTTGTAAGTATTGAATAACTTGAAAAGTTATTTTTACTTCTTACCTATGTGTGCTAATTTCAACAAACCTTGCTTAAGAAATTATAGACCCAAAGAATCTTGATGTCTGCAGTAAATCTTAACTATGTTGCTAACCATTCAACCTTAATGTACTTGGAGGGATCATCACATTAATATTAGCTTATCTACTCCTAGCTGGTTTCTCTCCAAGAGCCACAAAGCGGAAGGTAGTCATTCAATCCTGCATTGGCTTCCAGAAAATTCAGGGGTAGGTAGCTTTTGGTCTCAAGAAAAGTCATAACAAATCTTTTATAATTGAACTACATCATTTGGAAGCAAAAATTATAATGATAGAATAAAATTACAACTAGAACAGTTGCCTTGTATATGCCATGAGTGTGAACCCTGACATTGGATTGACAGTAATGATTAGCTCTAAAGTCACCTGAGCCAAAACTTATAGCCTGATATTCTGTTTTCATTTTGAACGGCAATATAAAAATTGAAACTTTTCCACTAGCAAAGTATAGAAAACAGGGTGGAAAAGGAAAGCAAAAGTGAATTTAATAACAAGTAAAACATGTAAGCTGTCCAAAGCATAAGCTCTGTTCTGCTTTTTGCAATTGTAGAAAATTATTGAAAAAAAGACAAACCTCTGTGCCAGGTAAGCATACAGAACTCTTCTGTAATACTATCCCAAGTTAGTTTGAAGGCCCATTTGGAAACTAAGATTTATCCCTCCTAACAAGAATATGTGCTTTCATTCTGGGGGAGCTTTATATTCTAAAAATGTATACATTTGCAGTTTTGCACAATACCATGACTTATCATCTCATAAAAAAGGTGCAGCAGAGAAATCTATGACCAATTCACTAAAATAAAAATGGACATTTAATTCAGTAGGGATTTTTTGTGAACTACTTACAGCTAAAATAACTCCATAACAATTGGTAAACTGATAACAGTGTTTGGTACATTATTTCATATTCCCCTTTTCATGTTCATGATGGGCTTTTATTAAGAAATGCTATTTTACCTAGATCCATACTCCCAGGGATCTGAATAACTGTATTATAATAAAATTCTTAGTAAAAGCAGTATATCTGAAGTGGAAAAGAAGAGTTCAGTGTTAAAAACACAAAAAGTAGGTCAAGCTTTTGCTTAAATTTGATAGAACATTGTTTCGTACTATTGTGCCAGTGATTAATCGTGGATTCTCTTGAAATGAGTAGGGTAAAAAAAATCAAATGATTCATAATGAATACCACATATAACTATAAAATTTATCATCTAGATCCAAATATTAGAAAGTCTCCCTGGCTTTGTTATTGTTTCCAGTGTATACATGGAATGAATCTTTATATTCTAGGCTCCTATTTACCTCTGCTTCACCTGACAGATGTAATAACTTCCAGTATTTTATTTGAAAAGACTGGAATTTATCTATACACATGGCAATCGAACCCCTGAGGCTGACACCAGGGGATGCCAGGAGAATACTGACATTTAAGGCTGCCATGGATTTTTTTCCCCTAGCAGAAGGAGCATTTAAGTGGGTCATGGCCCAAAGGTATTGAACTCCTTCCCTTGCTGACAGCTATTTACCAGAGCACAGTCGAGTAAAGGAAGAAGAGGATTAAGGAGTTCCAATTGATCAGAAAATAGCATTCAAAGTTGAAACCTGTCTCTTCTCCCAGGACTCAGCTTTTGAAAATCTTTTAGCGAAACCATTGTCAAGGGATGGCATAATCACAGAATGAAGTAAGAAGATTTAAATTTCTTAAGCAGACAAAAATGCATTGAGATTCTGTTTTAAGAGCTCATAGGAAATAGCCATATGAAACTGAATCACAGGGAATAGTCATTGATCCTTTCAAACTATCACAAAAGGTTTCAGAAGAAAATAGACCATTCCATTATACAACTGCAGATGAAATATATGTTAGAAAAACACATAAAATAATGGAACACGCATTTATTTAATTTGAAATAATTCATACAAGCAATAAAAATATAAAAATTATTTTCACTAACCCAAAAATTAATCTGCATTGTATATAAAAGAATGTAAAAATATGTATTGAATGAACTATGTTCTGTGGCTGTTTATTCCCTTAGAGTTTTCATTTAATCAATTGCTTCCATAAGTTGAAAATAAAAGCCTTAAGCAAAAATACAAGCAATGGAAACTTGAAGAGTAAAGATTTTAAAGAAAAACTGGGCCGAATATTATGTAAATTATATGTGTGTGTGTGTGTGTGTGTGTGTGTGTGTTTTGTATTTCCTAATTAAAGGCTTATTCCCCCATTTTGGATGGATTTGTTTTGAAAGGGAAGATTGATGTGTCTCCTGGGTCACCTCAGAGTGAAGACATTTCCCATGGAAGCTTATGTAAAATGAACTGAAAGTCATTCAACAATTACAGTGGATGAGCCCCAAATTTCTCACTGCTAAGATACTCACAATTTTGAAAGTTTGGTTTCCAAAATGAAATGAGAGTAATAAGTGGTAGGTTTAGGGAGCTAATTGTGAGATAGGGATTCTTCTAAACAACTTACATAAACCAACTCAGTTACAGTCACAAATACCTATGGAAGGAGGTTTAATGAGTATCCCCATTTTATAGAGGAGGAAACAAGTACATAGGAGTTCGATAATTTGACTAAAGTTACATAGTCTATAAGTATTGTAATGTCAAGGACTGGATTTATAAAATTAATTCTTGTGTACACAAAAGGAAAGGAGAATATTAGTAGAACATGTAGTGGTCACAAAGTCAGAAGACACATGTGTATAGACTGCTTTGATAAGAGACCCCAACTTCTAGCTACTTCCCATCTATAAAATAGATTAACAATCCCCATCTCACAGCGTTACTATATGTATTAAATAAGGTTAAATAAGTGAAATGATTTTTCTAAACTATTAAATTCTGTATTTGATATAAAAATTCTATTTTATATAAAACTATACTTTTTTATTTTTAACTTCATTAAATTTATTGGGGTGATATTAGGTAATAAAATTATATAGGTTTCAAGTGTATAATCTATAATACATCATTTGTATATGACATTGTGCGTTCACCACCCAAAGTCAAATCTCCTTCCATCACCTTGTATTTAACGCCCTTTACCTTTTTCTACCTCCCTCTCTCCCCGTTTCCCTCTGGTAACCACTAAAATGTTGTCTGCATCTATGAGTTTTTATTTTTTTATTTTTCTTGTTTGCTTGTTGCTTTCGGTTTTATTCCCACATACGAATGAAATCATATGGTTCTTGATGTTTTCCATCTGACTTATTTCACTTAGCATGATATTCTCAAGATCAGTCTATGTTTTTACGATTGGTAGATTTCATCTTTTTTTATAGCTGGGAATTATTCCATTGTACATATGTACCACATCTTCTTCATTCATCTATCAAAGGACACTTTCGTTGTTTCATGTCTTGGCCATCATGAATGATAGTACCATGAAAACAGAATATACCTATATAGAATATACTTATATAGAAAAATAGAATATACCTATATAGAAAATAGAAAATACATATACCTTTATGAATAAATATTTTCAAATTTTTCAGGTAGATACCCAGAAGAGAGATTGCTAGGTCATATGGTAACTCTGTTCTTAATTTTTTGAGGAACCTCCATACTGTTTTCCATAGTATCTGTACCAATTTACATTCCCACCAGCAGTATATTTGGGTTCCTTTTTCTTTACAACCTCTCCAACACTTGTTATTCCTTGTCTTATTGATAATATCCATTCTAATAAGTGTGAAGTGGTAGCTCATTGTGGTTTTGATTTGCATTTCCCTAATAGCTAGTGCAATTGAACAACTTCTCATATATCTGTTGGCTACTTGGATGTCTTCTTGGGAGAAGTATCTGTTCTGGCACTATTGTTCTGGCACATTCATGAATTGAAAGAATTAACATGGTTAAAATGGCCATATCACCAAAAGCAATATACGGATTTAATGTAATTCCCAAGAAAATCCAAATGGCATTTTTTAAAGAAATAGAACCAAAAAAATCCCCTGATTTATATGGAACCACAGAAGACCTTGAATAGACAAAGAATTCCTGAGAAAAAAGGAGAAGGCTGGAAGTATCACACTTCTTAACTTCAAATTATACTACACAGCAAAAATATTCAAAACAGCATGGCATTGGCAGAAAAACAGATACACGGACCAATGGAACAGAACTGAGAGCCTAAAATTAAACCTCCATGTATATAGGCAAAATTTTCAACAAAGAAGTCAAAAAAATACAATGGAATAAAGAACATGTCTTCAAGAAATGATACTGGGAAAATTGGAAAGCCATATGCTAAAGAGTGAAATTATACTACTATTTGTCACCATACACCAAAATTAATTTAAAATAGATCAAAAATCTAAATTTAAGACCTGAAACAATAAACTACATGGAAGAAAACATAAGTATTAAGTTTATGGACATTGGTTTTAGAGAGGACTTTATGAATTTGACTTCAAAGTCAAAGGAAGTAAAAGAGAAAATAAATGAATGGGATTATATCAAACTAAAAAGCTTCTGCACTGTAAAAGAAGCCATCAACAAGGCAAAAGGCAACCAATAGAATAAGAGAAGATATTTGCAAGCAACACCTCTGATAAGAGGTTAATACCTAAAACTATATTTTCTGAAGCTCTTGAAATAAGGTCATAATTCATTTGGTAAATATTGACCTCATCTCTTCCTTTTCCTTAGTGAAAAAAAAAAAAAAACAAAAAAGAACAATAGCTCTTCTAAAGCACAGCCTTTAGGTCAGAAAAGCAAATAATGTTTAAATGTTTTTATTAGTAGAATGCCCATTCCTCACTTACCAATCAGGTTCATATAACTTACCTATGTGATGAGCATAATTTTCAGATATATTTTGAGACCTAGTTTTATTTCCAAAAAAGGAATAAGACACATGCTGGAATATATCTTGAAATATCAAGCAACTTTCAAATCAATGACAGAAACATTTAACTTTATTAATATGTGATCATTAATCATTTATTTATTTATTTATTTTGTTTACTAAGCTTAACAGCAAAAACAGTACAAAATAGCTAATCAAAAATAATGGTTTTTGACATTTATAAATCTAAATTGTAAAACAAATGCAAATATAATGGATTCTGGACCTCTGAATTTAAGAATGAGACCACAGTATAATATGCTATTTATAATTATATAAATGTGAAGTGGTACATATATACAATGGAATATTACTCAGCCATAAAAAAAGAATGAAATCTTGCCATCTGCAACAGCATGAATGGACCTAGACAGTATTGTGTAAGTGGAATAAGTCAGAGAAAGAAAAGTGCCTTGTGATTTCACTTACATGTGGAATCTAAAGAATAAAATAAACCAAAAAAACAAACTCATAGAGACTGAGAACATTTTGATGGTTGCCAGATAAGAGAGAATTTAGGGGGTGGATTAAGAAGGGGAAGGGATTAAGAAGTACAAATTGGTAGTTATAAAATAGTCATGGGGTTGTAAAGCATAGCATATGGAACATAGTCAATAATATTTCAATAACTACGCATGGTATCAGATGGTACTAGATTTATTAAAGTGATCATTTTATAAATTATATAACTAATCACTATGTTGTACACCTGAAAGTAATATATTATTATATGCCAATAGTAATTGAAAAATAAGAAAAATTATTTAAAAATATCCTGGTCTTTTGTAAAAAATAAATAAATAAATAAACAATATAAATATATCATGTAATAACACTGTTTCCATTATAAGTCATATACTAATAAATTCAAGTTTGATCATATTCTATGCTTAGAATTTTGATATTTTGTTTAAAATTCAACTAAACAAAAGGAAAAAATCAACCTTTACTGATTCTTCAAAATGTGGCATGTATCTTCTGATTGTGTTGCATCTATTGCCTCCTTTAATCATCACACAGCCCTATGAGGAAGATGCTATTGTTATCTCCATTTTGAAGAGGGTGGCAATGTGACAGAAAGTTTACTTAACTTGTCCAAGTTCCCAGAGTTTGTGAGTGTATGCAATGGGGAGCTCTAACTCCAAACAATATTCTTAGTGACTCTCCTAGAGTAAAGTATATCGATCTCTAAGATCAATTAGACACAATGTCATAATCCATTTTTCTGATACATAGGCCAGTATTCTCAAAGTATCCTCAGAGAACCAGATGCTTGTAGACCATGTAAGAAGACTATTAAAAAGCACCTTCTTGGATCATCCAGGGTCAACTAAATCAACATCTCTGGTGATGAGTCTGGAAATCTACATTATTTAAAAAAAATAATTAACAATTTAAACAAAATGCCCAGATGATTGTCAAACACATGAAATTTGAAAAAAATACTATGTGCTTTTTAAATAGAACTATGTCTGTGTTCTTAGCCCCTAGAACATATATAGCAAGCAAGCTCAGTAAATTATGAAAGAATAAATCAGTATGTAAATGAATCATTTTCTCCCTAAATCAGCAATAAATAAAAGCAAAAATATTTACCATAGTAGACACTTCACGCATATGTGCTAAAAAACCAACTTTCTTGGTTTCTCTCCTTTCTCATTTTGCTTCTCTTGTTCCACCACAATTACTCCTGTCCACGGCTCTAGAATTTATGAAATATGGATGTGAAAAAGCATGGGCTTTTTAAAAATGTAATTAAACTGCTTTGAAAACAAAATAGAAATCCCCTGGGGGCCTATATCAAAAACACCACACTTGAGTTTTTAGAATCAAACATAAACATGAAAAATAAAAATTCTTCATTTTTAAAGATAAAAAATATTGTACTTTTCACTGCCAACTTTCTCAAGCAACTGTTTCTTATTTTATTTTTAATTTCTCCATTAATCCCCGAAGTTTCATTTACAGATACAACTAAAAATCCCAATACAAAAATTGTCACATGACCCTGGATGGCATCTCTATCCTCTGCAACAAAGGATTGTTCCCTTAACTACAACATTAGATATTTATGTCTTGTTATGTGAATGTTTGATTTATTACATTATATTGAAATGATCATTAGAGAAAACCACTATCTAGGGTTATCTGTAGTGTTGCCTTAAAGTGACTGTGTTAATTGTATGTTAGACATTGTGGCAGGTCCTCCAGTAAGGAATCCAAATTTGGAAGGCCTACCATGGACAAACTATTTCTCTAGAAAATGAGTTTGAACATCAAAGTTAATTCTGGATGTACTCACATGGTATTGATTAATGATGGTCTCTGCCCTACATAGGCAGACCAGAACCTGGGCATGAAGACATTCCTTCATTAGACTATAAGTTTAAATAAGTATCTTAGATCGTTTGGGGTGCTATAACAAAATATCTTAGTCTGGGTGGTTTATGGACAACAAACTTATTTCTCACGATTCTGGAGGCTGGAAAATTTAAGATCAAGACACTTACAGGTTTGATGTCTGGGTGAGAGCTCCTTAGTTCATAGATTGCTCTCTTCTCCTTGTGCCCTCACATGGAAGGAGTAGGGGAGTTTCTTGGGGTCCTTTTCATATGGACATTCATCCAGTTTATTAGTTTATTAGGGCTCAACCCTAATCACTTCTCAAAGGTCACCCCCTCCATATGCCATTACGTCGGGGAAAAGCTTCCAACATATGTATTTGGAAGGACACAAACATTCAGTCTATAAATCCAGTGAATACATACCTCTCCTTAACCTGCCTTTCTGTTATTGATTGTTGCCACTTTGATCATAATGCATTTATAAGTTCTAGTGTCTAGAAATAGCTCCTCTCCTTTTGAAAATCCTATTTCTCTAAGAAAAGATGTTGAATGTTATTTGAATTAGAAAAATAATGCAATAAGTGTAAAAGTTCTGGGATATATGTGTTGTTATATATTGATGACTCTAATACTCAAATGTTTTATATTAAAATAAAAAAACTCATTCACTATTTTTATCTGAAATTCTTTCAAAACTTCATTATACATACTGAGAAAAGACTGCATCTAGGAAAGAATGAAGACTGCTGGGTATTCTGTCCTGTTATCATCAACTAAACTGTTCCCTTGCTTGTTATCTCTGGGCACATCTTTAAAACTCAATGAACTACAGTTTCTCCATCAATAATATGATCACAGAAATTATTACTTTCTTTAATATGGAGCTATTAGCAGAATTAATCAAAATTTTTAAGTGTAATGAACTATTCAAATGCAAAGCATTGTAACAACAAAAAAAGTCAATTTGCAGTGGGTAAATTTGTAAAAGCAAATACAGAAATGAATATGAGTAAACCTCAAGTGGCCAGTAGCAATTCCTAAAGATCATATAAGAGATTTTATGTAGTATTGGATATAAAGGGAGAATTGACTTTAAGAGCAGATTGTTTTCAATGGTGTTCAATCATAGGAAAGAATATTTATACCAAATAATACAGAGCACAGATTAATTAAAAGATTTCAAAGAAAACCATATGGACTAAAGAGCTTCTTGACTTTAAGAAAGAATAAATGAATGTTCTACAAAATTCCACTTGAAAGCATCTTTTTACTATAATTTTAAAGCATTAATTAAATCTAGTTTGTTCTCATAGTGAAATTTAACTTCCATTAAATTATGGCTACAAAAAAAACATAAATTGAAGTGCAACCATGACTGATACAGAAGTTTTCTGTTTTAGATTTATTTTCTAGACAAATACTCACGGTGTATCAATTTTTGATTCCACACTACCTAAATTTCCATAATAAATAAATAAATGTTTACATGCCTGCACACATATTTTACATGCAATCAGAGTATAACTTGTTATTAGACTTTTTTTTCTGTTAAAATCTCAACCGAAACTCAGAATCAGGTATGGTTAATAGTTTTGGCAATTATTTATAGAGTGCAGAGGTAGGGAAGTCCTTAAGAAAGAAAGTATAAAGCACCATACAAATGTGATGCAATATTTGGTTGCTGCTTAACTATTTTTGTATGTGTTAACCTTTGTTTTACTATTTGCTGGTATAAAGGATGGTCCGGAAAAGAATTAATAACTATGGTTACCTTTCCTTTAATAATTATAATTTTGCAATTTATCTGAAGAAAGTGGAATAAGATGAGGGACAGATGTTTTTCAAGTTTTCCAAATGAGATAAAAGTTAATTACAACATCTCTGCAAAACTCCAGAATAAATTATTAATTATGATGTTTTATGAATATTTATAAAGTTAGCACCAATGACTAGAAGGTACATCTGAATATATCTGGCCCTTGCCAAAATCTGAGGTAACTAACTTTTCTTTTCTTTTTTTTTTTTTTTTTTGGCTAGGACTAAACTTTGAGATCTCAAAATAAATGATAAAGCAAAAATTCCAGAACATTAACCAGAATTTCTCCTATTCTATTATTTTCAACACAAAAGTATACAGCATATGGCTAGCATCAAATTAGTTTCATCCTGCTATTCCTGAAATCTCTTCTTGTTACATCGACCAGGGTGAATCAGGCCACTCCTCCTCATCCTCCGGGGTATTGAACTGCTTCAAAACTTAACAGGACAACTATTTCTAGTAGTGGTAAGGTCTGACAATGACTTCATTGTCCCACCAAAGGCAAGTTTTGTGGTTAAGACACTCTGCTATTTAACATTAACATTTAAAGAATAAACTTGTACTCTTGCTGAACTGAGATTGTTTTGACCAGGTTATTTTAAGTGATTTACTTGATAAAATAATTAACAGTCATAAATAATTACTTTGAACTTTCTCCTGAGAGAAAAGAATTACTTGATGATTGATGAGTATAAAACTACAAAAGAGAATTGAACGATTTCCCATATTACCTAAGATCTCGCGACACGTAACAGATTGTTAGGGCTGCCATAACAATATGCTACAAATTACGTGGCTTAAAACAACAGAAATTTATTGTTCCCCTGTTCTGGACTAGATGCCAGAAATCAAAGTGTCAGCTAGGCTGTGCTCTCCAAAGCATCTAGGATCCTTTCTTGCCTCTTCTTGCTTCTGATAGCCCAAGGTGCTCCTTGGCTTGTGGCAGCATAACTTCAATCTCTTTCTCTGTCTCCATGTCACATTCTCCCTGCAACTCAGTATTTTCATATAACTGTTTTTCTCATAAGGATTCCAGTCATATTGAATTAGGAGCCCACCATATTCCAAAATGAGCTCAACTTAAATTAACTAAATATATCGGCAATGACCTTATTTCAAAATAAGGTAATATTCTGAGGAACTGATGGTTAAGACTCATATCTTTGGGGAGGTGACACAATTCAACCCATAACATGATGCAAAACTAAGCTTACAAAATTTTCATGAGGTTACTAAGTATTACATAATTAGATCGGAAGACTGTTGAAGGTATAGTGTTTCCAACTATTAAAAGAATTCAGAAAACATTTATCAGAGGAGAAAATTCCTGGACTCTGTCTAAAGGATTAATAGAAGGACTCCAGGTACAAAAGAGAAATGGAGGAAAAAATAACTCTAGACTTAGAGAATATTTTATTGTAATAACTGAAGTTATGATAAAGCAAAATATATTTAGGAAACTACAAAAGATTCAGAATTAAAGTTTTCAGATAAATGGCAGGGACTGAAGCTTAAGATAAATGTAAAAACCTTTTATTAAAATTCTTTAAATTACATTTCAAAAACTTTTATATTAATTTTTCTAAAAGCAAAGGGAAGACAGAGCATACTTTAAATAGTGGAAATATAGGTGACCTTTGTGTTGTAGAAATCCAATCTTGTGGAAGTGCCAAGGGATAACTGGAAAAAAATACGTTTATCAAATGTTCAGAAAATGTATTCTGGACACAATGTATAGGCGTTCAGTAGATATTACTGACTGCATAGATAAATTCTATGTTTTCTTAAAAGAAAGAATTTGCAAAAACATATGGAAATTACATTAAGAAATGTGTTCTATATATGAGAAAGTAATTTTTAATTAAATTAGTATTCAAATTGTTCAACAAGGGTTTAGGTTGCCTCAAAGGTAAACACTTAAGTATATTTTGGAAAAATTTCTTATTAAAGAAAAGAAGGAAAAATGTACACAGTACCTAAAAACAAAATTTAATTGCCTTTCAAGATGGTGGCTTGAGTCAACATGTTGAACTACTCTCCTTAAATATTGTCTTTGAAAAAATAATGAAAATAAACAGAGGGAAAATTCTGAAGGCTTTCCTTGAAAAGGATGTAATCAAGAGAAAGAACCATAAAGAAATTTTTACATGATATTGTCAGTGTGACCCTCTTCTGAGGAACATGTTGGCCTGACTGACATTCAGCATGTTCTGAGAAAAGTCTGTGTGGGGAGTAAGTGAGCTGGATCTTTAACATAATCTAAAACACGCCAGGATAAAACAGTAAGATCCTATTCTAGGACAGCTCTTAGGGCATATGCAGCCCAGACGGAGCACAAACTTTTATTCTATAAACTGATGCAGCAGGTATACAATCCTTGGCCTCTCTTTACTGGGAGTCACCTCGGCAAAGAAAAAAAAGTCACCTGGTCAATTTTCTTGTAAACATGTTAATAACAAATCAACTAATGGTCTTGCTACTGGAGAGTCCCATCCTATGGACTGCTTTTAGATGAATTGATCTGTTGTAGGAATGTACATGGTAAACAATTTGGTAACTGTGGACATAGGGAACACAGTTGCCTAGACAGTGTCACATAGCTATACAACTTATAAGAATAAGATGGAGATGTTTCAAAACCAAAAGAACTCTCTTCTGTGTAAGTAATGTCACTGTCTACATTATTAGCGATTTTGTACTCTAATGTGTACCAGAGTGCATCCTGATGCAATGAGAAAGAACTGTAGGAGCTATGTTGGGGTTCTGGACCTCATCCCACTTTGCCCGTGCCTTGTGACTACTTGTATCTTTGAAATTATTAGGAAGTCTTGAAACTAGGTGAGATTCCAAATGTGAGTGAGGCTGATTTTGACAGTCCAATAATTTGTTTTACCTCACCAGAACACAAAGCAGAAGATTGTGACAATTGTGACTATCTTTTACTTGATATGTATGGCATAAGTGAAGTGAGGCTACTGCCAGAGATAGTTCCAATTGAACAAGATGAAAAATTCCCAGGTATGCTTGAGCTACCATGGCAGAGATGAAAAATGAATTTGTCCACTTAGATCTGAGTCTTTCTTCTTCCCAGTATCTTTTCTGCTGCTCACCTTATAACTAGACCCATGAATAATTAATATAAAATTAACCAAAGAAAAAAGAATTTCTTTTTCTGTTTTATCTGGAACCAAATGTATTGAACAGAGACTCACACCTCCTCTAAGAGAAACTATTTAAATTATCAATATCAAAATCATATGAAACCTCCTCTAAATAAATAGAAAAAAAAGCCACTAATTGTGGCATATGATGTTATTCGCTAGCATAGATATACATTCAATATACAGTTGACCCCAAATTTTATTACCCTATTTTTTTTAAATTTACTAAGAACTGCAGCTTTCACAAAGACTGAAACGGGTGCCATAAAATTGATGGGTGCTAAGGCACACCAATCAGTGATAAGAAACCTAATAAGTGCGGGGGTGGGGGGGAATTATGAGCTGAAAATACACACACACACACACACACACACACATATTTTTAATTACTTGAACTTATGCTCTGGTAAACTAAAAGTGTATCTAAATCAAGAAATAATTCAAGCCAAACTTAAAAAATAAAATAAAATAATTTGAGCCAAAAAAACATAGATCTGTTTAAAATTCTTAATGAACGTGAGTGATATCAAAGTGTTAATTATAGTAAAGTATAGCTGATGATTTATGGAAGAAAACTAGGTGAAGCTGCAAGTATAATACAAGTGATCTCAACTTAACAAAACTAGACTCGGAAGCAGGGTTCATCTTATTAGGGGTATGCCACTCATTCAAAAACAAAACAAGAGGTTGTTAGAGCTGACGAATCAGTACAAATGCCACACTATAAGATACAAGAGAACATATTTTAAATGAATAAAAAGAATGAATGCCCACTCTCCTTGAACAGTAACAAGTGTCTTGGATTCATATTGGCAAGGCTCTTGAGATACAATGTCTCCCAGTATGAAGTTGTACTGGGAGACATTGTAAGAAATGATACAAGAAAAGAGACAAGACAGGCCACACAACCTATATAGTGACAACTAGCCTAGGTTGTGTGACTCCCAGGCACAGAATGCAATGTTTCTACATTTTTCCACATTTGAACATGAGTGAGCTAATGGGAGAAAAGGCTGTCTAGGTGGGTACCAACTCAGCACAGGGAGGTCATCAGCTCTGGAACCCCTTTGATTTTTATACCTTGATACTCACATGACTTCCTTGGGCTTTCTAGTGCCATGCTCCAGTGTGGCTGCATCTCATCAATTAGTAGTGAACTATTGCTTACAGATTTCTCATTAAAAATTTTGGTAACACAAGATGCACGCTGAATCGGCGCAGTGTATATTCTGCAGTTGTTTTCCACAGTTCATTTTGATCATGTAAATGTTCCTTAAGTTAGTGTTGCAAGAAACATTTGATCAGAGGAAATGTCGCAGATCAAATAGTAAATCTTTCTTTTCAGAGAAATATTTTATTAGTGTTTTCAATTGAATTAAACGAAAGAGAAATTTTGAGACAATCAAAAATTGTTTTCAGATGAGTAACATGAGCACTAAATTGAAAAATTCAAAGAAATATAATGAATACTGAAGATATATAAATCAAGGACATAGAAGACTCAAGATTTTAAGAATTCAGAGGGAAAAGTATATATGTGCTTTTTCAATACATAAATTTTAAGTATTAAATATTATACATATGAAAATAAATTAAAATTTAAGAGGCATGGATAATAACTCTAGTTTTCTATATATAAATCAAGAATTCTAAAAAGATTACGTAGAAGAAAAAAGAATAATTAAATATAAGAATACTTTCCTGATTTGAGGATTTGAATAAGCATATTTATTAGGTGAACTTTATGATACAATATAAATCTCCAGGAACATCTTTGAAATGCAAGGACCTAGGAGGAGAAGATGTAAGCAAAGCTTCATGGCAGAAGCAGATGTGTCACAAGTAGAGCTTTGATCTTGAATGTTGCCAAAACCTGTTTCTGTATAAAACAAAGCTGTAAAATCAAGAACAATTAGAACCTCACACCTTTGACAGCATCTTTGAAGGAAATAAGCCAATGAATGAAAATGTCTTATCTTCGATGGGACAGCGTGTGGAGAAATGGAGCACTCCTAGGAAGCTGTGCTTCTGACAGTGAACTAATAATGATATTTTGCTACAACTAACATCCTCTATTAGCTGTAACTAAAACATAGTCCAAAAGGAGAGTTGTCTGCATCAGAACAGCTGCTTAATGATATGAATAAGTAAAGATTTTCTTTTCCCCATCGTTAGCATACCAACTTTATTCCCTTAAATATGATAGCAAGGTAGTGGGGAAAGTAGGTATGTCGTGACTGGCTTAGAGGGTTAGACTAACCATGATTCTTTGTCAAGGGCTGTGCACTTTATACCCTGATCAAAATTGGAGTTCTGTTAACAAAGAAGGGGGAGAATTTTGGTTATGGAACTAACACTGTCTGCCATAGACAGACACACATGAAACAACTCACCAACAAACAAAACTATGTTACAATGAAAGGGAAATAAGGAGGGAAGAATTTTTCTTTTCTTTCCTTTTTTTTTTCATAATGTTCAATTTTTTTTAAATTGTTCCTTTTAATGTCTATGTAAAGTTTCAGGACACAAAATCAATGTTCAGAATTCCATAGTGCTCCCATACTCTAACAATTAATTTTCAGAAAAATAAATGAAAACAATTGTTTTGCAATTGTAATAAAAAGAATAAAATACCTAGGAATAAACCTAACGAAACATGTGAAAGACCTAGACATTGTCTACAATGTCTATAAACTGTAAGACATTATTAATGTCTATAAACTATTAGACATTATTAAAAGAAATTAAGGAACACACAAAGAAATGGAAAGATGTTCCATGTCCTTGGATTGGAAAAAGCAACATAGTTAAAATGACCTTATTACTTAAAGCATCATACAGATTTAATGCAATCCCCGTCAAAATCCCATCGGCATTTTTTAAAGAAATAGAACAAAAAATCATCTGATTTGTATAGAAGCACAAAAGACTCCGAAAAGCCAAAACAATCCTGAGAAAAAAGAACAAGGCCAGAGGTATCATACTGCCTGACTTCAAATTATACTACAAAGCAACAGTAACCCAAACTGCGTGGTATTAGCAGATAAACAGACACACAGACCAATGGAACAGAACTGAGAGTCCAGAAGTAAACCCCTGTATAATATGGGCAAATAATTTTCAACAAAGGAGCCAAAAATATACAATGGAGAAAGGAAAGCCTCTTCAATAAATGGCGCTGGGAAAACTGGAAAGCCACATGCAAAAGAATTTGTCACCGTATACCAAAATTAACTCAAAATGGATCAAAGATCTAAATATAAGACCTGAAGCAATAAATTGCATAGAAGAAAATACAGATACTAAACTCATGGGCCTTGGATTTAGAGAGGGTTTTATGAATTTGACCTCAAAGGCAAATATAAATGAATATGACCTAAAAGCAAAAATAAATGAATAGGACCATATTGAACTAAAAATATTCTTCACAGCAAAAGAAACCAACAAGGCAAAGAGGCAACCATCTGAATGGGAGAACATATTTGCAAACAATGCCTGTGATAAGGGGCTAATATCCAAAATATATAAAAAGCTCATATAACTCAACAATAAAAAAATAATAATAATCCAATTAAAAAATGGGCAGAGAACCTAAACAGACACTTCTCTCAAGAAGACATACAAATGGCCAACAGACATATGAAAAGATGCTCAACTTCATTAATTATTAGGGAAGTATAAATCAAAACCATGATGAGTTATCATCTCACACCTGTTAGAATGGCTATCATCAATAAGACAAGTAATAACAAGTGTTGGAGAAGTTGTGGGAGAAAAGGAACATTCATACACTGCTGGAGTGAATGTAAATTGGTACAACTGCTACAGAAAATAGCATGGAGTTTCCTCAAAAAACTAAGAATTGAATTACCTGATGACCCAGGAATCTCTCTTCCGTGAATTTATCAAAAACAAAACAAAACAAAAACCCTGAAAATGTTTATCCACAAAGATATATGAATCCCCATGTTCGTAGCAGCATTATTCATGGGGCCAAGACATAGAAGCAAATGAAATGTCCTAAGATAGATGACTGGATAAAGGTAGAGTACATATATACGATGGAATAGTACTCAGCCATAAGAAAAGATGAAGTACTGCCATTTGCAACAACATGGACGGATCTTGAGATAATCATGCTAAGGAAAATATGTCCAGCAGAAAAAACCATATGATTTCACTCATATATAGGATATAAAACTGAAAGCAACAAAAAAAATGTGACAAACAGAGACTCAAGGACTTGGACAGTGGATTAATGATTACCAGAGGAAAAGAGAGAGGAAGGAGGGAGGTAGATGTAAAAGGAGTCAAATATTTGGTGATGGAAGGAAATCTAACTATGGGTGGTGAATGCACAGTGCAATGTATATACGACATACTGTTAAATGGTGCATTTGAAACTTATTTAATTTTATTAATCAATAATAAAATAATTTTTAATTAAAAAAACTAATTACTGTTCACACACACACATACACACAAAGAACTCAAATTATGACATGTGGGTAAGCCAGAAAGAACTGAAATATATTGTCATTATACTATCAGTTGGTAAACCATTTGGCAACACATTTTTCTACCTCTTTATTTTTCAAATTTTATCAATGAAAATGTACAATTATATGTTAGAAATTTTTGGTAAGCTAGGAAATAATATAAGCTGAGTTCAACAGACCTTAATAATGAAACAAATTTTATTGAGATTAACAATTTATCAGAAAGGAAGTTTACATAAAACTAAGAAATAGAAAGTTTTCTAATCAAAGAATAGAAGTCATTGAATTCAGCTCCTCATGGAGCCTCTTGTTCTACATATGACAACATTCATATGAAAGCACTACTCTGCAACAAGATCATCCTCCTAAGTTTGATTTCTGAATCTGCCACTTACTTGCTAAGTGACATTGGAAAGTTAATTAACTTCTCTATTCTTTAGTATTCTCCTCCATAAAAAGGGAATAATATAAATTCCTACCTCATAGAATATATATGACGATTAAATGAGGTAATATTTTAAAGTGTAACTACTTATGGTATCTCTCACATGTCTATATCTGTGTATATTTATACATACATATATACATAAGTATATAAAGAAAGTTTCTAAAAGAGAGTTTGTAAAATAAAATAATTTTGTGTCCTTGAAATTGGAAAGGAAAACAGATATTACAAAAAAAAAAAAAGCTACGCAGCATAAAAAAGGTTTTGTGCAAATATTTAGAGATGGAAAAATATATAAATAAAAAGAGATATTTTGTTAACATTTGTTACATTTATAGCATAGAGCCTGGTACAGAGCCAAAAACAAATGTCACTTTATTTCTCTCTTTTCCTCTTGAATAATATATTCTTGCTATTTTTTATTCTGGTTATTAAAGACTTTTAACATCAAGCCTGCTTGAAGCTCAGAATACTGATGCAACTGAATTATCAAAATATCTAAGAGAAATATGCACAAGTATATTTGAAAAAATATCTTAAAACTTTTTTTTCTTGAATGTGGAATAAGGCAAAACAGTTTCTATTAAAAAATACATGATCACAACATTTGAAACTTTGCAGTTCTTATCTGCATTTATATTTTAAAATTTTAATTATTTATCTATGTCACTATATAAGTAGTTGTTAAAAATTAAGAAATAACTTCACATATCACATATAAAATTCACATATCATAGAACACATGACAGAAATAGACACAACCATGAGAAACTGAAAAAACCATTACTCATTGTTTCTTCTGCAATAGAGATGTTTAATTTACTGAGAGAAGCCTTTTGCTCAATGAAAATTTACATTATGGGACTTCTTTATTTACTAATCTCTTAATTTTTTAATTGTTTTCAAAGAGTATAAGAAATATTCCAATCTCAAGCACCAGGCAAGACAGCAGATAAGATTTGAAAACCTACTATCCATGATTTTAAATTCAGATTTGGCTGTGGAGTCTTTCTAACCAAGCAGATTTGCTGATTACAAGAAAACATGGTTGGTCAATCAATATGAATAAAAATTTCAATAAAAATAACTTTTCTGCCAGTATGCAACTATTCTACTAGGTTTTCCTTGAATAGGTATTAATGTTGACATTCCAAAGATGTCTTCCTTTAATTTGGCTTCTTAGTCAACTAACACTGTTCTATACAGTCTAGTCATCCATGAATAGGGATTTCTTTTCCCTTAAAATCTCTGGCATCTTACTTTTTTACATTCTATTAAGGTCTTATTTGTTTAAATTCTTCATTATTTCTACTGTCACATTTACATCAAGAAAACATAAAAGACATGTAACTTCGTAGTCACTCTTGCTTTTCTCTACTTCTTTTTCTAGCTGTTGGATCCCCACCTCTTTTCTAACCATCACCTTATAGCTCATAATTTTTCTAGTGTATTCACTCGCATAGCCCTTCGCCACCCCACCCCCACTCCATTTCTTTTGTCGATTCTGTCCATGAAACTGCAAAGTTGGCATTACTTAGCTCTAACTCTGAATTAAACCTATCAGGGACTTGCTTATTTTTGCTTCTTATTTTAAGCAAAATAACATAATGGGTTTTATGAATCAAAAGACTAACGAGCCCATCTGTCATGTTTTGCAAGAACGCCACAGTGAATCACTTTTTCTGACTTTAACTGGCACTGGGAAAGTATGACATGTAAATAGATTCACTGAGATGTCAAAACAAGAGTGTTTCATAAAGGGATTTCTGTATAGTTTCTCCACAATGTTTGGCTGGGCTTAGAGATTTATTAGACAATTGGAAGAAGTCCGGGCACTAGAGTTTAAGAAAGATGTTCAGGATTTGAAGGGGATGAAAAGTAGTATGAAATAGCAGGAAAATAGAATTTTCTCTTAAGTTAGCAGAGGCTATGATATTTGGAAAATATCATTCAGGTAAATG